>NC_079441.1:8607255-8669755 GCF_903798145.1 Danio aesculapii
AATTTTTCAGCTTTTAGTAATTAGTTGAAGTTTAGTCATTTCACACTATCTAAAGTTAAACTAAATAAATCTGGCTAACTAAAATACACTTATACATTATTTAATTTCAGTTATCGTCGAAGAAAGAATATTATAGGAAATACTGTGAAAGATTCTTTGCTCTATTAAACATAATTTGGGAAATATTTAAAAAGAATAAACGAATTTATGGGAGAGCGAATGATTTGGAATTCAACTGGAAATATTGAACACTCAAATTTAGCAAAATATTAACTCCAACAGGTTTTATAGTAGTTTTGATTGTCTGTTGTAAAATAATGATTGATTTCAAACAGGTTTTCAAGAAATATATTATTAAACATTCATTCATTTTTCTTAGGTTTAGTCACCACAGTGGAATAATCCACCAACTTATGCAGCATAGGTTTTACACAGCAAATGCCCTTCCAGCTGCAAACCAGTGCTGGGAAACACCCATACACACTCATACACTACGGCCAATTTAGTTTATTCAATTCACCCATACCGCATGTCTTTGGACTGTGGAGGAAACCGGAGCACCCAGAGAAAACCCACACGAATACAGGGAGAACATGCAAACTCCATACAGAAATACCAACTGACCCAGCTGGGGTTCGAACCAACAACCTTCTTGCTGTCAGGTGACAGTGCTAAACACTGAGCCACCTTGCAACCCTATTAAATAGCATTCATTTCTAAATTAACAAACTGATAACTGATTTTCAAACAAATAAGGACTGTTTATGGTTTCATTTTAGCTAACTATAATACATGTAGAGTTGATGTGAAAATACTTATTATTTTAAACCGTCTTTGCTTTAAGGAATCTAAAGTGTAACATTTTTCACTATTAACAGACTAAAGCATCCCACTGAGGCTCTCCATCCTTAATCGTCACGATTGTGAAAACTTTCTGCATTCTCCAGACAACTCAGAAGATCAATCTGACGCTCCTCGACATCATTAAAGTGCTCAAACTGAGTCTTCATCAATCAAACGCAACAATTCTCCAGGATTGACTGGAGACGGTGTGACCGGGCTCTCCATTCGGGT
Organism: Danio aesculapii; assembly: GCF_903798145.1. Classification (NCBI taxonomy): domain Eukaryota; kingdom Metazoa; phylum Chordata; class Actinopteri; order Cypriniformes; family Danionidae; genus Danio; species Danio aesculapii. Next base: position 8,608,330 of record NC_079441.1, read on the forward strand.
GTCTGGCTGAGCTCAGAGAGAGAAAAAACGTGACAGCAGGAGGAAAACAGACAGACGGTCCTACCTGAACTCACATCCCGTACAGCAGAAAGTGTGGAGGAAGAGTTTCATGCTGCGGCGCGGTGGACACTGACACACTGGAGGAGGATCTGCTGCTGCAGCTCACTCTTACTGCAATGCTTCTCAACTGAGAGAGAGCGAGAGAGAGAGAGAGAGAGAGAGAGAGAGAGAGAGAGAGAGAGAGAGAGAGAGAGAGTGTGTTTGGAAATGATAGTGAGGGATTTACACTGTATTGTACTCAAGAAATGTTCTGATTGTGATCAAATCAGATTTTGTTTGTTCATTTGTCTGTCTGTCGATGTATCTATCTATTTATCTATCTGTCTATATTTATGTCTGTATGTATATCTGTGTTTTCGTTGTCTGTCTATCTGTTTATGTATCTGTCTGTCTGTATATATGTCTGTTTATCTTTCCATCCATCCATCCATCCATCCATCCATCCATCCATCCAGTATGTCTGTCTGTCTATCTTTATTGTCTGTCTGTCTGTCTGCCTGTCTGCCTGTCTGTCTGTCTGTCTGTCTGTCTGTCTGTCTGTCTGTCTGTCTATCTATCTATCTGTCTGTCTGTCTGTCTGTCTGTCTGTCTACCTTTATTGTCTGTCTGTCTATCTATCTGTCTATCTACATTGTCTGTCTGTCTATCCATATGTCTGTCTGTCTATCTATATGTCTGTCTGTCTATCTATCTACATTGTCTGTCTATCTACTGTATATGTCTGTCTGTAAGTTTATCTGTCTGTCTGTATATATGTATGTATATATGTATGTACACTCTCAGAAATAAAGGTACGCGATCTGTCTGGGGTGGTACCTTTTCGAAAGGTACAAATTTGTTACTAAAAGATTCATATTAATACCTCAAGGGTACACAGTGGTACCTAAAAAGTACAAAAGTATTCTTCTTGAAATGTTTAGATACTAATATGTACGCTTGAGGTAATAATATGGATCTTTAAGGTTCAAATTTGAACCTTTCGAAAAGGTACCACCCCAGTGACAGATCGCATACCTTTATTTCTGAGAGTGTATGTATGTATGTATGTTTGTATATTTATTTGTCAGAGATGTATAGTAACGAAGTAGAACTACTTCACTACTGTACTTAAGTACTAAAAGGCAGTATCTGTACTGTACTGGAGTATTGTTTTTTTCTCCTACATTCACTTTTACTTCAGTACATATTTTCGATGAGTTTAATACTTTTACTCCGATAGATTTTTTATGAGCTGCATCGTTACTCGTTACTAGGGGTGTCAAAATTATCGATATCGGTTCAGTAATAGATCATAACCGGTTATTACGTACTGACGTCATTTATCTCCTATGCGCGATGCCGCAGTAGAATACTATGGTGAAGGAGGCGAGGGCGAGTAAATGACGCTTTTACTACAATGAAGGCGGCACAGCACACGAGCTGCTATTTCACTACTAGGGAGAAATGCTGTAAAACTCCATCTCTGCCTCTCTCTCTCTCTCTCTCTCACTTTGGACGTTTGACCCGCTGGCGTTTGTGAAGTAACTTTTCCTTTCCTCTTGGCTGTTAAAGCGATACTTGTGGATCCTGACACGAGCGTGCCTGAGGTGCAAGTTTTCTCCACTGTGTCTATTATGGATTACCTGTGATAACAGCGTATTATGCACATATAGACTGTAACCGCCGCTGTTCTTCCTGCCATTAGTGAACAGTGCTTTAATTTCTAAAGGTGATCGCAGCCCTTACTGTTGAGCAGGTGAAGACAATAACCAATCATAGGGGTGGAAGACCTCGCCTGTCAGCGTTTAAAAAACAGGCAGGATAATATTTACATGAGTTTATTTGCTATAAATGCTCATGCTGTCTTCTGTGCATGTATTGGAGTTTTGTTTGATAAATTCAGAAAGAGTTTTCTTCGAGCAGGTCAAATTAAGGGTACAGTACATATATCTTACTGCTGTATTAAAGAACAAAATTATATTACAAATAATATATGAATATAAATTTATTTATAGATTTTAATTTTTAAAAAAACTAATCTAATTATGTATGGAAAGCATCATCAATGCACCGAGATATCGAATTGAACTGAATCAATGGCATGAGAATTGTAACCGAACCAAATCGTGAGACCAGTGTAGATTCACACCCCTACTCGTTACAATTATAGACCTTTTTCTTGGCTGCTGCATGGACGGCACCATAGTGACCAGCGTCTTCCGGCAGAATGTTTAGAACTTCCGTTTACAGCGTTTACAACCGGTAATTTGCAATCCGAAAATGGGTTTCAATAGCGTTTTGAGTGGAATACGGACACACAACTTTGAAAGGTGTGTGTTACAGCTATTATAATCTGTCAGATGTAATTCAAGCGTGAGAGAAAAACAGTATTGTAAGCCATGTTTCTTTTCATTCTGCTTAATCACGTGCCGCAAAAAAAGATATTTAACATAAACAAAACAATATGATGTCTTTTGACTGCTTTATTTAATAACTACATTACACAATACTTGCACTTTTACTTTCAGTACTTGAGTAGTACATTTTGATCCTTTTCTTCTTTGTTCCGGAGCACACAGCGTTCATTTCTCCCAAAAAATACCTGAAATACTGATTGATCTGACCACAGTTCATGTTTCCACTGTGTGATAGTCCATCCCAGATGCCTCTGTGCTCAGTAAAGTCAAAGGCGCTTCTGGACACTGTTAACATAGGGCTTCCTTTTGGCACAGTACAGTTTTAACTGGCATTCTGGATGTAACTACGTATTGTGGTACTTGACAAAAGTTTTCCAAAGCAGTCCTGACAGATGAATGATGATTCTTGATGCAGTGCCGCATGAGGGGTCAGAGATTACAGTTGTTCAGCTTAGGCTTGTGCCCTTGTCCTTTACGCACTGAAACTCCTCCAAATTACTTGAATCTTTTAATGATATTCTGCACTGTTGAAGGTGAAATATCCAAATGTCTTCCTCTCTTTCTTTGAAGAACATCGTTTTTAAACATTTCAATAATTTTCTCATGTATTTGTTGGTAAACTGGTGATCCTCGGCCCGTCTTTGCTCCTAAAGGACTAGACCTTTCTTGGATGCTGCTTTTGTACCAAATCATAATTACAATCACCTGTTGACATCAGCTGTTTCAAATCACAGCATTATTTAACCAGTTTACCTGATTACTAGCCCTAAACTGCTCCTGACCCAACTTTTTTTGCAATGTGTTGCAGGCCTGAATGACAGGAAAGAATGTATATGTACAAGTGAAATGAAGTTGACCAGACAAAACATGAAATATTTTGTCTGCAATGAAATATAAGTCAAAGTAAATTTAGAAATCACTACTTTCGTTTTTCATTTGTGTTTTCCACACTGTCCCAACCTTCTCTGATTAGGGGTTGCAATATGATTGACATGTAGATGCTGCCCTCATGCCAGTAAACACCAGTCAGAAAAGAGATGTTGAAGAGGGAGTGCAAAGTTCGTTTGATTAAAGATTAAGAGGATGGATGAATTTAAAAAATAGATATGAGCTGAGTAATTATTTATGACAGGTACCTAAGCATTCCATAAAATAAAAATCAATGATGGCATTACAAACCTCATAGCAAATTAGATTAGAGTCATTTAAACACATTATTGCTTAAAACTTTGATTTACTTTGGAGAAAATGGCTATAGGAGTGAGACTGTTGTAGTTTATTAAACGTATGAGGTTATGATCAGTCACATTTATCTCTACTGTAAGTGGTAGCTGATGCTAATAGAGGCAGACAGGCAGCAGAGCCGTCTCACCTTCCTCCCGCGTTCTGGATGTTTCTGTCAGTGTTTAGTGCTGTTGGTGCAGGTGATCGCTGTCTCTGTCATCGCGTCCCAAAAACACACTCCATAACAAGAGCTTCTGCAGTGTTGAAAGAGGCTTTAAATATACTGTCATTGACTGAGTCTCGTCCTCATGGTGTACAGTGTAAATAGAAGAGTTCATTGAACATGTACACACAGACATCACTTATAAACTATATAACTGTTTATATATAATAACTTTAACTGTTAAAAGCTATTAGTTACTAGTTAATTAGTTAAAGTTATTAGTAACTAATAAAGTTATACTAAGAACTTTACATTTCTGATTTTGATTGTAATGCAATGATGTGCACCTTTTGTAAAGCTGCTTTGAAACTATAATTATTGTGAAAAGTGCTACACAAACTTGAATTGAATAGTTCCTCTCCATATCTTTATGGACTGGTGAATGTAAAAGCGGGAAAAAGGTATAAAATGCAGTCACCTTTAGAACTTGTTTTGTGACCTGACATCAAAATGAATGGGAACAGTAAACATACATGCTAATGCTTCAGGGACTTTTGCATTTATTCTATCCAAACCAAAGAGGAGAGAAAATTATGTTTTCTGTCTTAAAGGTGCTGTATGTAAGTTTTTGACTCTTCTAAAGCATAATAATACTATTTTATGTTTGCAGATATTTAGGAAACATGCTAAGTGAACATTCTTTTTTATCTGAAAAGCAATGCTGAAGTCAGATATTCTGCTTTGAAAATATGTGTTACATGTCGGGACGTCTGTCTTTGTTTTGGTCATTTAACCTGCCCAATGCCAGTTAAGCAAATTATATTTAAACACTCACCTTTATTATGGTGGAGTCATGAACACTCACCTTTTTTTATGGTGGAGTCATGAACACTCACCTTTATTATGGTGGAGTCATGAACACTCACCTTTATTATGGTGGAGTCATGAACACTCACCTTTATTATGGTGGAGTCATGAACACTCACCTTTGTTATGGTGGAGTCATGAACACTCGCATTTATTATGGTGGAGTCATGAACACTCACCTTTCTTATGGTGGAGTCATGAACACTCGCCTTTATTATGGTGGAGTCATGAACACTCGCCTTTCTTATGGTGGAGTCATGAACACTCGCCTTTATTATGGTGGAGTCATGAACACTTGCCTTAATATGGTGGAGTCATGAACACTCGCCTTTATTATGGTGGAGTCATGAACACTCGCCTTTAATATGGTGGAGTCATGAACACTCGCCTTTATTATGGTGGAGTCATGAACACTTGCCTTAATATGGTGGAGTCATGAACACTCGCATTTATTATGGTGGAGTCATGATCACTCACCTTTAATATGGTGGAGACATGAACAGTTGCCTTTATTATGGTCTAGCTTTTGAGGGTCTTTGGTCTACTTCACTTGGTCAGGCAGGTTCTATTTAGGTGATTTCTTGGTTGCAAACAGGTGTGGCGGTAATCGGGCCTGGGTGTGGCTAGAGAAACGGTGACACATTCAATAAGTTATATTTTACCCTTTGATTATAATTTTAAATGCTAAGTAATTACTATTTCAGTTCTGCACTATAATCCTTAAAAAGAGTATGTTATTGCCATCAAATGATTTGTTCTAAATATGCTTGATTGAGTAGTATGTAATTAAAAACTGGTCAAGCAGTAGTGCATGAAGAAATATAATGTTTTATTTTTGAAGTCAACTTTCCAGGCTTATCAAGTGAATAAATTACTTAGAAATACTAGTTATAAAAGGCTCTTAAATTAAAAATTATACGACCATAAAAATTGTATTCTTTGGTTATGCAAATATAATCATAGGAATACACTGCATATAACTGCAGTATTTTAGAGAGAGTGAGATGAAGATGCTGATGTGTGGGGATTTTGCGTTTGAAGTTTACAGGACTCAGAGTTTGTTCTGACTGCTGAATATTAAAATTCAATGAACAGCTCTCGTTTGGTTTGGCTTTTCAGTTTGATCTGTCAAGCTTGCTTTATCTGTCTGTTGTTAAAGCACAGGCCGTTTTTTTTCTGTGCCCTGAAGGCATGTTTAATAAAGTAGAGGTCAGCAGAACTCCTCACGCAGGTGACTGCAGAGCAAGAGCTTATTAAAGCAGAGCAGAGCGGAGCACCACTGCAGAGGAGGACAACTGCACACAACTACACAACTCTGCACAACAATCAACACGGCATAATATCTCACGGCAATTCGTAACTTTTTGATTTAGTGGCTAATTTGTATGAATTCGTACGATCTAATTCATACAATTTAGTACGATTTGCTCATCCCCCAATGACGGTTGGGTTTAGGGGTGGGGTTAGTTGCCACGCCTCCTTTTTAAAATCGTACAATTTCGTACGACTGAATTAGCCACTAAGCGGACATAACGTAAAATACTTACGTTTTCTTGTGAGACACTGGACACAACTACACAGCAACACAACACTGCACAACAACGTACTGTACAACATGCTGCACACAATACACTGCATACAATTACACAACACTGCACAACAAACACGCTGCACACAAACTGCACAACACTGCACACAACTGCACTAGGCACAGCTGCACAACACACTGCACAACAATGCACTGCACCATCTACACAAATACATAACACACTGTACAACATGCTGCACACAATACACTGCATACAACTACACAACACTGCACAACATACTGCACAACAAACACGCTGCACACAAACTGCACAACACTGCACAACACTGCACGACGCACTAGGCACAGCTACACAACACACTGCACACCAATGAACACATCTGTACAACACACTGCACAAGACTGCATGCAACTACACAACACAACTGCACATCAACACACTGCACACAACTACACAAAAACACACCGCACACAATTACACAATACACTGCAGCGCGCAGCACAACACACTCAACATCACATTGCACACCATTGCACAACACACTCGTCTACACTCTCAATAACACACTACACAACAACAACACAACATTGTGCAACACATAGCACACCATTGCATAACAAATTCATAAACATGTTGCAACCCACTGCATAACACACTCGTCAACACCACACAATACTGCATAACAAACTCGTTACCACACTGCTCACAACTGCACAGTGCATTACACAACAACACACTCATCTACACTGCACAACAACACTGGACTACAACACGCACTCATTAGCACATTCCACACACACCACCAGTGTGCAGCATCTAGTTGGATGGTGTGACTGCAGCCACAGGACAATGGTGCCAGTGCGCTCACCACACCCCAGCTATAGGGGAGTAAGAACCAGTTTAGATGGGGATGATTAGGAGGTCAAGATGGGTAAGGGCTGATGGAGGGAATCTGACCAGGACACCAGGGTTTTTAATGACCTCAGAAAGTCAGGACCTCGGTTTAAAGTGTCATCCGAAAGACGGCACTCACTGCAGAGCAAGAGCTTATTAAAGCAGAGCAGAGCACCACTGCAAAGGAGGACAACTGCACACAACTACACAACTCTGCACAACAATCAACACAATCTCACGGCAATTCGGAACTCGTATGATTATATAATTCGTATGATCCAATTCGTACAATTTAGTACGATTTGCTCATCCCCCAATGACGGTTGGGTTTAGGGGGGGGGGTTAGGTGCCACGCCTCCTTTTTAAAATCGTACAACTTCATACGACTGAATTAGCCACTAAATCTGCCTTTCACTATATTGGGGCAGTAGGACTCACACAGACTGCAGGTCAAGCGCCCCCTGCTGGCCACACTAAAACCACTGCCAATAGCAACCTAGTTTCCCCAAGTGGTCTTTCATACAGGCACTAACCAGGCTCAGACCTGCTTAACTACAGTGAAATTTTAAGACCCACAAAGGAACAGATTTCTGTTTTTTATTATGTTCTGATACGGAAAACCACAGACTTCAGTAGGGTGTCTAACTTTTTCACATGACCGTATAAAAGTGAAAACAGCCAAGCATTGGAGTTTTGCCAAACTTTGGAGTGTAAGCGTGTGTGGTTTCTTGAAATGTACCATCAGGAAAGTCCAGGCAGTGCAGATCACTCATTGTTTAACCCTAAATTCATCTATAAAGGGAATTAGCTACATTTAATATAATTTAAAATTTAACACATTTTCAGTATCTTGAATGTTTACATTTACATTTACATTTAGTCATTTAGCAGACACTTTTATCCAAAGCGACTTACAAATGCAGACAAGGAAGCAATTTACACATCTATAAGAGAAGCAGTGAATAAGTGCTACAGACAAGTATAGACAATGTCTGAAAGTAAACAATAAAAAAATTAAAAATCCTTTTGCAGCTTATTGCAAATGTTAAAAAAAAATAAATTCCCGTCATGTATTATAATCTACTAGTTTCAAAATAAATATGGCACAAAATTCATGAAATTTTACAATCAGTCTGTTTGTGAAAGGAGTTTGTGTTATGAAGCGGACAGGAGACAGAGGTAAGGAAACGTTAGGGTGTTTATTGAATGACAACAAGGAGCACATGAAGGATAGCCAGGAGGATCAGGAATGATGTTGGGGTCTTTTCCTCCGTGGCTGGGTAACAGGAATACACGAGGATGGACAGCACACACCAGATACAGCTGACAGAGGATGACACAGACTTGGAAGGACTGGAAGACAGGACGATTCGGGGGGACCAGGAAGACTAGGAGGAATACAAAGAGAACAGGTAAGTAAATCGTTTGTTTAGCTGAGGATGACTACGCTGAGTGGTCGCTCAGTTGTCCGCTTTCGTCGAGACGAGCCCGGACAATGAGCGACTGGAGTGCTGTGCTTTTATCTGGTGCTCGTGAATGTGATGCAGCTGTGTGCTCATTAGAAGTCAGGTGATGGTGATCTTCGTGAGTGGGGGTCGTGAGAGCCTGACCAATCCATGACAGTACCCCCCTCCCCAGGGCCCGCTCCTGAGGGCCGACACCTCCGACGCCGTGGTGGTCTCCCTCTGCCTCTAGGCGCTGGGAACTCAGGGTGGCTCTCATGAAACTCCACCATGAGACTAGGATCGAGAATATCAGCTCTGGGAACCCATGTCCTTTCTTCGGGGCCGTACCCTTCCCAGTCCACCAGGTACTCCAACTGGCCACCACGACGTCGGGAACGCAAGATCTCCTTCACTGCGTAGACGGCTCCTTCTTCTAGGAGCAGTGGAGGAGGGGGTTCCTCTTCGTGGTCAGGCTCTGTGGAGGGAAGAACAGGATCGTGATAGGGTTTCAGGAGTGATACGTGGAATGTAGGGTGAATACGGTAGTGAGAGGGTAATTGTAGTTTGTAGGTGACGGGGTTAACCTGTTCCACGATGGTGAAGGGACCAACAAATCGGGGACTTAACTTGCGAGAGGGCAGTCGCATGCGTATGTCCCGGGTGGATAGCCACACCTTTTGTCCGGGTGTGTATCTGGGTTCTTCAGACCTTCTTCTATCGGCGGTTACCTTGCTTCGACGGACTGCCCTCTGCAGATGTTGATGAGCCTCGTCCCAGACTCTCTCGCTCTCCCGGAACCAGTGATCCACTGCGGGGACATCAGATGGTTCGCCATCCCAGGGAAAGAGCGGTGGTTGGAAGCCCAGGACGCACTGGAATGGCGTGAGTCCGGTGGAGGGTTGCCGCAGTGAATTTTGGGCATATTCTGCCCAGCCCAAATACTGGCTCCAGGAGCTCTGGTGACCACTGCAGAAGGTCCTCAGGAACCGTCCCACCTCCTGAATCTTCCTCTCTGTCTGCCCGTTGGTTTGGGGATGATATCCAGAAGAGAGGCTGACGGCCACACCTAGGAGCTTGAAGAAGGCTTTCCATAGACGTGAGATGAACTGTGGACCTCTGTCCGACACAATATCTTCTGGAATACCAAATGACCTGAAGACTTGATTAAAGATATTGTCGGCTGTTTCAAAGGCTGTGGGAAGACCTTTCAGAGGGATTAGTTTGACAAACTTTGAGAATCTATCTACTATGACTAGAATACAGGTATTACCTTCTGACGAAGGGAGATCAGTGATAAAGTCCACTCCTAGGTGTGACCAGGGACGGTTCGGAATCGGCAAGGGATGGAGCTTTCCAGCGGGTAGATGACGTGGGCTCTTGGATTGGGCACAGTCCTTACAGCCCTGAACATATTGCCTCACATCCCTTGCCATGTTTGGCCACCAGAATCGTTGGGATACTAGCGAGAGAGTATTGTTGATCCCTGGATGTCCAGTGCCTAGCGAGGTATGTAAGGAGTGGATCAGATCTACCCGGTGTTCAGGTGGTATGAACTGCCGATGAGGAGGGCATCCCGGCGGAGCAGGGGCTTCCGGAGTGGCAACGACTGGAGGAGCGTTCCAGGTGATCGGACAAATGGAGATGTGTTCGGGAAGAATCTTCGTTGGGAGTTCTTCATGATCGTGATGCTCGTGTAAACGAGAGAGAGCGTCTGCTCTTAGATTCTTGGGTCCTGGACGATAGGAAATGGAGAAATCAAAACGTGAGAAGAAAAGTGACCATCTGGCTTGACGTGGACATAGTCTCTTGGCCTCTTTGATATATTGGAGGTTTTTGTGATCTGTGATCACCTGGAACGGATGTTTGGCTCCCTCCAACCAGTGACGCCACTCCTCCAAGGCTAGCTTGATTGCTAGCAGCTCCCTGTCTCCTATGCTGTAATTCTGCTCCGCCGGGCTCAACTTCCGAGAGAAATAGGCACAGGGATGCAGTCGGGGCGGTGTATCATGATGTTGAGATAATACTGCCCCGACGCCGGTGGTGGATGCGTCCACTTCCACCACGAAAGGAAGATTTGGGTCAGGATGAGTCAGGAGTGGGGCCCTTGTGAACTCCTTCTTAAGAAGGCGGAAGGCTGCGGCTGCTTCTTTGGTCCACTCCAGTCCTTTGGGTTTACCCTTGAGGAGATTAGTGAGAGGTGATGTAATCCTGCTGTAGTCCTTGATAAACCGTCTATAAAAGTTAGCAAACCCAAGAAACTTCTGGAGCTCCTTAATGGAAGTGGGTTCTGACCAGGATAGAACAGCCTCAATTTTCTTCCCATCCATACGTATACCGGTTTGATCAATGATGTATCCCAAGAAATGAATCGACTTCTGGTGGAATGAGCATTTCTCCGCTTTGAGGTAGAGGTGATGTTCTCTCAATGTGTGTAGGACCTCCGCAACGTGTTGGCGATGTTCGGCCTCACTCCGGGAGTAAATGAGGATGTCATCTATGTACACTATTACAAAGTGGTGAAGAAACTCCCGGAGGACTTCATGAATGAAGTTTTGGAATACGGAGGGGGCGTTGACCAGACCGTAAGGCATGACCTCATATTCATAGTGGCCAGTAGGGGTCACGAATGCTGTCTTCCATTGGTCCCCCTCACGTATTCTTATCAGATTATACGCGCTGCGGAGGTCCAATTTAGTGAAGACTTTAGCTTCTCGGAGCTGTTCCAAAGCGGCTGGTACCAGAGGAAGGGGATATCGGTATTTTACTGTACCGTTATTTAGGACCCTGTAGTCGATGCATGGACGCAGCCCTCCGTCCTTCTTGGCCACAAAGAAGAAGCTTGAGGCGGCTGGTGATTTTGAGTGACGTATGTACCCCTGACTCAGAGCCTCCCTTATGTAATCTTCCATTGCCTGATTCTCTGGAAGCGAGAGCGGGTAGATCCTACCTCTTGGCAACTGGGCATCTGGAACTAGGTCGATCGCGCAGTCCCATGGCCGATGCGGCGGTAGCTGGGAAGCTCTCTTGGGGCAGAAGACATCATGAAAGGAGCTGTACTCCTTAGGAATGTGGATAGACTGCTTCTCAGGAGGGCTCTCGACCGATGTTGCAAACAAAGAAATGGGGTTCCGACCTTGAAGAGGGAGATTTGGAAAACAGGTAGGTGTACATCCAGATCCCCATTTCTTTATCTCTCCTGTGCCCCAAGAGATGATGGGATCGTGCTTCACCAGCCACGGGCGCCCTAGAATGATGTCCATATTTGCACCCTCCAGAACCAGAAATTGAATCCTCTCTTGATGTAACAGCCCCACTTGAAGAAGGATGTCTTCGCATTGTCGATGGATACGGGTCGAAGATCGAGTGCACTGGGTTATCGGTTGTATCTGGTATATATGCGAGGACGCCTCAGTACGGAGGTGGAGTTGACGACAGAGGGATTGGGAGATGAAGTTCCCTGCTGACCCGGAGTCGATGAGGGCTGTGACAAGGAGAGAAATAGAGGCAGTAGTTATTTGTACGGTGGTAGTAAGTGGTTTACATTGTTCAATATTCGTACTGAATACACTCACTGAAGTCCGAATGGGACGAAGGGGACACTCCATACGGGTGTGTCCACTGACACCGCAGTATAGACACAGACCCCGGGTCAGCCTCCTCTGTCGTTCCGCTGATGTCAGTCTTCCAGACTCTATTATCATGGGTTCTGGTTCTGGAGAGGCTGTTGACTCAGGCGAGTGGAGGAGTGCAGACGAGGGGGTGATGGTGTCCTGTTGATAGGAACGGAGACGATCGGAACATCGGAGAGAATGTTGGATGAATCTCTCCAGACCCATTGTATCATCTAATGTGGCCAGCTGGATTCGGAGAGTGGGTTCCAAGCCGAGCCGGTACGTGGTCAACAACGATCTCTCATTCCATCCACTTGCAGCTGCTAGAGTGCGAAACCGGAGAGCATATTCCTGTGTAGATAGAGTACCTTGCTTTAGATGATACAGCTGCTCTCCAGCGGCTACTTCCCCATCAGAACGTCCAAACACCTCTTTGAAATACTCCGTGAAGGTAGTGATGGAATTCATGACCGGCCCGGCTTGGTTCCAGATCGTCTCAGCCCATTTAAGTGCAGGTCCAGAGAGTAGTGATACGATGTAGGCGATCTTTGACTTATCTGTGGGATATAGAGAAGGTTGCATTTCGAATATGAGGGAACATTGTAACAGAAAACCATTGCACTCCCCCGCTCCGCCTGAGTAGGGCGCTGGTCGGGCCATGGGACTGGAAGGAAGGGCCGAAGAAGAAACTGTGGAGGCGGAAGTGCTCGGTGCTGGTGGTGCGTTGGAAAGTGGAGCTGGTGGCTGTAGAATCCGCTTCAACTGGTCCACCAGCTCTTGAAAGTGATCGAGGGTGCTCATGTTGTCGTCGTTATGGGTCCGGGCTTCTGTTATGAAGCGGACAGGAGACAGAGGTAAGGAAACGTTAGGGTGTTTATTGAATGACAACAAGGAGCACATGAAGGATAGCCAGGAGGATCAGGAATGATGTTGGGGTCTTTTCCTCCGTGGCTGGGTAACAGGAATACACGAGGATGGACAGCACACACCAGATACAGCTGACAGAGGATGACACAGACTTGGAAGGACTGGAAGACAGGACGATTCGGGGGGACCAGGAAGACTAGGAGGAATACAAAGAGAACAGGTAAGTAAATCGTTTGTTTAGCTGAGGATGACTACGCTGAGTGGTCGCTCAGTTGTCCGCTTTCGTCGAGACGAGCCCGGACAATGAGCGACTGGAGTGCTGTGCTTTTATCTGGTGCTCGTGAATGTGATGCAGCTGTGTGCTCATTAGAAGTCAGGTGATGGTGATCTTCGTGAGTGGGGGTCGTGAGAGCCTGACCAATCCATGACAGTTTGTTAGCATGTTTGGGAATTTTGGGAAATGAGTTTATTGCGTGCATTTTGTGTGAAAGCAGTGACTTCTTAGTATGGAGCCAGATCGGTCTCAAAATAGATATGTTTGCAAAACGGCACAATTCACATGTATAAATTCCAATTCGTAAATTAAAAATTATAAAAAATTTTCCCCAAATTAATTGGATGTGTGCATTTATGAATTGTGTTTTGAATTCATTAATTAGATTTGCATATTTATGAATGGTGTTTTGAATTTACGAATTGGATTTGCATATTTATATATGGTGTTTTGAATTTTTTTATTGGATTTGTATATTTATGAATGGTGTTTTGAATTTATTAATTGGATTTGCATATTTATGAATGGTGTTTTGAATTTACTAATTGGATTTGCATATTTATGAATGGTGTTTTGAATTTACTAATTGGATTTGCATATTTATGAATGGTGTTTTGAATTTACTAATTGGATTTGCATATTTATGAATTGTGTTTTAAATTTATGAATTGGATTTGTGTATTTACAAATTATGTTTAGAATTTATTAATTAAATTGTGTAAATGTGAATTTTGAATGTATTATTTCTGAGACTCTATAGCTAGTAGTTGAAAAAAAAATTCTGAAAAAAAATGTTCCGATACGGAAAACCATGGAAATTTATTTCGGTGTCCTAACTTTTCTACATGAATGTATATTAGTAAAAACACCCAAGCAAGCATTAAGCTGCCAGACTTTGGAGGCACTCGTCAGAAAGAGTGTATGGAAGTGTGTGTGTGTTTTCTTGAAATGTACCATCAGGAAAGTCCGGGCAGTGCAGATCACTCATTGTTTGACCCTAACTTCATCTATAAAGGAAAATTGCTTTTTACTCCTTCATAAATCATCAAAAGCGTTACTGTACTGGAACACTGCAAGATTAATGCCTTCACCATCTCAGCGTTTCATCATCTTTATATAAAAAGGCCATCATCACTTCCGCAGAATGTATAACCAGATCAAGAATTTGATCATAATACTGAGCATTACTGAATAAGGAAAGCATATTTAGCTTAAAATGCCAGCTTTTGAGATTTAGGATGCTGTTCGGGAGTCGCATTAAACGGAGTGTGTGGTAATGAGTGCTTTTGTAGCAGTTTGTTTTGATGGGTGAACTTTACAGCCATAGGGATTCCTCAGAACCTTGACCTCAATAGGAATCTATTCGTGGAATTCATCATCAGAATGATCTCGAGAAACAGGTTAATCAGATAAAAGCCCTATGGAGATAATACTAAAATTATAACACACCCGTGATGTAATGATTTAGCTCAAAATATAATAACTAGATCATGTGACAAAATCAAACAGGTTTGGGGAAACTCAAGAGCATTTTGAATTGATATATTCAGAATGTAAATAACTTTCCAAAGCAATAGTTTAATGTATGCATTTTTTTAGTTAATTAGTTAGTTAGTTTATTTATATAGCACATTTTTTACAACACAACGTTGCCCAAATTGCTGAACACAATCAATACTAATTAAAATAAATCCTACATCACATACGTAACAATTAAAACAAGGCAAACCCCTCAACAATTAAAAAGGATCAAATGCTAAAGAACAAAGCTGGTGTATCAGAAGCTTTTTAATAACAGATAGAGTTGGAGCGTGTCTGATGTGGGGTGGAAGCCCGTTCCAGAGTTTTGGTGCGATAACAACAAAAGCCCGATCCCCACTTCGCTTACACTGGGAACTTGGTACCGAAAGAATAAACTGATCAGACCTTAGTGACCTACCAGGATTATATACATGTAGGAGGTTTGATAAGTAAGGTGGTGCCAGATCATTTAAGGATTTAAATACAAAAATTAATAGTTTAAAATCGATCCATGACCTAACAGGCAGCCAGCCCAGAGAGGAAAGTACTGGGGATATGGGCTCATATTTGCGAGTGCTTGTCATAAGTCTCGCAGCCGCATTTTGTACTAATTATAATCTATTCAGGGCATTTTGACTAGAACCCACGTATAGAGAATTGCAATAGTCAAGTCTTCCCAAAATAAAAGCATGGATCACCTTCTCAAGGTCATTAAAAGAGAGGAATGACTTCACTTTTGCCACAAGTTGTAAATGGAAAAAAACTGGGTTTAACAACTGAATTTACTTGTTTGTTAAATTTTAGATTTAGCACTTTAAACCGCAAAAAAATAATATAAATTCTACTTTTAAATATTTTGTTTATTTCAAAGTGTTTCTTGTTTATTTGTAATTGTTAGTGATTTTTTTATTTATTAAAATGTTAACTTTTATTACAGTTTTTTTTTTTTTACAGTTTTTTTTTTCAGTTCAGTCTGACTTTAAATGTTTAATATGTTTTGTCCAGCTTAAAGGCATCACGTTATTAATTTTAATTTATTTAGTATTAAAATAGTGTTACACTGAAAGACATTTAGTAGATGTATTCTGTAAATAATGAAAAAATATATATATTAAAAAATAGATCAAAATATTCATTAATTCATTTTCATTCGGCTTAGATCCTTTATTCATCAGGGGTCAGTTTATTCAATTCACCTATAGCGCATGTCTTTGGATGGTGGGGGAAACCAGAGCTCCTGGAGGAAACTCATGCCAACATGGGGAGAACATGCAAACTCCACACAGAAATGCCAACTGACCCAGTCGGGACTTGAACTAGCGACCTTCTCGCTGTCACCTCAACAGTGCTAACCACTGAGCTACCGTGTCGCCCAAAATATAACATTTTAAAATGACAGTTTAATGTTTCTATTTAACAATTTGGTATGAGTCATGATATTTTGGAGATGATTTGCAATAATTTGGCTAAAAGCGTTATGAGTTTCATCATGATTGCTTGAGACAAGGCCGTATCTTGAGCAGATGCTGTGGAAGTCGTGGAGGAGTGGAGAGCATGAGACTGATTTCTGAAAGACCAAGTGACAAGACAAGTCTTCACATTGATCCCGTGGGCCAGCCCAAACACCTGCTGGTGATCTACTCACACCTGCAGCTTCTCCACGATAGACATCCAGCGTTCCCCAGCCCCCGGTGCCTGGTCTGCAGCTCTGCATAAGAAGTTTGGCCAGAGGAGAAATGGCGAGCCTGGTTTCTCTTAAGGTTTTTTCCTTCACTTTGGTCAATTGGTGAAGTTTGTTCCTCGCCACTGGCTTGCTTGGTTCAGGATTTGTGGAGCTGCGCATCGATGCATTTGCTCTTTAATGTTTGGACTTTCAGCAGTGAAAATTAAACCACACTGAACTGAACTGAACTTCAACTGGCCTGACACTGTTTCAATTCACCGTAATCTTCTATGTTAAGCTGCTTTGACACAATCTACATTGTAAAAGGGCTGTAGAAAGAAAGAAAAGATGTATAGACTGTTGCCAATTAAAGAAAAGTAAAAAACTGTGCCGAGTAGTAAAAATTGGCCGTCCAATTCTAGGTAAAGCACAAATACAACTAAATGAAATTTATTTAATGAGAATTAAACAGAAAGCACATGTCATAATTGAAGATTGTTTCCACACCTTAAATATAAAATTTCAGCTTCTGCCATCAAAAAGACTTTTAAAGCAAGCTCAAATAAAGAAAAATGTGTATCAAATGTCCTTTGTGCTGACTGCCATTAGATTTTGAAATGCTGGGTTTTAAGTATGGATGGGGTTTAGTTGAGTTTTTAATATGATTTATGTGATGATATTGAATGAATTTGTGTAGCCTGTTTTCTGTGATATGTGTGATGTAAACGCTGATGTGGTTGTGTGGTGAAGCCAAAGATAAATTTCCGCTTGTAGACAGTAAAAATGTAAAGTGATGATCTCTACACTAATATTGTTTTACAACACTAATATTTTTTTTTTTTACTTTTGCTTTGCAATTGTTTTTTAATCAAATTTGTTTATTCAATTCACCTATAGCGCATGTCTTTGGATGGTGGATGTCTTTTTTTTGGTCAAGCTTAAGGGCTTGACATTGACTACAAAATTAACTAAACAAAAACGTTTTAAATTAAAAGTCCAAATATGCATGAGTAAAGTATAGTAAAGAATAAGTGATCACATTTTATTACTGTTTAAATCATAAAAAAATATTGCTGGCAAATAGATTAAATAGTCATTTGAATGATACTAGCAGATTTATTATTTAATATTATTATTATTATGGTATTTTAGGGATGCATTGTGAACCTTAAATGACTACAATTATTTAAAATCTCATAAAATTATATTTTTTCTATGTATTAAACTATTATTACACTAAAATGTTTAGAGAGTCTCTTGTATAATAAAATAACGTGATGGCTTTTCATCACAAACAATTGTTTTTACACATATTTTATTAAAAAGTTTTCTCCATTTTTTTTTTCCTCCGGCTTTTTTTCAGTTGAAGTCTATTATGATGAGTTGGTTCGAGCCCCGGCTGGGTCAGCTGGTGTTTCTGTGTAAAGTTTGCTTGTTCTCCGTGTTGGCGTGGGTTTTCTCCGGGTGCTCCGGTTTCCAGTCCAAAAACATGTGGTACAGGTGAATTGGGTATGATAAAAATTGACCGTAGTGTTTGTGTGTGTGTGTGTGAATGATTGTGTATATGGATGTTTCCCAGTGATGGGTTGTGGCTGGAAGAGCATCCACACGCAGCGTAAAAAAAAAACATATGCTGGATAAGTTGGTGGTTCATTCTGCTGGCGCAACCCCAGAATAATAAAGGGACTAATCTGAAAAGAAAATGAATGAATGAATGAATGAATGAATGTATGTATGAGTATGTTGGTGCTGCACTGTGATCCTTAAATTACTACAATTATTTTAAAATGTCATCGAATTAGTATGTTTATAACGCACTAGACAAGAATATTATTATTTTTTCAGTATGTCAACAATTGTTACACTGAAAGACATTTAAATAGTGAAAAAAACCAATGGATTTTCAACAAATTTAACAAGTGAACAATAAAACAACTTTGATCAAAACAAATTTGAGTTTAGAGAAAAATGTCTTACATATTAGTAACTTTTCAAATATGATTATAGTCAAATGGGATTTAAATTAACAAAATTGCTTCAGGCTAAAGTCAGACTTCAAACCTGTCAGACAATATTGAGGTTTGGTTTTATATTCACACATTTCTCCATAATAATATAATCTCAGAAGTATTATTTACAAGTTCTAAACACTGAACTCATAGGACTATCAAAGTACAATATTATTCACAGTCAAACAAATAGTGCTAATGTCGTTTTGAAGTCATATTTACACGTCGTTTTCGACCGAATACTGTTTACCATGGTAAACAATATAGGAAGCATGTAACAAGTTGTCACTGAACGAATGTGCCAATATAAAAACAACTTTTCCTCAATATCACTACACTGATCTCAGTTCAGAGCCTGTGATGTCTGTGCTCATGACCATAACAAAGCCCCGACGCGTGAGTGGACTGAGCCCCGCGCTGGTGTGTTTTGCAGGGCAGAAAAAGCCGCTGCGTGGATCCTGCATTCATTAATTCAGTGAAGTCTCGCGGTTGTTCACGCAACCTCTCAGACATCTTGCGTTTGTCAGACCGCGGCGAATCTGCTCCACGCATTAACAGAAACCGAGCAAAATCGCATCCAAGCATCGCCCGATCGCCTTCACATCTTTTTCACATGCGGGGCTGAACTGAGTTTGCGCGTTTGAGACACCCCGGAGAGGATTGCGTGCGGCGTTATATCGTATTGTGCGTCATTTCTGCATTTCTGCGTTTCCACCCAGGCAATATGGCAACACCAGCCGCTGTAAACCCATCGGGTGAGTACTGGTTTTATTCTTTCGCTTCTAAAATAACAGAGTGCGGTGTTCAAACGCAAACCGAGCGTATGTTTTCCCCCTCAGTGTTCTGTTTTCGCGATAAACAAAGAAAGCGCGTCGCGTTTAAACGGACGCGAGCTCCCCCTCCCCTCCCCCTCACTCAACTAACAACAGCGACATTTCCGATTCAAACGCTACAATGTATCGGTTAGAATTCTAAAATAGAACGTTCATTCTTTCGTGACGTTCTACCGTCGCGAATGTATTGTGACGTCGGAGGGAAATGTGTCTCGTTTGGCTTCTTTCTGTTTCTGCCGCGGCTTGTTGCTAATGCAAATGAGATGCTGAATACATTTGCCACAAGCCAAGTACGTGCTTTGATTTCCTTGATAAGCGACTATTGGATCTGATACGTTGAATGTAGCGTTGATGTGAGGTTGTGAGAGTATAGCTTGACTTCCTCTGCCTGTTGATTGTATTGCGAGAATGAATGTTGGTGTGCAAAACAGTCAAATATATTTTCATATACAGATAAGTAAAATGCAAATTTTTATGTGAGCATATCTATTATGTGGATCACACATTTGTAAGTAGCATATCTATGATGGAGAGATGACAGTCGAGATGTAAACAAGAGCATTCTGTTGTTGTTGTTAGAAGACAGTCATGAACTTAACCATGTACAGTAAGTTCGTATACGTGTGTGAAGGTTCTAAATTGAGTTATAGTTGGTTTAATATTCACACACTCAGACAGTCTCCTAATAATATAATTTTAGAAAAGTATTCTTTGCTAACTTCAAATAATGAACTCGTATGACTACAGAAGCAGCATTATTCACAGTCAAATAAACAGTGCTAATGTTGTTTTGAAGTCATGTTTACATGTGATTTCAGACCGAATATTCAAAGTACCATGGTAAACAATGTGTCACGATGTGCGAATATAAAACCAGCTTAACTTCAGTAGGTTTTAATTGTTCTTCAGTGGTGTTAAAGTGGATCAACTGTTGTTGTTTTTTGGGTTTTAATGCTGTCGTGCCACCAGAGTCACGATTATGTGGGCATCTGTGGTCTATTTTCGTCATCGCTGAATGTTCGCAGGTTTAGTGGTTTGCTGACTCAGTGACAACCAGGATGAAAGAATGTAGAAAGGCAAAGCTTAAGAAAACTGCACTATATGAATATGTGCTAATTTTCCACTTCAATGTTATCCATTTATTTTTGCGAACATTTCTGCTAACAAAAAAAATACAATGCAAGTCAAAAATACAGAGGACAAAACTGTAAAATAAAAATACAGAAAATTCCTTTGCGTCATTACCATATGTTTGGCCCTGTTTTTTACATATTTGTTTTGAGGGTAAATTATGAAAGTTACAGAGATGCACTGGCAAAGATGCACTGTAAAGTTAGAAGTCATATGTATATATAACCCCGTAATGACATGTATATTAAATAATAGTGACTCTCTTAACATCCATAAACATATTTCAGTCTACTATGTAAATATGATGGATATTTGTCTCTGTTATTAAATAAAAATTACTGGAGATTGAAAGATGCTTAAAAATATATACTTAATAAGCCTGTCATGATAAGGAAGTTTTGTTGTGCGATATATTGTCACAGAAATTGATATTATTCTCATTTTGAGATCATTTTATGCCACTGATTATATAATGCAGTGTAATAATGCAAATAGCCACAAACACTTTAAAATACGTATCACTCTTAAAGTTATTAATTCTCTAATTTGATGTTAAAAAGGTAAATGTCTTGTTTTATATATATACTATTAAATGTTCCATTATATGTTCAATTGTTAACTTTGACACCAATCAGAATGGAAAGTCATTGTTAAATGGCTTTAACTTTTGTGAATTTTTGTAAATATATTTACTACAATGGCAAAAATTGTGTAGGTCATCTCCACGTATTGCACGATAAGTCAATATATTGATTATTGTGGCATGGGCCGGTATAAGATTCTGATGGTACGATAACCTTGGATATAAATATCATGGTTTCATGGTATTGTAATTACTGCTCTAAAATATATACTTTTTAAATATCTGGGTAAAAAACAAAAACTTTCCCCCCCATTGAACACAATATATTTTATTTTAAGAAACATTTAAAATATTTTGGAGCAGTAAACATGTCAGGCTGAATAATTCAAATGAATTATTGACTTCTGCTGTCTTCATTCATTTAAAAAACAGATTTTTTTTTACAATTTAAAAAGACATCTTTAGATATCTTTTCTGTTGGAGAAACTGTGGTCCTAAAAAATAAAAAAAATAAAAAAAGTTAATAAAAAAATTGTACACATACCTTGGGAACGGTGTTGCAGAATTTTTTAACTGTTTTAAAACCTTGACTTTTCCAAACCATGGTTAACCTTGAAAACGGTTATTGTGACAAGCCTACTTATACAAAAGATATTATATATATATATATATATATATATATATATATATATATATATATATTTTTTTTTTATTTATTAATTACATTTTTTTATTATTATTTTAATTTTTTTTACAGTGCAGACAAATCAAATTTTTGTAGTTTATTGAGCGTTATGACTAATTGTAACAAAAAGTTGATTTACATATAGATTATATATATATATATATATATATATATATATATATATATATATAAAAATAAATCTTTTGTATAAGTAGGCTTGTCACAATAACCGTTTTCAAGGTTAACCATGGTTTGGAAAAGTCGAGGTTTTAAAACTGTTAAAAAATTCTGCATGTGCAACATGTTTGATATCTAAGACTTTTATGACCTATGTAGTATAGGTGAAAATATTAAAATCATTTATGCTCTCAGCAAAAATAATAAAAAAGTTGTTGATATTTACGACCATTAAATAAGATGAAATTTAAAAACCCCTTTTTAAATTATCAAGGCTCTGTCATATTTTAAACATATATTTGACATCCTTGTTGATTGTCAAATAATGCCGGATTACTTCAGTCCACACTCAAAAATATATATTTTTTAACTTGTTCAAACTACTTAATTACAATGAGCTGAAACCACACAATTCTTGAGATTTCATTGGGACAACTTAATTTTGTATGTTCAGTCCACATAAATATGTTAAAAGTGTTAAGTTAACTTAATTTGTGTTGGGACAACATGATTGTGTTTGGACTCTCGGCAGTGAATATTAAAACACTGAACTGAACTAATCTAAACTGAACTGAACTTAAAGCTCAGAAAACTGAACTACACAGTTTCAATTCACTATAATCTTCTATGTGAAGCTGCTTTGACACAATCTACATTATCACTTCCTGCTTCGCTACTGTTCGGACGTCTTTGCCTACTGCTCCGCTCTCTGCTCACTTGCTTTTATATCTTAAACCCTAATTTTAACTTGAGCCTATCAGCACAGTGCTCAAACGACACAGCTTGAAGATCAGCATCGATTCTACAAACTTTCTGGAATATAGCTTTACTAACAAGAGGGGAATTATCGTCTAAACAATCCTCCCGCCACCAGCTATCAGCTGCTCACATTCCTGAGACGGGAAAACACGGCTGTGAAAATGCCTCTGGATCGGATTAATTCAGATTCTCACTGCTGTACAAACTGCCACAAACTTCTACAAAAGATTGCAGTTCTTGAAACAAAGTTACTTGCGATCCAACCAGAACTGCAGCGTCATTGTGGACGCTCACAGCAAATAGCCGGTGAGTCCCATAAATCTATTCCTACCACTATTTCGAGCACTGAAAAACAGATTAAAGCTGTTGAAAATGAGCATTGGCATAAACAAGGTGCGAGACCAAAGGGTACTCGTGGGGTCAGATCATATGCTGCCGCATTAGCGTCCTCTACCCCAAATACAGCTCGGACTCAAATACAGCTTGAGAACAGATATGAAGTACTGAGTAATATGGGTGAAGAATCCCCAAATGCAGTCAGACAGAGATCGCATGACTCAGCAGCTAACTCTGCATGGAACAGAGGCTCAAGGCCGACTAGACAGCGGCATTCTGCTCCGATCGCACCTGAGATAAGAACACTAGTTGTAGGAGATTCAATAATCAGGAATTTTAGGAGCAAATCTACAATGACATACTGCTTCCCTCATGCAACAGTTTCTGATGTAAACAAAGAACTTAAGGAAATTCTGAAAAAGCACAAGACTGCAAAACGGATTATCATCCATGTGGGGAAGAATGATATTCGAAAGGAACAGTCAGAACTGCTCAAGAGAGATTTCTGTGAGCTCTTGGAAACAGTTGAAAGAGTGAAAATTCAGCCGTTCATCAGTGGGCCACTCCCTGCAAGAGGGACAAACATGTTTTCACGGCTGCTTGGTCTAAATGTATGGCTGCAGAAAGCATGTAACAGGAAAGGACTGAATTTTATTGACAACTTCAATCTCTTCTGGAACCAAAGACAACTGTTGACATCAGACGGCCTTCACCCAAACAAACTTGGTGCAAAGGTGCTAAAGGACAATATCTTCTTCTCCCTCCATCATCCATCAGCTGTATGTGCCACTGACCTCAATCCAAATGGCACATACACACCTAGCATCTGTCCGGATGACCACAGGACCTCAAATCAGCTCCCGAGTGGACTTGGGGTTGACGCATCACCCAAGGACAGTGATAACACCACGCAGCCAAAACACCCACTGTTGATAGAGACACTATCGCTGGCCCTCTGCTCAACACAGACAGACTGTGACGCATCAGAACAGCATCATGTCTCGTCACTAAAAACTGATCCTCAGGAAAACACCCAGGAAAACATATTTCAGCACCCAGAATCTCCAGAGCCACAGCCTCTGTCGCCAGACACGTTCCCATTATCACCTTGCTCGCCTCTCTTGGGTTTCTCAAAAAAGATGGAGGAACTGGTGCATGCTGGAACTAAACTTTCACACTCCATCGCCGCAAGCCCCCAGTTACCAACCAAAAAGCGGCCTGCTCCACAACCACCTCTGAGCCCACCTGGAAGAGCCCTCCGACATTTGCCCCACCGCCAGGGCCCAAACAACAACGCACCATCTTCAGCTGGTGAACAAAACTGCTCTCCATGATGTGTCTCGGGTGCCTGCTTAGATAACAGTGTCTTTATCAGATGTTTACAGAACAAGCAGGAACCCAGTGTGCCTGTAGCTTTCTCTACACATATATGTGTTGTATTACGTGACAGAAAACCGAAGACTTTTTCAGGCCGTATAGCAAATCACTCAAATCTTGTGTCTATTAAATATAAATCTGAGACTACTGTAGCAGAAACAGCTAAAACTGTTAAGTTAGCACTTTTAAACATCCGATCACTCAACAATAAGTCACTTTTAGTCAATGATTTTATCAGCTCAAATTGCCTTGATTTTATGCTTTTAAATGAAACTTGGCTAGATGACAGCTGTAGTGCAGCAGTTCTGAATGAAACAGCTCCTTTAAACTTTGACTTTTTGAGTGTTTGCAGAGCCAATAGGAGAGGTGGAGGCATTGCTGCCCTGTTTAAAGATGTCTATGAGTGTAAACAAGTGTCATTTGGTGACTTTTTGTCTTTTGAATATCTGAGTATAGCACTAAAAGGTGCTCCACGTATCTTACTGATCATTATCTACAGACCTCCAAAATATTCTCCAGCTTTTATTGATGATTTTACAGAGCTGTTATCAATAGTAACCTCTGAATTTGACTATTTTACCATTGCTGGGGATTTTAATATTCACATTGATAATCCAGAAATCAATGCTGTAAAAGAACTGATGACTGTTTTGAACACTTTTGATCTGACTCAGCATGTTCAAGAACCCACACACAATCGTGGACACACTCTTGATCTACTTATAACTAAGGGTTTACACATTTCATCAACTGTTGTTAAGGATGTTGCACTATCTGATCATTTCTGTATTTTCTTTGATATATTGATCACTCCAGCTATTAAAGACAGATCTGTCTCTGTCAGAAAGAGATGCATAAATGAGAACACTAATGAGCAGTTTATGAAGGCCATATCGCTAGCACCAAGTATATCTGCAGACTCTGTTGATTCTCTCCTTGATTTGTTTAATTCTAAAGTTAAGAATGTCATAGATGACATTGCTCCTGTTAAAGCCAAGAATATAACTAGCAGCCAAAGGGGATCTTGGACGAAGTCCCCAAAATTAAAAATGACGAAAAGACAGTGCAGAAAAGCTGAGCGTATGTGGAGAAAGACGAAACTAGTAGTCCATTATAATATCTATAAAGACAGTCTTCGTGCTTTTAATATGGAACTAAAAACTGCTAGGCAGACTTTCTTTTCAAGCCTTATAAACAGCAACGTAAACAATGCTCGTAAACTCTTTGCAACGATAGAGAAACTCACAACCCCCCCCAGTCGGATTCCCAGTGAGCTACTCTCTGAAAGCAAATGTAATGAGTTTGCTCATTTCTTTACTGACAAGATCAATAATATCAGAAAGGCAATCAGCTCATCCAATCAGCCAAGTTGTGTCGACGTCAGACTAGCTCAACCACAACTTAAGAAATCAGACATTATGTCCGATTTCATGGCAATTAATGGCAAAATCTTAGAAGAGATCGTGCAAATTATGAAAACATCAACCTGCAGTCTCGACACGCTCCCCACATCATTCTTTAAAACGGTGTTGACCTGCTTAGAAATGGATCTTCTAAAAGTGGTAAATGCTTCACTTCTCTCAGGGATTTTTCCTAACTCACTTAAAACTGCAGTTGTTAAACCCCTCTTGAAGAAGAGCAACCTGGATAACACTATATTGAGCAATTACAGGCCCATCTCAAATCTCCCTTTCATTGGCAAAATCATTGAAAAAGTTGTTTTTAACCAGGTTAACAAGTTCTTAAACTTCAAGGGGTGTTTAGACAATTATCAATCTGGTTTCAGACCACATCACAGTACAGAGAGCGCCCTTATAAAGATAATCAATGACATCCGCCTAAATACAGATTCAGGCAAACTAACAGTGCTGGTACTGCTCGATCTCAGTGCCGCATTTGACACTGTCGATCACAGCATACTTCTGGATAGGCTGGAAAACTGGGTTGGGCTGTCTGGGACGGTCCTCAAATGGTTCAGATCTTACCTTGAAGGAAGAGGTTACTATGTCAGTATAGGTGACCATAGGTCAGGGTGGACACCCATGACATGTGGAGTCCCACAAGGCTCGATTCTGGCACCACTCCTGTTCAACCTTTATATGCTCCCTCTGAGCCAAATAATGAGAAAGAACCAAATCTCCTACCACAGCTATGCTGATGACACTCAGATCTACCTAGCCTTACTGCCTAATGACTACAGCCCCATTGACACCCTCTGCCAATGCATTGATGAAATTAACAATTGGATGTGCCAAAACTTTCTTCAGTTAAACAAAGAGAAAACTGAAGTCATTGCGTTTGGGAACAGAGATGAGGTTCTCAAGGTGAATGCGTACCTTGGCTCTAAGGGTCAAACAACAAAACATAAGGTCAAGAATCTTGGTGTGACTCTGGAGTCAGATCTGAGTTTCAATAGTCATATCAAAGCAGTTAGTAAATCAGCATACTATCATCTCAAAAACATTGCAAGAATTAGATGCTTTGTTTCCAGTGAAGACTTAGAGAAACTTGTTCATGCTTTTATCAGCAGCAGGGTGGATTACTGTAATGGCCTCCTCACTGGCCTTCCCAAAAAGACAGTCAGACAGTTGCAGCTCATCCAGAACGCTGCGGCCAGAATTCTGACCAGAACCAGGAAATCAGAGCACATCACACCTGTCCTCAGGTCTTTACACTGGCTCCCAGTCACATTTAGAATAGATTTTAAAGTATTATTACTGGTCTATAAATCACTAAATGGCCTAGGACCTCAATACATTACAGATATGCTCACTGAATACAAACCTAACAGATCACTCAGATCTTTAGGATCAAATAGATTAGAAATCCCAAGAGTTCAGTCAAAGCAGGGTGAATCGGCTTTCAGCTACTACGCCCCTCGTTGCTGGAATCAGCTTCCAGAAATGATCAGATGTGCTCCAACATTAGGCACATTCAAATCAAGACTGAAAACACATCTGTTTAGCTGTGCCTTTACTGAATGAGCACTGTGCTACGTCCGACTACTATGTTTTTCTCTTCTTTTTAATTCTTTTATAACACATTTTATCAGCTTTTATTTTATTTTTATTCTTACCATTTTTATGTTTGTTTTTATTTCTCTTATAATTGTTTCTTTTATTCCTGTTTATGTAAAGCACTTTGAATTGCCACTGTGTATGAAATGTGCTATATAAATAAACTTGCCTTGCCTTGCCTTACATTGTAAAAGCGCTATATAAATAAAGATGAATTGAATTAAATGATTGAATTGTGTGGAACCCTGCACTTTTTACAGTGCAGTATTGTAACTAAAACCTGACTGGACATATGTTTTATTTTTTGATAACATATTTAATACATGAGATATTTATGAGTTGTATAGTATAGCACAGTGAAAAAATGAAACAAAAAACTCAGCACTGAGCAAAAAAAAAAGCAGTATGGCACAGTTGTTATTTATATGAAATTAAACTTTAATAGAATAATTGTGTTTATTTATACAAATAAATCTATAAAGCGTTATTTTACATTTGACTATTGAATTTCTCATATCGGGCAATACGGTTACTCAGTGGGTAGCACTATCGCCTCACAGCAAGAAGGTCACTGGTTCGAGTCAGTTGGCATCTCTGTGTGGAGTTTGCATGTTCTCCCGGTGTTTGCGTGGGTTTCCTCCAGGTGCTCCAGTTTCCCCCACAGTCCAAACACATGCGCTGTAGGTGAATTGAATAAACTAAATTGGCCATTGTGTAAAAGTGTTTCCCAATACTGGGTTGCAGCTGGAAGCGCATCCACTGCGTAACATATGCTATATACGTGAGAACAAATAATAGATTCAACAGACCAAAGTCAGGGAATATGTCATTAGATATAGACAGCAATATGAATTAAATATCACGTTTAACAAATATAGTGAGATTAGATCCAGCGGTTGAGCGGTAGATCCTTGATGAACAGTCCGATGCGCACAGCTCTCATCTGGGTAGATATGCAGCAGCGCATACCAGTGTGTGTGTGTGGTCACGTGATGTGCGTTTACAGTGGTGTAATGTAGATACAGAATTGTTCAGAAATGCTGGGTGAAACGCCAGTGTGGACGCGGATCGTTTTCATTCTAAAACGCCCTTTTAAAACTAAAACGTATAAGTGTAAACGGGGCTTAAAGTGGGTTTAAGTACATTTTAATTTCTGAGTGAACAATCTCTTCAATTACTTGCTCCCAGGGCCTTTATATTGAAGTTGATATTTAGATTGGTGTTTCGTAACATCTAGTTTTATTAGGTGACTACGGACAATTCACCTACATCGCATGTCTTTGGACTGTGGGGGAACCCGGAGTACCCAGATTAAAGATTTCAAGTGAAGTTTTGCATAAAGTTAATAATTATAAATATATGTATCAAATGTTTTACATGCAATAAAAATGGCCCCCCAAAAATAAAATAAACACAATATTATGTGGCCTGAAATTATGATCAATAAATAAGAAACTTCTACATGTGATAAACTTTAATCAACACACTCAATCGCTAACCCCTAACCAATCAGACTTGGTCGCTAATCCAAAAAACATGTCGCAATTTATTCAGCCTGAAGTAAATGCCGCTTTATTCCACCACCCGCGGGCAATTCTTTTCCCGCCACCTCATTTTAAATGCAAATGAGGCCGAATGAATAAAGAAAGTCAGTGTTATTACACCTGGCTGACACTCGCCAAGCGCCGTTTAAAATGCGCAGGAGCTTTCCAAGTCACGTGACTGTAGTTGAACTGAAGGGCACTTTGTTTTAAAGTCAGCTTTTATTCACAAATCTGTAGGCCATCTGTACTTTAGCGTTGAGCCTACAGTGCTGAACAAAAGACCCTGGCTGCAGCGCGCCTGTGATAAGAGGGAGTTTGCTGGACGTTTGTCGATGAGATTATAGACACCGTTCAGACTGTTTGCACACCTCTTGTGTTGCTGAAGGAAGGTTTTTTTTTGTGTGTGTTGTTAAGAGAATGGATAACGCTGCAGATCAGACGTTCAGCGTTGCTAGAAAAGGAGTGCAGTTAGCAAATGCTGATCATTTGTAGCAGGGTGTCTGCAGGGTCTTAAAGTGGACCTATTATGCCCACTTTCACAAGATGTGAAATAAATCTGTGATGTCTCTAGAGTGTGTGTGTGTGTTCCAGCACAAAATAAGTCACAAATAATGTTTTATAACTCTTTAAAACTGTCCCATGTTGGCTTTGAAGTAAATTGTGCCATTTTGGTGACTGTCGCTTTAAATTCGAATAAGATTGTGCTCTTTTTAAAAGAGGGCGGAGCTACAAATGCCAATGTGTCATCAAAGTGGCAGATTCAATATGTTATCTCTGTGAAAACTCAATGTTGTTCAGAATATGGTAGTCTTTGGAGACTAGGGGAGAGCGGGAACGACTACCATTTTTCATAAATGTTTTAATAGCTGTATAATAGCTGTAGGGCTGTAACAACGAATTGATTAAATGTGATTACTAAAAGCGCTGGCAACGAATTTCATAATCGATTCATTGTGTCGCGCGATGCTGAGATGTTTGATTATTAAAAAAACTTTAGTTGAGCAAAGTGAATACACTCTGCCTCTCTCACACACTGATGCCAGAGTTCGACGCCTCATAGACAGAATGGAGCAAATTCAATTCACCTTTATTTGTATAGCGCTTTTACAATGTAGATTGTGTCAAAGCAGCTTCACATAGAAGATCATAGTAAACTGAAACAGTGTAGTTCAGTTTTCAGAGTTTAAGTTCAGTTCAGTTTAGCTCAGTTCAGTGTGGTTTAATAATCACTACTGAGAGTCCAAACACTGAAGACCAAATCCATTAATGCACAGCTCTACAGGTCCCGAACCATGCAAGTCAGTTGTGACAGCGGCGAGGAAAAACCTTCACCAATTGGTGAAAGTGAAGAATTAAAAAACCTTGAGAGAAACCAGACTCAGTTGGGCACGACCATTTCTCTTATGGCCAAACGTTTTGTGCAGAGCTGCAGACTAGGCGCTGGATAAGCTGGATGTCAGCGAGACTCATCTGTCCCCGGCGTGTCACAGAAATTAGTCTCATGCTCTCCTATGACCACCACAGCAGCTGGTCAGGGTACAGCCTGGTCCAGGATTAAGGAAACCTTGGGATCATCTTGTCGCTGGTCTTGGATCGAATTAGTGGCGCTGCATGAGGGCCTCGGGATGAGTATCCCCAGGTGGAAATAGAGAGTAAAGAGAATAATTAGCATGGCTGCTGTTCAAAGTGTATATAAATGAGATGAAGAAACCTGTGTGGAGCACATTCATGTATCATGCCGCTAAGTGATGCATTGAGTGTATGCTTTACTAAAGAGATAGGTCTTTAATCTAGTTTTGAACTACGAGAGTGTGTCTGAGCCCCGGACATTATCAGGAAGGCTATTCCAGAGTTTAGGAGCCATAAATGAGAAGGCTCAACCTCCTTTACTCGACTTTGCTATTCTAGGTACTACCAGAACCCCTGAGTTTTGAGATCTTAAAGAGCAGGCTGGATTGTAGCGAGACAGAAGGTTGGTTAGATAAACAGGAGCTAGATTATTTAAAGCTTTATTGGTAAGAAGCATTTTTTTATAATTAATACGGCAGCCAGTGTAAGGAGGATAAAATTGGGGTGATATGATCATATTTTCTAGACCTGGTAAAAACTCTGGCTGCTGTTATTTGTGCTAGCTGAAGTTCGTTAATAGAGGATGCTGGGCAGCCAGCAAACAGACAGAGCGGAGGTAACATTACAGAATCCTACTTTTGTTCCATTTTGATGTGAGGACCGTAATGTCCCTGATGCTGTTGTTTACTTGTTATCCAGCTTGAAAAGTATGACGTGAAAAATTCAAATTGAGCTTTGGTGTGTTGGCTGGCGCTGGGCCAGAAAAAGATGTCAAATTATCACAATTATGCGGTGTTTTTAACCACCCAATGCTTATTTTATGTTTTAGACATGTAAATACACGCAAGTACTAGTAAAATAATACATTTAAAGTTTGTAAAACACACAAGGAAGTCTAACAATCAATTAAAATATAATTTGCTGATGTGTTTTATTCATATCAGATACATGTAGTGAAGGTAACTATAAAGTTCAATCTATTCATCTCCCAGCTGGCCAGCCACCTGCTTGCATGCATTTTGGGAGTAACTGGTGAATTTACATGCTGAATCCTGCGTGTTCTGCTTTTATGAATCAGGCATGCGCGCAGCCGTAAATAAACATGGCATTGCCCATCTCACGCCATAGATCACGATCAAGATCATTTATACTGTCTTTTAAACAACAAAAAACAATCACTTACACGTTTTGGAATATCAGGTAGCTGATGACATGGCCATAATAAAAGGGTTACATCTGTCATACAGCGCTACTGGGGCTGTGGTGTGTCACATGACAAACATAAAATAGTAAAATAGTGCATAAACATGTGATTTGGGATGCACCTAAAGTTTTAGACGGAAGTATATTTTTGCTGTGGTTACTAACTCAAAAGTGTGGTCTATCGAAATCAACTTACACAACTTCAATTTAAACATGAATTGTTCATTGTTACTTTTGACCCCATCAGTAGGGACAAAAGAAACACACGGATGGATCAAAAGCAACACAGCACTAATCTTGTTTATTTTAAATATATCGGACTATGGCCTTGTTAATGTTAACTTAAACATATTTTGTACTTTATTATTTTTGCAAAAAAATTATAAACTGCATTTGAGCAATTCCATGCAAAAGTCAACTTTGCCATGAAAAAAAAATCCAAAATAGAGACCATTTCTACATGTTTTTGTGTGTAAGCAAGTGGTTTACAGTACTTTTAAATGCTCAAAAATGTTTCTGTCAATGTTTTCAAACTATTATATTTGATTTACCAAATTCACACAATGGTGACTTCACATTTGTCACAACCATAACAAAGCTTTTCCCTCATAAATGCAAAAATGTGAAATAAAATCAACCATTTTTGTTCTATAGTGAGCTGACTCTAAGCCTTTTCATTAGCATAGTTTTTTGGGGGGGTTGTGCAGTTTAATTCCCAGAACTTCTACAAAGTATGTTGTAGACTGTAAACTGCACTAACTTTTTTGTCACATCCATAACGCACGCTTATTTTCCTCATTTAGACTATTAAAATGTTTACAGATTGATATTTTTCCGCTCCCATAACTCTGTGGCTAGTTGTTTTGGAAAATATAAACAGTTGATTCAATGTAATGTTAACGTATACTTTCCATGTGAATGTATGTTTTGAGATTTTACTGTAAATGTCACATCCATAACGCCGGAATTGCTCGTTTTTATTTTACATTTTAGTTCCATCAAATGTTTCAAGAGCAATGCAAAATGTTAAAATGTTTTAATTATTATTGGCAATATGCATTAATCCCTGAATCCAAACACTAAAACTCTAATGTGGAAGTGAATAGTAAGGTATGTCTATTAGCAGTGGGACTTAAATAACAGTGTTACTTTCGTCTCCACAGGAACTCCTGCCATTTAAACCTGATTTGCTTTTAAACTGGAAAAACTCTGAGATTTCAAACTCAAGGATGTGTTACTGCACTAAATAACCTGTAGATTGATCATTACTGCGATGCATGAAAAGAGAAACACAACTTAAAATAAGGAATACGATAAAAAAAAAAAAACGCTACAATAATTTACTTTCTGCACTTAAAAACTGAAATTTGGACCTAACCGCAGGACACAGTCCTGAAATCAGCTGATATTTGGCAGCTCTGTCAAGAGTTGCATGCTGAATGTGCTGTTATAGCCTGGAAAGCAAATGTTGTCAGGGATTCAAGAAAATGGCTTTGTTACTTTTGTCCCACGTTACTTTCGTCCCCGCTCGCAGTATTCATTTATGCATCATCAAGTCCACACTTGTTTATATGAGCGCATTATTGCATGGAATAATACAATCTTTATGTTTTGCATTCTATTTAGCTTTATTTTTTAGGTTGGACCTGCAATCATTAGCTTTTTCTATTAATATTTACTTTATTTCTACACTGAAAAAAATGATTCAAAGATGATTCCTTGGAGTTACTACATTTTTTTACGTTAAGTGGTTGTAAACAATTTATTTGGACTGAATTTAAACAAACAAACTACGTTGAACATTATTAAATTTGATTTGTTTGTTTAAATTTAACACAAATAAAAATTGTTTGCAACCGTTTTGCATGCAACACTTTTTTCAGTGTACATTGTAAATCAAACAATTGCTCCGAAGTTCTGAATAAAGCAAGAAATGTGATCACATGAAGGATTTAATACTTTAAATAGTACTTTAAAATGTAAAAAAAAAAAGAAATAGTCATTTACATGTGATATATAAATGTAAAAAAATGGTACTTTATCGTGATATATAGTAGAGCTGCACAATTAATCTGTAAAAGATTACGATCGCGATTCGTCCCCATAGACAATCTTTATCCAGCATTTCTACGATTATGCCAATTATATTTTCAAGTTCAGGAGAGAAGCAAAGGCGGCTGCACAAGTCTACACATTGTTTTTATATACATAACTTACCAACGTGGATGCATCCAATTGGTGTTAAAAGAGTCACATACTGTACTGTATTTATAAGGTATAATTCACCCAAAAATGTCATTTCTGTCTTCATGTAATGATGTATTTGCGGCTGCGAAATCACATGTGAGCTGTCTGTGAGCTGTTACCACAGAGAGGGCGTTCGTGCGCCTGTGAATAAAGTCTACTTTAGTGAGCAGAACCTGTATAGGCTGTGAATAACGTAATAAAGTTAGTGGCACACAAACTGAATGACAAAAGTAATCATTTGGGAGCCGCGCGGGAAGTATGAACTGCGCTTAACAGTGAAAAATGAAAGCGCACACATCATTTAAATAATCATCTCGCATTTTAGATTTATGCATTTTAGATTTATGATTGCGAAAAGCATGTGATATGTGTTTTTTCTTTCATAGTGAACGCAAATTGCTGTGCATGAGAATAAATGTTAAACAGTGTCAGTATAACTACTCTAGCCTACACAGTGCTGAATATAATGCAAGAGGGAATCTGATAGTGACAAATGTCTGATTTTCCCAGTGTAAAAAAATTGTCTAATAATGTTGTCAATGACAGATTGCTGTAACACGTGGATGACAGAGACATCGTTAGGATCTAAGTGCAGGTTTATTCGGTAGTCAGGCAAGCAAGGGTCAACACAGGTGCAAACAGATGAATAAAGGCAAATCCAGAATCGTAGTCAACATAACAGGCTAGAGGTCGGAAAGCAGGCAGTGAACATGGACAAACAGACAAACTTGGCAAGGGTCAAAACACGGAGAAACGAGACTAAGGAAAACGCGTTGAATTGTCACTTTACAGGTAAACAAGACTCAGCCAGGAAGTGAGTGTATGTGCTGCTAAAGTAGTGTGTGTGATTAGTCCAGAAGCAGCATCAGCTGTGGGAGTCCAATCAGTGGAGACTTGGAGCAGGTGTGTGTGGCATGACTGAATATGTAGTTCATAAGATGTAGTCCATGTGAAAGTGAGCTATTACCAGCGACCTCTGGTGGTTAGAGATCTCTGGTAATCATGACAATTGCAAGCATATGTCTAAAACATAATAACTCGGCATCAGAATTATGAATAATTATATTCTGATGTCATCACTTTACTGTGCATTAATGACCAGGACATTTTTTAAAAGTCCACCATTCAAAGTCTATTCAAAATTTAGCATGTTGAGAAATAACTATAATAATAGCCCACTCATATTCACCTTTATTTTACATCTACAGAGTCGTAAGATAATCGTGATCTTTTTTTTAAGAAAAAAAATCTTGATTCTCTTTTAGTCAGAATAGCCCTATAGTCATCAGAATATGAAACGACTTGTATTGCGATGTGATAATTTATCATGTCGCCCAGCCCTAGTACAAAATCTAAATACTTTTTTATTATATAATTTTTATTTCTGTTTTATTTCACTTTCCAAATCACCATATAAAATTACAGCTTATATTCAATTCAATTCAATTCAGCTTTATTTGTATAGCGCTTATACAATGTAGATTGTGTCAAAGCAGCTTCACATAAAAGGTCACAGTAAATAGGAACAGTGTAGTTCAGTTTGTAGTGTTTAAGTTCAGTTCAGTTTAGCTCAGTTCAGTGTGGTTTAAAATCACTACTGAGAGTCCAAATATTGAAGAGCAAATCCAACGATGCGCAGCTCTACAGATCCCGAACCATGCAAGCCAATGGCGACAGCGGAGACGGAAAAAAAACTTCACTAATGGCGGAAGTGAAGAAAAAAAAACCTTGAGAGAAACCAGGCTCAGTTGGGCACGATCATTTTAATTTCTCCGCTGGCCAAACATCTTGCAGTCTCAGTGGCGGAGGCTGGAAGCTGGCCTCAGCGAAGACTCGTCTGTCTCTGGAGCGTCACACGAATCAGTCTCATGTTCTCCACTCTTCCATGACCATCACAATATGAAAGCATTATTTTAAAAATCGAACT
The DNA here is from genome assembly GCF_903798145.1 of Danio aesculapii. Lineage (NCBI taxonomy): Eukaryota > Metazoa > Chordata > Actinopteri > Cypriniformes > Danionidae > Danio > Danio aesculapii. Next base: position 8,644,262 of record NC_079441.1, read on the forward strand.
ATTTTAATAACAATTAACCAAATTGTACTAAAATATGAACAAAAATCACAGAATAAAATAAACGTTCTCAAAAACAGATCTTAAATGTGACCTTTGAGTATTCGATAACACTTTACAATAAGGTTGTATTAGTTAATGGTAGTTAATAGGGCAGAACACACGATCTTAATTCAGCTTTTCTACGATTCAGCAAATTATATTTTCAAGGTCAGGAGAGAAGCAAGGCAGTCGCACAAGTCTTCACAGCAACATTGACACCTTCAAATGGCGTTAAAAGTGTCACACACTGTATTTATATGGTATAATTCACTCAAAAATGTCATTTCTGTCTTCATGTAATGATGTATTCGTGGCCGCAAAATCACATGTGAGCTGACCGCCAGCTGTTTTTTTCCCTACCGAGAACGTGCGCGTGCACTCATGACGCCTACTTTAGTGAACACAACCTGCATAGGCTGTGGATAACAGGTAATGAAGTTGTAAATAACTTTCAGTTTGTTGCACAGAGCGATCGTTTGAGGGCCGTGCGGGAGGTTTGATTTGCATGTATGTGTTTTTTTTTCTCACTGTGACAGCAGCCATGAGCAGCACTCGGAAGTGAAAGTGAAACCTGCGCGCACATTATTTAAAGAGCCCATATTATGGGTTTTTGAAAATGCCCTTTCATGTAGTGTGTAACACAGCTCTAAGTGAAGTGAAATATCCAGCTAAGGCTTAAATCTGTAAGTGTACAGTGTTTAAAATTATTGATTCATCTATAAAAGAGTCGACTCATAGTGCTTCAAACGAGTCGTCTTGATAACGAGTCATTAGGTGTTTCGCGATGACGCGGCTACGAAACACAAGCCTCTCCAGTAGTTACGCGCGCAAACCCGGGAGATTTGAAACCTGCGGCCCCGCCCACTAACACAGAAAAAACACTAGACACACACACACACAGACGCCGCCGGTCGAATGAAGTCACGCTGTGCTCAGATGGATAATATTGACAGTCTCTACCCAAAGATGAAACTGTGAAGAGTCAGTGGTTGAGGTTTATTCACTAGTGTAAGTAAGTGCGATTAAAATTGTTGCCTCGTTTACTGTAGCTTGCAAATTATGTATTTATTGCGTTTTGTTACTTGTTAACCTGGTACAGTACACGCGGTTACTCTTTATATTCTCTTATCGCATGTAAGCCACGTTGAAAACGCGACGCGTGTCGCTTTGTTTACGGATTTAACGTTAAATGCTTTTGTGAGCTCGCGTTCCACTGTCGTTTGTCGTTGCTATGGCCATCGTAAGCTAGGAGACAGGAGACACGTGTCGATCTCCCTAGTTCTGAGGAGGAGCGTGATGTGTGTGTGTGTGTGTGTGTGTGTGAGAAAAAGAGCAGGTCGAGTGTGTGACGGCTAGGAGACAGGAGACGCGTGTCGCTCTCCCTAGTTCTGAGGAGCGTAATGTGCGTGTGCGTGCGCGTGCGTGTGTGTGTGTGTGAGAGAGAGAGAAAAAGAGCAGGTAGAGTGTGTGACGTCTAGGAGACTCGCGTCGATCTCCCCAGTTCTTCTGAGGAGGGTTGTGTGTGTGTGTGTGTGTGTGTGTGTGTGTGTGAAAAAAGCCTTACACTATGAAAAGTGTATGCACTGTGACTACTTTTATATCGCTGATTAGCTGCTGGGCATTTCACTCTGTCTCGCGCTGAAGCCTGTCACTGTCGACCAATCGCAGCAGGCTGTCATTGGTCCTATCAGCGCAGATTAGCTTCGCGCTGAGGAGGGGGTTGGGAACAAATGAATCGCTGAACGATTCATATGGGAGTCGCTGGGATAATTAGGTAAAAATAAATGCAGATTATAAGACCATCAAAGTGTTTTTTGACCTTGCATGCATATTAGACTGTTGTTGGAGACCCTTACAACCTACATATGACCCTATTTCATGTATAATATGGGCTCTTTAAATGATCATATCGCATTTTAGAGTTATGATTACGACAAGCATTTGATATGTTTTTTCTTTCATAGCGAACACAAAAGTGTTGTGCATGAAATTAAATGTTTACTGTGTCAGTATAACAACCCCAGCCTATATATAATGTTGAATATAATGCAAGACGGAATCTGATAATGACAAAATTCAGATTTTACCAGTGAAAACAAATGGTCTAATAATGTTGTCAATAACAGATGACAAGCACATGTCTTAAACATAATAAATTAGCTTTATAATTATGAATAGTTATATTCTGATGTCATCATTTTACTGTGAATTAACAAACAGGACACATTGAAAGTCTGTTCCAAGTCCACCATAATGACTGTACAAAATTTAGCATTTAAAGCAACGCTATACCTACACACAGGCCTAATATTATTATTGTTCTTTTACCATATGTTTGAGAATTAACAATTATAATAGGCTAATCATATTTACCTTAATATTACATTTACAGAATCGTGAGAAAATCATGATCTTGATTTTAGGCAAAAAAAAAAAATCATGACATTGACATTTTTGCCAGAATCGTGCAGCCCTAGTAGTTAATGCATTTTACGAACATAAACAAACAATGCATTTATTACATCATTTGTTAATTTTAGGCAACGTTAGTTAATAAAAAATACATTAGTTCAATAGCTAATGTTAGTAAGCATTAATTTGGATTTTAGTAAGGCATTATTAAATGTTGAACCATAATAAATAAGTTTTGTTTCAATGATTGTTCATACTTAGTTCATATTGGTAAATACATTTACTAACAATAATTAATGAAACCTCATTGTGAAGTGTGACAAAGTATTCTGTACAACAGTTACGAATGCATTAATGTCAGTAGAATTAAACAGTTTAACTTTGCTGCTGTTCCTTTTAAGCGTTCTATGCTAATTATTTAGCAATGAAAGACACTCCGCCTTGTCTTTTGACACACATTTGGTTTCAAATCTATTCTTTATAAAGCTTTGCATTGCGACATAATGATTTGTGTTGAAATACGAGCTTCTGTTTTCTTTTAATTATGTGGACAAATAAAGATTCTGATTGGCCAATAGACATTGTTGATATGAGCTGATGGACTGATTTGCCTGAAATCAAAAAGTTGCATTCAAAATGAGCCATTTTTAATGCTTTTACTGTGAGAAATGATGATTTGATAGTTAAATTGTTTTCATATCTCAACTATAATTTCATTGTATGGCCTATTTGATTGCACTGAAACTTTTGCAAGTGTTCGAAGTTTCAGAAACTTCTGTTAGGAAATCCAATCCAATCCACTATCTCATTCATCACACTCGAATGGGAAAAAGCTAAAAAAGTCATAGAGGACAACTGTACATGTATTATTGCAGCATGTCTTTTCTTCTATTGAGAGTCATGTCTGAAGTATCTCGAATATTTGGCAGCATGAACTTTCTTTGGCTGCGTAACAATAAATCCAGCAGAGACAAGTCGTTGTTCACATGCTCATGCTATCAGGAGAAAAAAATACTTGATTAGATAGTTCGAGATGTTTCTGGCTGATCTGTTCCTGCTCTGAATTGAGAAAGTGTTTCTGGATGGAAATGAGCCAAGTGTCGCTGAATCACTTTTTCTTTTCACTTTCAAGTGCTGGAAGAGAATATGGGAACTAAATGTTTTACTAGGAAATGTTCTGAACAGGTTATTTTCTTTCTTTTTTTGTTTTCATTGGGATTGAAATGGCTCCATTTAATCTTGTTTTGATGCAGTTTCTGGTTTTATAGGGTTTTAGCAATTATATAAAAAGGTTTAGAGCCCATTCTGAAGTTTTTAGTTAGATTCTAAACTCAAGCTTTCATTTAGCTCATCTAAAAGGGATAGTTTGCCCCCCTAAAAAGAAATGATGATTCCCTCATCATTTAATCACATAAACATTGATGTATTTCTTCTGTTGAACACAAAACATTATATTCTCAAGAATTTTTGGGGGAAAAAAGAGCAATTCACAATAGCGTTGGGCGATGTTGACCAATTTGGCATTGTACGATGTCTAATATGAAACATCGCCATAGACGATGGCATAGACGATGGCATCGTCGTCGGTGGTGAATTATCTTGAATCATTAATTAATTCATTCATAATGAATTAATTTTTTGTAGCCTACCATTTCAACTACCTGACCAGCATGATCTTTGTTTTACTCATAACCAAAGCATAAATAAAGAAAGAAAGAAAAGTTACACACATAATTACCACCTGTCAATCACGTTTTCCGCAGGACTCTGGCATGAATAGGCAGAAATAGTGATCTGTGTCGTTATAATGGTGTCGACAAACTTGGTTGGTAAAAAAGGTGCTAAGTAAAATTACTAAAAATGGCTAAGTACAAGCGTGAAAGTGGAAGATTGAAGGAGTGTACTGACCTGCTGACTGTCTGGACCCGCTGTCTTGAGCGCATGACAGTGTGTGTGTCCAACACAATCTCACGGCAATTCATAACTTTTTGATTTAGTGGCTAATTCATACGAATTCGTACGATCTAAGTCGTACAATTTAGTACGATTTGCTCATCCGCCATTGATGGTTGGGTTTAGGTGTGGGGTTAGGTGCCACGCCTCCTTTTTAAAATCGTACAATTTCGTACGGCTGAACTCATACGAATTAGCCACTAAACTGTCAAAACGTAAAATACTTACGTTTTCTCGTGAGATCAGGCTGGTGTGTCTGTGTTTGTGGTCACGTGATGTGCGTTTTCAGCGGTAGTGTCAGGGCTGTTCAGAAATGCTCATCCAATGGATGTGGATCATTTTCGTTCTATAATTCCATTTAAAAACTAAGACCTATTAGTGTAAACGGCCTGAGTGTGTATTTTTCGCGAGCGGATTTGTGACGGGGGCAAGGCGGAGGATAAAGATGCCGGCTCAGCATCATGGTGTCTATCGGCCATCGGCAATGGACAATGCCATCATCTATCAGCCCAACCCTAATTGACAACCATAGTACGTAGGGCTGTGCGATAAATCGAATCGCAATCGTTATTTGAAAGTTGCGATTTAGCAAATCGCAAGAGGCTGCTGTGATATGAAATATATATGTATTTAATTTCCCCCGCCCAGAGCAAATGTGTGACTGCCATCTGTGTGTTATAGTCTTCCTAGCCAATTGAGTGAGCACTTTCATTCTGCCCAATCAGAATTGCACTACTGAACTATGCGGAACGGCCACAATAAAACAAACAAACAAACAAACAAACAAACAGGAAAGCACAGACAAGTGAGATGATGGCGTCTGCCGCTTCAGACGCATTAATAGAGTAATTAATATCAAAGAAAAACAGGACATCGATAATATGGGAATATTTTGGTTTCAAAGTCACAGACACTAAACAAAAACAGGTAATCTGTAAGAATTGTTGCCACAGCACGATATATAAATACAATATGATAAATACAAAAACCAGCACCTAAAAAAAGCACCACAGACGGCTATATGAGGAGTGTCTTGCTAAAAAGTCAACTGAAAGTATTGCTACTGGCACTCAGTCTAGTAGCAAGCAACAGCAAAGTACAATTTCAGAGTTGTTTCAGCCATGTTAGTTTGCTAACTGTTCTGTATTTTTATAATTAATATATATGTTTTTATAATAAGTTACACTATCTCCCTAATTTGAGTTCAGTTTGTTTACAGAAAGGTAGGGTAACTTTATTTGTTTACTGTTTGCTCTAGTGAAAAATGAGTGTTATATTTCTGAATGTTCATTTATTCATTCATTTTCTTTTAGGCTTAGTCCCTTTATTAATCCGGGGTCACCACAGCGCAATGAACCGCCAACTTATCCAGCATGTATTTACGTTTTTACTTCCAGCCGCAACCCATCTCTGGGAAACATCCACAAACTCATTTACACATACACTCATACACTACGGACAATTTAGCCTACCCAATTCACCTGTACCGCATGTCTTTGGACTGTGGGGAAAACCAGAGCACCTGGAAGAAACCCACACGAACACAGGGAGAACATGCAAACTCCACACAGAAACGCCAACTGAGCTGAGGCTCGAACCAGCGACCTTCTTGCTGTGAGGCGACAGCACTACCTACTGCGCCACTGCGTCGCCAATGTTCATTTATTCATTCATTTTCTTTTCGGTTTAGTCCCTTTATTATTCAGGAGTCACCACAGCGGAATGAACCGCCAACTTATCCAGCATATGTTTTACACAGCAGATGCCCTTCCAGCTGCAACCCATCACTGGGAAATTTCTAAATATTTATAAACAAATTTGAAAAATGTAAGTGAATATATTTTCAGTTCTTTTTTTAACTAACACTTACTGCATTTTAGTAGTAAGAAGCTACAATACAGAATATTGAGCTGAAGCTTGAATTCAAAATTAAATCACAAATCAAATCGAAATTGCAATATCTGACAAAAAAAAAAAAAAAAAAACGCGATTAGAAATTTTCCCCAAATCGCACAGCCCATAGTAGGAACAAAACTACTAAAACCTACTGTAGCCCCTGCAACGACAGTAGGAATAAAGTCAATGGCTATTTTTTCCCCTTAGCAAGTATATATTCCTTTGTTTTCAGCTAAAAAAGAAGAAACATAAACTATTTTGAAACAAGTTGAGGCTGAGTGAATGATGACAGACATCTTTTTTTATTGGTGTGAACTATCTCTGTTATGCTATTTTAAAAGCTATTTTTCCTCATAAAACACCTTTACGTTCATCAGAAGTATTTGAGAATCATTTATATAAATACATATTCAGCTTGTTCCTCTCAGTGACTACGTTTACATGGACATCAGTAATCAAATTATTTGCTTTAATCTGAATAAGACACTAATATGATTAAGGTGTTTACATGAGTTGCTTTTTGAATGTTCCTTTCATGAGCTCGTTTTACATGTTGTAGCACATAGTTTGATCAATGGCATTGCGTTTCATGTAATTTCGGGTGTATTTCATTTTAAATTTGTCGACTTTAACCGCAGTTCGGCAGTTTCACTTTCATTCAGGAACATTTCATGTCCACTGTGACATGAGATATTGGATGCGAGTATGAACTGCTGTAAGTGTGTAGTTTGAATAGAATTTGATACAGCAAGCCGTGTGGGAAAAAACATCAGCATCTGTGTCTCTGTGGTCCTTCACTGAGTCGGTAGGTGCAGAGAATAGTGTCAAACAGCCGTGTGTCCATAGACTACCCTGTCGCAAAATGTGGTGCAAATCCTACACGACGTTAGTAGTTTGATATCGGTGTTTACATGTCTGTACTGCACTTCAATAATGCGACTAAAATCGGCAAGCTTCACGTGTCTGTATCCGATTTCTGTTTAATTCAATTATGACCTTAATCGAATTAAGGTAATTAAAAAAATTGCTGAAATCAGATTATTGGTGTCCATGTAAACGTATCCACTGTCTGAAATGGTTGGTTTAAGGCAGTGTTTCCCAACCCTGTTCCTGGAGGCACTCCAACAGTTCATGTTTTGGATGTCTCCCTCATCTGACCCATTAACTTCAGGTTTTGGAGTCTCTTCTAATGTTCTGATGAGTTGTTTCAGGTGTGTTTGATTAGGGAGAGGATGAAAATGTGTACTGTTGGCGTGCCTTCAGGAACAGGGTTGGGAAACTCTGCATTAGAAGAGACTCCAAAACCTGAAGTTAATGGGTCAGATGAGAGAGACATCCAAAACATGAACTGTTGGTGTGCCTCCTGGAACAGGGTTGGGAAACACTGGTTTAAGGAACCAGTCTTTCCGAAAATCTGCTCTGCTCTGATTGGTCAGATGATTGGCCCAATCTGTTGGGATTGGTTAAAATGAATTTTTGTACAATATCTGAGTTTGAGCTCTTACTCTGCGCTAAGGGTGCAATGATTCTCAGTAAACAAAATCAAATTGTTGCATTGTCCTCTTATGGTTTAAAGATTACATTATTAATATTGGTTTTGTGAGGAAAACAATTCCAACAAAACAGATAAGTTCCACGTTTGTACACGATTGCAGCTTAAATATTGACATTGTTTAAAAGCAGTTAATAAACACTATAGGCTGGCAAATGCACATATGGTTTGTTTAGGACAAAATACTAGACTTACCGACGATTATAGTGTGGACAGAGATTGTTTTTCTGACTCAGAAATGCACAGTTAAAACACCAGTCTGAACAAAGAGGAGAGTTTTGAAAATGCACTACTGTAAAAGCAGCCTACGTTGACGTTATTTTAAAAAAAGCAACAGTATAGACTGGAAAATCTATATTTGGTTTGTTTAGGAAGAAACACTAGATTTACAGATGATTATAGTGTGGTCAGAGATTACTTTTCTGGCTCAGAAAAATGCAGTAAAAACGCCAGTCTGAACTAGGAGAGTTTTCATTCTAAAATGCACTACTAAAAGATGCACTACTAAAAGCAGCCTAAATGTTGACATTGTTTTAAAAAGCAGCAATATAGACTGGAAAACCCATATTTGGTTTGTTTAGGAAGAAATACTAGACTAATCGACGATTATAGTGTGGACAGGGATTATTTTTCTTATTCAGAAAAATGCTGTAAATACGGCAGTCTGAACTAGGAGAGTTTTCAATCTAAATGACTGTTTTAAAATAAAAATGCACTACTAAAAGCAGCCTAAATGTTGACATTGTTTAAAAATGCAAGAATATAGACTGGCAAGCTCATATTTGGTTTGTTTAGGAAGAAATACTAGACTTACAGATGATTATAGTGTGAACTGAGATTATTTTTCTGACTCAGAAAAACACAGTAAAAACGCCAGTCTGACCACAGAGGAGAGTTTTGAAAATACACTACTGTAAAAGCTGCATGAAAGTTGACATTTCTTTAAAAAAAAGCAAAAGTATAGACTGGCAAACTCATATTTGATTTGTTTAGGAATAAATACTAGACCTACTGATGCTTATAGTGTGGACAGTGATTACTTTTCCGATTCAGAAAAGCATAGTAGAACATCAGTCTGAACCAAGAAAGTTTTCATTTTAAATCCCTGTTTTAAAATGAAAATGGACTTCTAAATGCTGCTTAATAGTTGTTTAAAAAGGCAACAGTGTAGACTGGCAAACCCATATTTGATTTGTTTAGGCAAAAATACTCGACTGCTTTCATGCAGTTCAGTTTTTTCTTTTACAAGCCTATCACTCTGCAGAGCTTTTAGGTTCACAAACACATTGTGAAAGGTAATGACTGAAAACACAATCCTGACATATATTATATTCTGTTCTTTGAATCCGAAATGAGATTGTGTTGATTGATTAGTTTCTTGATTTTGTGTTGTAATGGTCTAGGGGGTTTTGAAATGTTACAAAATATTAGCTTGTCAGCACAAAGCTCCCTAAAGAGTTTTTTTTTTTTCATTTAATGAGGTATGTGTTATAGGTCCATGTAAAATGTCAGCCCTGAAAACAAGTTTTGAATGCCACGAGTGCTCAGAGACTGAGGAATAAAGAAAAGAAAAGATTTCTGATAAACTTGCTTTACAAGCAGTTTTAGTGACCTAAATATGCCTCCAAAACACAAGGAAAGTTAACTTTTTATTCTTCCAATGAAATAATGGCTTAACTTATTGTCCAGGTGCATTGTGTAATACTGTTAGGTTACTGAGTTTCTTTTAAATGCCTTATATATATATATATATATATATATATATATATATATATATATATATATATATATATATATACCAATGTGTTGGATATTTGGAAAGAATTCATTCAGGTTGGGATGATTTTGTAGGGAAGTGCATCTGTCAAGATATATATATATATATATCTTGACAGATGCACTTCCCTACAAAATCATCCCAATCTGAACGAATTCTTTCCAAATATCCCACCCATTGGTATATATATTTATTTATTTTTTTTTTTCACCTGTGCTATATATAAATATATAGCACAGGTGAAAACAGTAGAACAAAGATACTTTTAACTGATTTTCTGGAGTATTGAAGTACAGAGATTCAATAATCAAGTGGAAAATAGCCATGTAGTCCTCGTTGTATCCAGTTTCTCCCACAGTCCCTAGACAAGTGCTGTAGGTGAATCGGGTAAGCTAAATCATCAGTAGTGTATGTGTGTAAGTCCTGAATCTCCAGATTGGGGGTTGAGCGTTGGGCCAACAACTCGCCTCATAAAAACTAGATGTTACGTAACACCAAAATGGTGCGGCTAAATATGAACTTCGATATAAATGGCCCTGGGAGTAAGAAAGTAAGTCCTCATTGTAAAAATAATGAAACAATCTTTTTTTGAAGTGACAAGCTTTAGCATTTCTTGTACCCAAATGGTTTAATTTCGCCGGAAATCTTACAGTCACATGCTTTAAAAACAAATCCAAATAAAAAAATCTTTCACACAAGAGTTAAACAAATCACAAATCCCATATTATGTACTTTTTCCTGGTTTATTTATAACCCCAAGTTCATATTGCAGTTCCAGCAATGTGACTATTGCAGAGTCACACATTGCCATATTGATGCTGAAACAATATATATTGTGCAGCCCTAGTTGGAGCCTTCGTTGGAGAAGTCCTTTTGAACAGTTGAATGCATGCTTCATCAGCCCTAGTGTTGTCAAAAGTATCGACTTTGGAACCAATCTGAACTGAAATTTTGAAGGTGCCATATACTGCATTGGTTGAATGAGTTAAATTGTTCTCTGATATCTACATAGTAGGGTTATGGCTTTGGCAAGTTCAAAAAATCTTCAAAAACGGTTTTATAAGCTCATTAATTACTCCATAAAAACCCCATGAAATCAGAAAGTCCATGATTGACCATATATGGTTCGTATCATGAATATTAATGAGCTCCACTCTGACGTGCAGCTCTTACAGAGACGCATGCATAGCATGATGTATGCTAAACATGGACAAATATAAACCAATCAGAGTAACGTTAACCTATTTTGCTCACCAGATCTGTAGTGGATAAAGGCTAAATCATAATTAAACTTGACAGCAGAGAGTGATAGAGATGCATCGCATTTTATTTTGAAGCTATATTGTCAAAGAAAACAGCCAGGACTTAGTATTAACCTCTGCATGAACTTATGACAGTTAAGGTGAGCGATTTTATACGATTCAGCAGTCTACGTGTGTTTGTAGAACCATACACATCAAATTTCACAATAAACATGATCAACTAACAAAAGATGTAACTAAACCAGCCTGATCTCACGAGAAAACGTAAGTATTTTACGTTTTGACAGTTTAGTGGCTAATTCGTACTAATTCGTACGAGTTCAGACGTACGAAATTGTACGATTTTAATTAGGAGGCGTGGCACCTAACCCCACCCCTAAACCCAACCGTCATTGGCGGATGAGCAAATCGTACTAAATGGTACGAATTAGATCGTACGAATTTATACGAATTAGCCACTAAATCAAAAAGTTACGAATTGCCGTGAGATTGTGTTGAACTAAACATACATTATGCCTCTTCAGAGTGGAAATGAATAAATATTAAATCTGTAAATCTTGCATTTTGAGTCTTGAGTCAAGTTGAACACACCTCGTTTTGTCTTTGCCCAGTAATGCACAGTAAACAATTTGGGGCTTGCGTTTTCAAAATAAAAGTCCCACATACATAGTAAGTTAAATATAAGCTTAAAAACAACTAAGGAGAGGGAAACTATCATTGTTTTCTCACTAGATAGTGTTTGACTTATCAAACGCAGTCTGAGGTGTGCGTATTAATGATCTCAAAGCTACATATGAGTCTGTATTCTCTAGATGATGTCCGCTGCTCGTCAGGTCCGGATGAATGACCTAAAGTAGGCATACATGCAAATACGGAGGGCATGGACCGTGAGTCTCCTCATAGATGGTTTTGTCCTTTGATTGGCTCATTGTCCACCAGGTTTCTACACTCATGGAATTTACATGAGAACGAGGAAACAGTGGTGTCTTAGGCTTACAATATGTCCATTTCTATATACTGATGTTTTATTATTCTACTATGCAATGGTATATCCAGCTTTTCTCTATAGGGCACCTTTAAAAACATCCATTTCCTGCTAACATTTAAGCATGTTCTTAAACACAGCTGATTGGCCATTGTGTTCACATGCTCAACAGAAATGACTGTGATTGGCTGTAAAGGTCATCAGTTATAACTGTTCACTGTAGTGTAAACACAGATACAGGGACATAAGCATTTCATTGGTACTGAACTTAATACTTTCGACGCTAATCAGCACCTACATCGACAGAACTACTGCAGCATACCCACAATCCTCTGCTGATAATCCAAATCCGAATCAATCCTCCAAAGAATCAATTATTTATCCTAGTTTCTCCATCACCGCATAGATCCGTAAAGACGGGCCAGTGTCCAAGACGTCAAATTGCGGAGGTTTTCTCTATATGCCTTGATTGAAGAAAGCACTCATTCGTCTCGTTTCTGTCTCGATGGGTTTCTTTCACACGAAACTCGAAACGCTGTCCACATGTATAAAGAGCTCAGCCGCTGCTGGCGAGATCCTGAGGGACGGGTGGATGTTTTGTTTTTGGAAACAGGCCTCTGGTCATTAGAATGAGCTGTTGAGTTGTGATTCAAAATGAGAGACAGCAGCGCCGTATCTGTCTTCATCCCTTCACTCCATCCCACGAGACAGATTAATGAGTTTGACCTGAAGGCTTTCCGAGAGACAAAGACAACGAGACGGATTGAAGAGCTTTAGAAAGGCCTGAAAAGCACCTAGAAAGGAGATAAAAAGAAAATTAAAAGGTTTTTGATAGAGGGAAAATATAGGAATGACACAATATAAACTGAAAAAAATGACATTGGCTGTTTGTTTGGTCAAAATACTTGTATAAAATGAGCTGTAATAACACAATTCTTGAGTTTTTTTGGCACAACTTAATTGTTTTATGTTTAATCTTCTTAAATTTGGAAAAACTAATAAGTAACTTAATTCCTTCATGTTGTTCCAACACAAATAGAATCATGTTGAACCTAGTATTTTTGTACAGTGTATTTGACATGAATCGTATTGAATCTTTACTATCTTTATATTTTACATCTGCATATATCAATGCAATCTCAGATCAATTTGTAACTTTTTGATTTAGATTTAGTGGTTAATTTGTGCGATGTGTACCCACAAAAGACATTGTTCAGTCTGGAAGGGAGTGAGTTGGATTGTGTGTATGGGGATAATTTCTGTCTGATGGATTAATATAGTCTGGATACCCATTCATTTCCTATGGCGGTTCTCAAAGTTCAATGAAAGAGATGATCATCACATTTATATGTTTATCAACTTTTATAAGTGCATAGTGTTGAGGCATACCTGTCAACTCTCCGGTTTTTCCCAGGATTCGCTCGTATTTTACAATTCTATCCCGCTATCATCACATAAAGGTATTTTCTCCCATATATTTTTTTTTAATTTCCTATGAAGGGTGGCAATAAATACCCAAGAGCTGATCCTCCCTATACGCAACCCTTACTACCAAACCACCAGGGGATGCCCCTTGCTCTTAAATGTGAATCTGTTCTGTGCTTTCATTTTATTTAAGGCATGAAAACAATTTCAAATAAATATAAATAATAATATCAAATAAATAATATCAAATGAATATAAATAAATAAATCGGCAGGATTCCTGTCCATTACAGGCGTCGTTGCCCCTCCTATGCAATACTCAGAACAGTCAGTTCATGTAGTGGTGCGTGACTGTCAGACACGCTCCATTGTGATAAATAGACAATGTTTCCCGAACGGATTCTTTACACATGATTTGAAGTGGAGTGAATGTAGACACTATGGGTTTTAGGTGTGTTTGAACAGATATACACATAATAATAATAATAATAATAATAATAATAATAATAATAATAATAATAATAACATCATCTAAACATGTTGATCTTTGTGGGTTTTCTTTTAAACAAAACTAATTTTGTCTTAAATGAGCGTAAAAAGTCAGAAAAGCAATCAAATGCGTTTATTATAGATCTGCATTTTTAAAGTGACACCTCTGATATTTAATGTAATCAAGTGAAAAATCTAAATGAGAGATTCCCTTACTGAGAGCGTCCCTTATGTATCCCTTATTTTTACATCCCAATGCTGACAGGTATGTGTTGAGGATCAGTGTTGGGGTAACGCATTATAAGTAATGCGAGTTACGTAATAATATTGCTTTTCTAAGTAGCAAGTTACGCATAACTTTAAAAAAAGAAGTAATGAAATTTGAGTTAATTTAAAAAATGTAATGCTGGTTACTTTTTAGATTAATTAATTTGCTTATTGTAATTTGATTAATGTAATCATGTTGAATTACACTTAAACTAAGATGGCAGAGCCCTACATTTCTGTGATGGAAGTATTCTCTTTATTCTGAATGTATGGAAGAAAATTGGATTATAGTCTCAATGGACAGTGATTTTATTGATCTAATGAGACATAGATACAGAAGTAGCAAACACATTGCTTTCAACTTTCATTAATCTGTATAAACAGCATGTATGGCGTCAGGAAGTTCTCAGAATATAATATTATTCCAATCTTTTTAATTAGTTTTTGTTTTAATTTAGTTGTTTTTTTTAGGGAAATGAAGGTGTAGGTCAGTGGTGCTCAACCCTGTCCCTGGAGATCGACCTTCCTGCAAAGTTCAGCTCCAACCCTGATCAAACACACCTGAACCAATTAATTTGGACCTGAACAGCACTTGATAATTACAGGCAGGTGTGTTTGATATGGGTTGCAGCTGAAATCAGCAGGAAGGTCGATCTCCAGGAACAGGGTTGGTCACCCCTGATGTAGGTTATACAGTGTGTTGTTAAATGCAGAGCTCCTCCCTTTAAAAAAGAAAAATACACTGCAAGTTCTGAAAGAGATCAAGCGTCAGGAAGGTATTAAAATAATAATAATAATAATTCCTTACATTTATATAGCGCTTTTCTAGACAATCAAAGTGCTTTACATCCTTTTGGGAGGAATCTCTTCATCCATCACCAGTGTGCAGCATCCACTTTGTTGATGCGACAGCAGCCATTTTGCACCAAGACTACACACCCTGTATTTGGTGGAGAGGAGACTGAGTGATGAAGCCAATTGTGATATGACGATGGTTAGAAGGCCATGATGGACCAAAGCCAGTGGGCAAATTTGGCCGGGATGCTGGAGTTAAACCCATACTTTTTTTTTTAAAGGACATCCTGGAATTTTTAACGAGTTAGGACTTCGGTTTAACGTCTCATCCGAAAGACGTCGCTCACTGACAGTATAGTGTCCCCTTCACTGTAATGGGGCGTTAGGACTCGCACAGACCACCCCCTGCTGGCCTCACTAACACCACTTCAGGCAGCAACCTACTGTAGCTTTCCCATGTGGTCTCCCATCCAGGTATGGACCGGGCTCAATCCTGCTTAGCTTCGGTGGGTGGTCATGTGAGAGTTGCAGAGAGCTAGCTACCAGTTAAAAAGTAACTGAAAAGTACGTACTTTCCATAAAATGGAACTAAGTAACTCAATTAGTTACTATTTTGGGGAGTAACTCAATATTGCAATGCATTACTTTCAAAAGTAACTTTCCTCAACACTGTTGAGGAAATCATAAGGATTTGAGGCAATCAGATGTAAAACACAATATTTATGAGTGTTTTAAGTTGTAAATTGGTCAGATTTGACCCGAACTCAACAGGAAGGTAATTTAGCCAAGTTAGAGTCATTAGGCAAGTCATTGTATAACCTTGATTTGTTCTGTAGACAATCAAAAATATATATTGCTTAAGGGGGCTCATATGTGTAGCCTTTGAGGTTTGATAATATGTTTAAATGTTCCAGCATTTGTTTTGCCTTTAAAATTATTCATAACCTTGCTGCTCCTTTAAGAAAATGTTTAACTCTTACATCAGAGAAAACATCTCAATGACACGCTCGGTGGTAAGAGAGGAGTGTATTTTCCCTAGACGTAAAACCTCTTTTGGCAAATCATCTTTTTCTTATAGCCACCAGTCTATGGAATACTCTTCTAAAAGAATTGATCACATTCACAGACTACCTGACCAGGAGGTGGTTTTTGTCAAATCACATTTGTACACACTGAGGTGTTGTGTTTGATTTGTCTGTGAGTGAGTCTCTATGTTTTAAATGGCATTTTTATTTGATTTTTTTATTATTATTATTATTATTATTATTTTATTTGATTGCTTTAAAGGGCACCTATGGTGAAAAATCTACTTTTCAAGCTGTTTGCACAGACGTGTGTAGATGTAGTGTATAGACCGTCATATTGGGGTGATATAAACACACCCAGTCCTTTTTTTTTTTTTCAATTTAGCAACATAAAAACGGTGGACCAATTAGAATGGTTTTCAGATCGACCGCAACTTGACGTAGGAGTGCGGTCCCCCCGCCCACCGAATTGATTGACAGCTGCGCGTATTAACATGTCCGGTAGTCACATGTATAATCATATCAACAAGACCAGACGTGCGCAAAGCAACCGGGAATAAAAGGTCTGTTCAGTTCGCTAGGATCATCAATCATCATCAAATGTGATCAAGAGTGAGTTTTACAAGTTTAAAATGTTTTAAAACAGAGCATGTGTGTAATGAGTTATAGCGATTTAGCTTAGCTTTACTTCATCAGCACAGCAGCGTGTCAGAACAATTATATAAGCAGACGCTTCAATCCTGGTTTGTGGACGTTAAATCAGGTTTATTTTGTACATTAACATAACAGATATCCATACAGCAGTGAGGATTAACCTGTATCCTGTCACATATGCGTGCTCTCTCTCTCTCTCTCTCTCTCTCTCTCTCTCTCTCTCTCTCTCTCTCTCACTCTGTGTGCGTGTGTGTGTGTGCGCGAATTAACTTTGTAATGACTTTGTGTGTGACTCATGGTTGCATCTCACAAAAAATGCATCAAATACTGATTGTTAAAGTTCTTACTGTAGTATTTCTCACAAACACGATGTGAGATCTGCTTCCTGAGGCAGCTGAGGGCGGCGATTGAGGCATGTTGCTAACAGGCATGTGGGAACGGTGGGAGGGGAGGACTAGCCTTAAAGGCCCAGTACAAAAAAAACAGCAACCAAGTTTTACCGGCTATAATACAGACACTTCAAACAGCTATAATAAATAATCTGATGGGTGTTTTAAGCTGAAACTTTACAGACACATTCTGGGGACACAAAAGACTTATATTAAATCTGGAAAAAGGGGTAACCTATGTGCCCTTTAAGATTTACCTGTTCAGGGACTGCAGGTGGAAAATAGCAACTTTGCTTAAACCTGGCACAATGCATCTTTCCTTTTCGAGGTCAGTGTATTTTTGTGCATGTCTCTGTTAAATAAGTAAATTCAATCTAACATTATTGACCTTAAAATGGCTTAAAAAAGGGCTTTGATTGTAGCCAAAATAAAACAAATATATATGTGTATATATATATGTATATATGTGTATATATATATATATGTGTATATGTGTATATATATATATATATGTGTGTATATATATATGTGTATATATATATATATATATATATGTGTGTGTATATATATATATATATATATATACATATATATATACACACACATATATATATATATATATATATATATATATATATATATATTTAAATTGCAAGAGGGCGAATAATTGACTTAAATATTTGCTTTCACAACTAAAACTTTGTTTATTTCGCCTGCATTTTAATGACAATATACAACAGCATTCCCCCATATGTTTGCATAAGCAAGTTAACTTTTGGCAGCCTGTGATATATCTTGTTTGGCTCATGGATTCAGCATCTCTCTTGTACCTTCACATGAGTAAGGTGTGAGTTTGTAAACCTCATAAATAAATAAATGAGTGGAAACTTGCTGAAAGGGTCTGTTCAGCTCTGGAGAACAGGAGAAGTCCGAGGCAGACTTTATTAAATATTAATATGATTCTGCAATCACTGAGGCTGAACATGTCAGAGAGTGTTCATTTTCTCAGCCTGCTGCTGTTTGAGAGTATGTTCATCTAAGTGTGTGTGTTACATGTATACTGATGGTATTTCATTACTGCAATGTACGCTCACTGGCCACTTTATTAGGTACAACTTACTAGTACCGGGTTGGATCCCCCTTTGCCTTCAGAACTGCCTTAATCCTGCAGCAGTTTGTCTTGACCATGTCTACATGCTTAAATGCATTGAGTTGCTGCCATGTGATTGGCTGATTAGAAATTCGCGTTAAAGAGCTGTCAGACAGGTGTACCTAATAAAGTGGCCGGTTAGTGTGATTTGGTGTAGAAAACAAACTAGTGTTAAAATAAGCATTGCACATACTAAAAAAAACTATGAATGTATGAAATATGGTGTCATTCTTTGAAAGCTTTCATGTTTTGATGCCTAAAATATTTATAATTTAAGTATTAAGCTAAAAAGCCATGTTCACTGAACTTTAAAGAATTAAAATTGTATTGTTGAGATTTATTAGGGTTTTATGAGTTAAGTATTTAAATTATTTATTGAGTACTTCAATTATTTTTCAGACAAAGCAATTAGAAAATTGATTTAAATACAAATTTAATGATGTTATTAGTAATTAATTAGTCTATGGAAGTAACTTAGCCAGCACTGATCATTACAGTGAATTAAATTTTAGTGTGTGTCTTCTGTAAATCATGGTAAAATT
This sequence comes from Danio aesculapii, assembly GCF_903798145.1. Classification (NCBI taxonomy): domain Eukaryota; kingdom Metazoa; phylum Chordata; class Actinopteri; order Cypriniformes; family Danionidae; genus Danio; species Danio aesculapii. Next base: position 8,662,873 of record NC_079441.1, read on the forward strand.
CATTATTTTTGCTCATAAGAAGACCAAAAACAGGACACTGTGTGTGGAAAACACTATTGTTTTGATCCTTGTCTGTAATTTTAGATTCCAGGTCATTGTATAATCGAAATCAAGCAGTTTAAATGCTTTTGTATTAGTTGCATGCATATGAAGTATATTTATATATATATCATATGATGTTTCTATGTCAGAATATTAAGATGTTTTTTCTCTTCAGAAATGGGCACAGATTTGCCAGGGCCGGTGTCTATGCCAGGTGCTGTCGTAGGTGCAGGTCAGGTCAGGATGACAGGTGCGATGCCAGGACGAGGAGGCAAGCGGAGATCAGCGGGGTGAGCGATTCAGAGAAACACCACACTGTTTTCATAACTCCAGATGCTCTCTGTCAGAGGTGCAAATTACATGAAGGGGTGGGAGGTGGTTTGAGACCTCTCTAGTTAACGCTTGATCCCCCCTGAAGGAAGTCAAAACACAATATGGCCCAATTCCTCTCTTCTTTAATTCTACCCCTTCCCCTTGGCCCTTGAAACAGAGTGTGTAAGAGAAAGGGCTTCAAATTTGCCCCTAAGAAATGGGGCAGCACTACAACACCCGCACACGTCATCGTTTGTGTTTCACGAGCTTGTATGAGCTTCATATGAGATCGACAAGGCAACTGCTGTAGTAATTCCAGTGGCGTTATTTTTTTGGTGTTTATCTTACAGGAAATCACAGAAGGCAACAATACCATGTTATCATAACGATCTAATGTGGCAATAAACTCCTAACTGTACTGTGTATTTACACTCTTTTTTTTTTTAATTGTTTTTTTTTTTTTAAAGCATGACTGTAAACCACGAATGCTGTTATGAATATATTAAAACATATGCTTGTTTGTTGTAAATATTCTTAATAATGCCAAAAAATACTAATCTCAGACTCCCCTTAGCCATAAGCCTTCAAGCTATAGAGAATTGGGACACCCCTACCCCTTCACGTGAACGTGCAAAACAAGGAGTATGAATAAGAGAAAGGGCTAAGGGGTAGAACTGGTATTGGGTCTAAGTGCATTGTAACAAATGATTAATTTCGGTGTAAGTATATATTATTTAAGTCCACTTATTATAAAGTGGTACCCTTGTTTCTTATTCATTTTGGGCTGATTCCAAAGATACTCTCCGTTTTGCATTTGCATGTGAATTTCTGTTAAAATAAATGTTTAGGATTGTTGCTTTTGAGCGTTCGTGAGATGTGAGATTTCTTTTCTAATCACAGGAAAAACTGCCACAAACACACAATCCCATCACAGCTGCATTTATAGGAGTAAAAAAAAAAACGTTTTTGTACCATAATTTACATAGTCAAACCAGACAAAATGCACGCACTATAAAAATATACCTGTTAGTTAACAAGTGCACTTTAATGCTAAAAATTCAACTCAAATGAAGTGACTTTTATTGATGTTTAGTAGTTTGAAATAATATAATGTAGAAGAAATAATATAGAGAAATAAGCCTGTAGAATGACAGAAAATATACTGGCAGTGTATTACAAGGTTTTTGTAGCACAATATACAGCACCAACCCAGACCATATATCATTTTAAACTATTAAAAATGTTCATAAAAGTCAGTTTTTTCCAACTTTTTAAGCTTCAAGATTGTTGGAAGAAAGATCAAGATCCCATAACGCAATTCAAAAGCATAATTAAAATATAAACATGAAACACAAAATACAGAAAACTGCTAATTTATGGATTTTATTTTACAGTGTGGTTTCAAACTACTGAAAAATGTCAATAAAAGTCACTGTTTAACTTTGCAACTTAAAAAAGTTAAGAGAGTAATGTCCCATAATGCATTTCAAAAGCATACATTAATTGAAAACAGTCAAGAATCACAAAATACTGGGGACTGTTAGTTAACGGATATAATTATGTTAATGGGTATAAATGGTTATAATTATGGCTGAAATTATGGTTATAATTATGACTGAAGAAAATGCAAATCAGATCTTTGGGTGTTTTCCTGCATTTATATTTAAATCTAGGTTAATGTGTGGTACTTTGACATTAATGGAGATTTTTGAACATGTTTGTCCAATCTTTCCCTACATTTTGAAAGTTAAATGATATGTTTTAAATACTTAATGGCCTCTATGCACAGCTAATGTTTTTCAGCCAACGACAAACTTCCGGTGAAAGCTTAATATGACTATTTTCAATTTCATAAGGTTGCTTTTACAGCATCGATGTTGTAATGTAATTACAATACGTTCAGTTGAATAGACTTAAGCATTCATTTAGTTGTTCAAGTGTAAAACTAGATGAAAGACTGTGTAACCGCTAGCGTCGTCAGGATCAGCAGGCAAGCGCAGAAACTAATTGAAAATACTGGGGTAAAATAAACTTCATATTTTAAAGACATGGTAGGGGGAAATGAAGTTTAATGCAGTGCTTCTTGTCCAGTCTGAGACCCACTTTATATCGTATATCAGTCAGGCAGTGAAGATCAGCGAGTTTTTTTTTTTTTTTTTTTTTTTTTTTTTTTTTTTTTTAGTTTTTTTTAGTTTTTATTGATTATTTTTTTTTTTTAGGAACATATAACCAGTGGAAACAAAAGAAACAAATAAAAAATAATACATATATACATAAATATACATATGTATACATTTTTATATAGGCAAATACATTCATTTCACACATGTATATGTGAATACATACTGCATAGAAATATTAAATTAACCTCATCAAATAAATAAATAAGTATAAAATAAAATATAATAAAAGATTGCCAAACATATTTTCACTATGATACATAACCTCTAGAATTATGTAAAAGAAATCAGACTTTAAACCTGGCAATTTTATAATGGAAAGACAGTTCACCGGAAGCGCTAAGGCTGGCTGGCTGAAATTAAAAGTCTGTGTGGATATAGCCCATAGTCATTAGAAACGAAACTTTTGACATTTCACTGCTTTTGTTATTTTAATAAATCATTTGAACTGATAGACAGTTGAAGTCAGAATTATTAGCCCCCCCTGAATTATAAGCCCCCTGTTTATTTTATTCACCAATTTCTGTTTAATGGAGAGATTATTTTTTCACCTCATTTCTAAACATAATAGTTTTAATAACTCATTTCTAATAACTGATTTATTTTATCTTTGCCATGATGACAGTAAATAATATTAGACTGGATATTTTTCAAGACACTTCTATACAGCTTGAAGTGACATTTAAAGGCTTACCTAGGTTAATTAGGTTAACTAGGCAGGTTAGGGTAATAAGTAGGGGTGTAACGATACACTCGGCTCAAGATACAATGTGTATCACGATATAGTGTTCACAATTCGGTATGTATCACGATATTTGGAATAAAAATTAAAACTGAAATGCAAAGATTTATTAAAAAAATTACCAAGAAAACAATTTTCAGTGTACTTCTTTTGTTTCTTTTTGTTGTTCTTTAAGAAAATAACTAAACTAGGGAAAATTTAAGTAAAGATGCAAAAAAAAAAAAATTGCATTCTATTCAAGTAAATTTTCTCACGATTCTGTAGATGTAAAATAAAGGTGAATATGAGTAGGCTGTTTTTATTGTTATTTCTCAGACTTATGATAAAACAGCAATAATATTGTGTGTAGGTCTACTATTGGTTAAAATGCAAAATTTTGAATAGACTTTCAATAATGGACTTGAACATATCGTAATAAAATCGTCATAACGCCATGATGCATATTGTGACATTTTTGCATCGCAATAAATCGTACCACGATAAATCGTTACACCCCTAGTAATAAGGCAAGTCATTGTATAATGATGGTTTGTTCTGCAGACTATCGAAAAATATTTGCTTAAAGAGGCTAATAATTTTGACCTTAAAATGGATTTAAAAAAAATAAAAACTGCTTTTATTCTAGCCGAAATAAAACAAATAAGACTTTCTCCAGAAGAAAAAATATTATCAGACATACTGTGAAAATTTCCTTGTTCTGTTAAACATCATTTAAGAAATAATTATAAAATCAAATGGGGGCTAATAATTCTGACTTCAACTGTTTGTATATACTGTATATAGTTTTGCAGTGAATATAGACAATCCATTTTGGATTTTGGTGCATTTAAACAAAACAGATTTATTGAATAGTTACATCTATTAAAATAAAAATAAAATAAAAGTTTGATCTCTCAACATTATTAGGAATAGAAAGATTATACATTTAAGTTTATAATGAGGTATTGCAAACTACTATGTATAAACTATGAAATTACAGCAAATTTTCTCTTGATTTGTTTACTCTTATTTACTCCTGATTATTTTCTATAATATTTTTCCCTAACATTCATTTGTGTATACAAATTTTGGGACTGTGATCTTAATGTTTTTTTGTTAAATTACCTCTAGTTTTAGCTTTGGTGTCCACTAATCTAATGAATATACACTGATGTATTATTGTAAAGCATTGTATTATAAAAAAATAAAAATGTTTGCTTTTTTCAAATTAGCAGAATTAAAAAATGTATGATTTTTCCTGCTTTTTTAATGAGAAGTGTTTGTGTTTTATGAGCTCTTGAAGTGTTGAAATGAATGTCCCTCACATTTTTCTCATTTGTTTTCATCGCCTCTTATTATGCAAGCGTTCATTATTTGTGGTTTTGTCATTTGAAGAGGTGCTCTGTGTTAATGAAATGAAATAAGAAAAAAACAGCTTTTTATTTATGGAAGGGCCTTTCTCATGCGTTTGAATTACTGCCATTACTGCGCTGCAGTTTGTTTTTTGTTTTGTTGTGGTTTATTAGTAAGATTATCCTATTTGTAACCTACTTTATGCTACATTTAATATTTATGTTGGCCATAAAAATGTAAATGAAATCTCCTAGTGGATGGATCTTGGTGATATAGGATGCAGCTTCTATTTTGTTCAAAGAATATTATTATTTGAGTATTATAAAAAGTTCATTATTATTTATTAATTCATTAAATTATTTCTTTATTTGTTTATTTTTATTGTAATAATAGCAATAATATCAATAGTGTAGCAATAAAAATTATGAATTAATTAATATATTTTAATAAATAATATTGTTGTTTTTATTTTGTGTTAATTTTAGGAGCGTGGTCTACATGATTAAAACTAGTTATTAAGCAAACAGAATTACAAAAGACCACGTTTTTATTTATTTCAGTTCATCTCTGTGAATCATTGATTGCAGTTTCTGGTACAGCAAACAGTGCGAGCGGCTTGTGAAATAGCACAGACTAGCTTTGATTTTAGCAGAATCTCTCTTATGGATATTGACAAACTCCAGCTTTACTTGTTTATCACGTTTTCATGTCTTCTGGTTATGGTTGCCAAATTGTAAAAAATAGGGCAGATTATACATCCTTTTAACATTGGAAATTTTTAAGGGGGATTTAAGTACTCAACATCTATCTATCTATCTATCTATCTATCTATCTATCTATCTATCTATCTATCTGTCTATCTGTCTATCTATCTATCTATCTATCTATCTATCTATCTATCTATCTATCTATCTATCTATCTATCTATTGTTTATCCATCTATCTATCTATCTGTCTGTCTGTCTGTCTGTCTGTCTGTCTGTCTGTCTATCTATTGTTTATCCATCTATCTATCTATCTATCTATCTATCTATCTATCTATCTATCTATCTATCTATCTGTCTGTCTGTCTGTCTGTCTGTCTGTCTGTCTGTCTATTGTTTATCTATCTGTCTATCTGTCTATCTATCTATCTATCTATCTATCTATCTATCTATCTATCTATCTATCTATCTATCTGTCTGTCTGTCTGTCTGTCTGTCTGTCTGTCTGTCTGTCTATCTATTGTTTATCTATCTATCTATCTATCTATCTATCTATCTATCTATCTATCTATCTATCTGTCTATCTGTCTGTCTGTCTGTCTGTCTGTCTGTCTGTCTGTCTGTCTGTCTGTCTGTCTGTAAATCCTTTTGTTTTTATCTTTTTATTCTTGTGTATATGCTAAAAATATACATAAAATATATTTTATATAAAATATATGTAATTTTTGGACTTCACACATGAGATTGAAAAAAATAAAAACTACTTTTTTTGCCCGTATGTAGGCAAATCGTTATATTAAATAATAAAAAGAATTAAATTTTATATCAGTATATATAAATAAGAAAAACAAAAATTGATACTTTTGTCACATACAGACAAGAGGCAGTTGGCAAGAAAGTATTTCTCAAATAATAATCAAAATAAATATCTAAAACCATAAAACTAAGACAATTTTGTTAGAAATAATGCTTGCACTTTGAGTGTGTGTGTGTGTAGGGGGTGGGGGGGGGGGGTGGAGGGGTTGGGGCAGTATGTTTTAAAATAAAGATTTAAAAATACATATAAGCCTAAATGAGAGCAACATATCAAATGAAAGTAGATTAAAAACATTAATAAATACTTACAGTTCATCTTAGTGGTGCTTTAATCCGTCATTAACATTGATTTATTTCTGGTAATATTGATATAAACCATTCTAAACAGTATGTGAGCAAGTATTTATTTACATGCGTATCTCTCTGTTCGTCATTAGGATGGACTTTGACGACGAGGACGGCGAGGGACCCAGCAAATTTTCAAGGTAAGTCTCACACCATTTCCATATTTCCAAACCACCCGATTAGACCACACTCCTCCATGTCCTTTGTGTTGTATTTTGAGTTGTTTGAGCATATCTTTTAGCTGTGTGCGTGTTCATCTGTCATCAGCTTATGTTTTCTTTGAGTTGGTGTTGTTTTTAAGGAGCTGTAAAAGTCTCGACTGACGGTAAAGACGCTTCAGCGTTAGTGAAGACACACTGACCCCTGCTGGAGACTCAGGACAAACACGCACAAAATCCACCAGTAAACGC
>NC_079441.1:8674755-8684755 GCF_903798145.1 Danio aesculapii
TCTATGAAATGATAGTTATTAAGCCTAAAGTATGTTACTATTATTACTTACTGTTATGTGCAATGCTTTTATGTACAATATATTATTTAAATACATAAAAAATATAAGAAACAGTAAGTTATTAATACTTGCATTGTAGTACTATTATTGGTATTATATACAGTACTATTATGCACAGTATTTTATTATAAATATATGAAATTATATAGTTATTAAGCCTAAAGTATGTAACTATTTTTACTTACTGTTGCGTGCAATGCTTTTATGTACCATATATATTATTGTTTGCATTATAAATAAGAAATAAGTTACTAATGCTTGCAACGTAGTACTATTATTGTTATTATAGTCCAAATCATTAGTTTTCCTTTGAATTTCTTTTTTTTTTTAATATTTGTTTATACAAGGAATTTTTCACAGTATTTCCTATAATATTTTTTTCGTCTGGAGAAAGTCTTATTTGTTTAATTTCGGGTACAATAAAAGCAGTTTTTAATTTTTTAAAAAACATTTTAAGGTCAAAATTATTAGCCCCCTTAAGCGATATATTTTTTCCAAAATTATAAATGTGTTTAAAAAAAATTAACAGAAATTGGGAAAAATATAGACATGGGGGCTAATAATTCTGATATATATTATATTATTATATTTAATTAGATTATATAAAACATAAAACTAAGAGTAAAATGTGCAGTGCATGTGTTTTTGACTGTGCCGTGTGTTGTTGTTGTTGGTCTGCGTGCAGAGAGAATCACAGTGAGATTGAGCGCCGCAGACGTAATAAAATGACGCAGTACATCACCGAGCTGTCGGACATGGTGCCAACCTGCAGCGCCCTTGCCAGAAAACCAGATAAACTAACCATCTTGCGCATGGCCGTCTCTCACATGAAGTCCATGAGGGGAACCGGAAACACATCCACCGATGGCGCTTACAAACCCTCCTTCCTCACTGAACAGGTGAGCCATCAATAGCTGCTGTTTTCAGGTTTGCCAGGTTTTTTGCAAAAGTAAACTAGCCCAATGGCCAAACAAACTTTTTTCTGGTTGAACTATCCCTTTAAAGGGGACATATTATACCCTCTTTTATGCCACGAACCGTTCATTCGCTGTACTTGGCATACATGACTTATTTGCCATCTGTGTCCGAGATGCCCCTGTCCAAACTCCTGTATTGCCCCTGCCGTTTTTCATCCGGTTGCAGTTTATGTTGGAACTCATCACGCGATTTCTTTCGGCTTTCGCTCAGCTGGTACTTTGCAGCAAATGCATGGTGGGTTTCAAAATCCCTCTTAACGTTTGATATATATATATATATATATATATATATATATATATATATATATATATATATATATATATATATATATATATATATATATATATATATATATATATATATATATATGTATATATATATATATATATATATATATATATATATATATATATATATATATATGTATATATGTATATATTTATTATTATTATTATTATTATTATTATTATTATTATATATATATATTTTTTTGGTGCAAATCAGACAGAGCAGAGTATCAGAGCAAATGTTTCTGCCCACTCATTTTGAAACTTTCGATGTTCCTCAGAATTTTTTTCTTTGCCACCACCACTCATGGATATTGTCTGAATTTAAGTGTGCGCATATCAAATCAAATCAAATCAAATCAAATTTGACCATAGAAACTTGAGAGGGAATTGTAGTTGTATTTTCAATATGAAACTGGAAAATATTATTCAAGTGAGACAGCTAGAGAGCCACGTATTTTTGGTCAAAGAGCCACATGGGATTTAGATTTAATGCAAGTAGAACAATGTAAACATTGGAAACTAAGCTTTTTAGATTCAAATAATGTAGTGTAAAAACATTGAAACATTAATATCTGTGCGATGTCCATTAATAAAAAAGTAATTTATTGAAGTAATGTAAATAATGTATAGTTTTATACATTGTTTATCTTTTAAAAAATAGCTTAAATTAGCAAATAAAACAGGCCATGTCTCTCCGACACTTTTAGAAGCTGTCAGTCATTCATTCATCCTCACCATACTCAAGATCTTGGTCTGTTTTTCATCTAAAGTTTTATCCTCATAGAATCCATGTGGGAAAAAAGAACGGCATCTTAACTTCGTCTTTCGGGAAATGAAGTTGCCGTTTAATGTATAGTAAATCGAGCATGTTCAAAGTTCGCTGCGCAAAAAAGCGCCGCTGCACACTTCCGACTGTACAGTGCGTTTTCTTTTTCTTATAATGAGTTTTGAGGTAAGGGACGTTTTCATTTGCTATTCACTGACAGTCGGACAGGCTCATCCGGTTCAACAAACTCTGTCTTTTAAAAAAGAAATCAGAAGCGGAATAAAAGCCGGCGTATCGGCGCGCTGCTACATTGAAAACGTATGATTCGATACGCGGCTTCTGATTGGTTCTCGGGATATTGCGGCTTTTGCTGTCAAAGGCAAGTGGCGTTTAGAGGCTTTTGTCAACAAACTTATTTGCAACTTAGATGATTTGAAGCAAAAATAGTTGTTGAACATGTACTACTTGCCTAAAGCATTCACTCAATGCCATTAGCTCATTTTTGGCGCAAGTGGCATTTAGCGGGTTTTGCGTCTGAACTCTTCATATGATGCATTACATTTTGGAAGCTTCAAACAGTTATAAAACATTATTTGTGGAGTATTTTGAGCTGAAGCTTCACATACACACTCTAGGGACATCAGATACTTATTTTACATCTTGTAAAATGGGCATAATATGTGCCCTTTAAGGTTAATGTAAAGAACATAAAGGTATATACGTTTTGGAAGTAACTTGCCCAACTGTGTTCGTAACATTGCTAATGTTTGTTAGCACAAGGATTAGAAATTAACGGGGACTTAGAGCAAAATTGTCTATGCACAATTTAGCTAACATAGCAGATGTTGCATTAGAATTTGTGAATTTGTATAAATTGTTAAACAAAAAAATCTGCAAAATATTTTAAATAATTATAAATTATATAATTTTTTGTTGTTGGTCTTGAATTTTTAAAGTTGTTTATTCAACTAATTGGAGATTTATATCCTCTTGTCCGTTTTGAGAAATAGTTACTCTTTACTCATGAGTACATTTTAATGAGTTAATTTTTACTGTTATTTGAGTAGATGTATATCTAGATATATAGACATGTAATTTTACTTTTACTTAAGTAAAACAATTTGGAAGTAACAATACTTTTACTTAAGCAGAATATTTTATTACTTTTTTAAACCTCTGATGGATATTAGGATCAGTATTGTTAGTTTTAAAGATATCTATTCTCAGTTTGCTCAAAAACATTGTAGTTTGTCACTTCCGCCCAACAGTTTTATTCTTGTTACCTCATACTTCATCAAAAAGTGACCAATCAAATGCTCTCTATATCTGACATTTCCCTTTAAGATGCTTTACATTTGATGCACTTGAGCTCAACCACTCTCACTGGCAGAGCTGTGAAAAAACCAAAAGCTATTGGCTGTTTTTTTTAAAGGGGAGGGCCCACTATGTGTCCCACCCTCACTTCATGTTTAGGTTGGGATTAGGTCAAACATCGAATTAAATGATGAACATTTCAAAGCACTACACAGAATTTTAACCATCACATGCATCTGAATTTGTTTTTTTGTTTTTTCTATGGCAGGAGCTGAAGCACTTGATTCTGGAGGCGGCCGATGGCTTCTTGTTTGTGGTTGCGGCTGAGACAGGTCGGGTGATCTACGTGTCTGATTCGGTCACTCCTGTCCTCAACCATCCGCAGTCGGAGTGGTTCGGCAGCACACTGTTCGAGCAGGTCCATCCGGACGATGTGGACAAACTGAGGGAACAGCTGAGCACCTCTGAGAATTCAATGACAGGTAAGAGACAGATGCTTTTAAGGGATAGTTCACACAAATAATGAAAATCAACTCACTATTTAGCACCCACAAACAGCATCTACTGGTAATAATGTATTCCTTTTATGTTTTGTAATCACACTTGCAGCCTGCAGAAACGATTTGATTGACATTCTTACTTTGTACGTGTCATCAGAGGGGAAAAGCCCCGCCCACTAGTGACCATCTTTCCCTCATTAGCATAGGACGTTAGTGGTGTTTTTGAATCTGCCACTATGCTGACACACAGGTGTTTGTAGCTCCACCCTCTTTTGAAAAGAGGACAATCTCATTTGCATTTAAAGCGACAGTCACCAAAATGCGAACAATTAGGATCAAAGCCTAAAAGGGTCAGCTTCAAAGAGTTATAAAACATTATTTGTGGAGTATTTTGAGCTGAAAATTCACATACACACTCTAGGGAAATCAGATACTTATTTTACATCTTGTAAAATGGGCATAATATGTGCCCTTTAGGGTTACTGTAAAGAACATATAGGTATATACACTACCTGAAAAAAAAACTTGTCGTCGATCTCCGTTATAAGAGCAACATATAATAACTTGGCTTCTAGTAGATCATTTGGAAAAGTGGCAGAAGGCAGATTTTTCTGATGAATCATCTGTTGAACTGCATCCCAATCATCACAAATACTGCAGAAGACCTACTGGAACCCGTATGGACTCAAGATTTTCACAGAAATCAGTCAAGTTTGGTGAAGGAAAAATTATGGTTTGGGGTTACATTCAGTATGGGGGCGTGTGAGAGATCTGCAGAGTGGATGGCAACATCAACAGCCTGCGGTATCAAGACATTTGTGCTGCCCATTACATTACAAACCACAAGAGAGAGCAAATTCTTCAGCAGGATAGGGCTCCTTTTCATACCTCAGCCTCCACAGCAAAGTTCCTAAAAGCAAAGAAGGTCAAGGTGCTGCAGGATTGGCCAGCCCAGTCACCAGACATGAACATTATTGAGCATTTCTGGGGTAAGATGGAGGCATTGAAGATGAATTCAAAGAATCTTGATGAACTCTGAGAGTCCTGCAAGAACACTTTCTTTGCCATTTCAGATGACTTTATTAATAAGTGATTTGAGTCATTGCAGAGATGGATGGATGCAGTCCTCCAAGCTCATGGGAGTCATACACAATATTTATTCTGTTTCCACTGCAGCATGATTTTATATTCTATTCTGGACATTATTTCTGTTCAGTGTCAAGACTTTTGTCTAAGCAAAGTCAGACCATACTGTCCTAAATAAATAATTCTAGGCATGATCATATTTTTGTTTTGGTAAAATAAGCGTAATCTAGAGGCCTTTGCCTTTCATATAAGCCACTTCCGATACCAAATGATCAACTAGAATTCAAGTTATTATTTGTTGTTCCTAAAACTTGGATAGGCGACAAGACTTTTGTCAGGTAGTGTGTATTAACTGTATGTCAGACCAAGTTAGAGTTGATCTGATAAAATTGAGAAACTTATTACAGTCTGTTTAGGTGCTATACCAGAAATAGCCACCAGGTGATGCTCAAATCCAGTCCATCCTTTACAGCTTTCTCCCATTACAATATTTGTTTGCAATGTCACTTCTATAGAGTGGAGGAACTATGACGTCAATTTGTATGCAAAAACCCGGAAGCGAGGTAGCATTTTAGCAGTTCCAGTCCCCTCGTTCCAAAGTCAGTGGGTTTTTTGAATGGGTTTTCATTTAAATCTCTTAAATAAGGTTCGCGGGACCACAAACTCAAGATACTTTCATGTTTTATTCTACAACATAAAACACATCCGCTACACCCCACTTGATTTTTTTTTTAAACGGTTACGCTTCTTTTGAAAAACGGTTGCTATCAAGTTGCTGAAAGGGACTACAGGGGATGTCGGAGACATTATACATTGAGCTAAACTGTCTGAAACGCAGCCTGCTTAAAATTTACAGCTTGCGTTGGGCATTTGGATTTGTGTTATTTGATAAAGTGTTTTCAATAATAGTATTTTATAGTTTGTAGAATCTTTCTGTCGATATTATCAGCCCTTTTAAGCAATATTTTTACTTGATTGTCTACAGAACAAACTATTATTATACATAGACTTGCCTAATTATTCTAACTTACCTAATTAACCTAGTTAAGCCTTTAAATGCCATATTTAGCTGTATAGAAGTGTCTTCAAAAATATCCAGTCAAATATTATCTACTGTCATCATGTCAAAGATAAAATAAATCAGTTATTAGAGATGAGTTATTAAAACTATATTATGTGTTGAAAAAACTTCCTTCCATTAAACAGAAATTGGGGAAAACAATATACAGGTAAGCTACTAATTTAGGAGGGCTAATAATTATGACTTTAGCTGTATCTTGTCTTGTCTAAAAACACTTCTGAGTTAAGGTATAAACACACACACACTTCATAACTATATCATAACTTTTATTATGTCTGATGCATTATTTCTGATGCATTTCAAATAGACTGCAACAAAGGAGAAGTGCTGAGATGTCCTCTAATATTTCTCTGCGGGGAACATTCAGTCGCCTCATTAGTATTTGAGATGAGGCGAGACTTTAATCAGCTCTGAGGTTTTCAGCCCAACCGCTGCTTGTTTGTGACAATCTGCATTTAAAGTTTGAACAACCAGTAGAAAATGGAGCTGATGAACTTTATATGAGAGAATAATTGCAAAAGTTTGCTGTTGATTTTAGGATTTTTGAGGGGACGACAAAATAAAAACAAGTGCTGGGGTGATCAGAGTCATGGGAAAGAATTGAGTTGAACATAAAATTATGATATATTAACGTATACATTTACTTAAAAATTTTTATTTACATATTTTTGCTTTATTAAATAAATAGGGTATTAAGTGAACCTGAATTTATGATTTATCAATGAGTAATGAGTGAGTGAACATTAATGTATGATATATTAAAGTATACATTAACTTTTTATTTTTTATTAATGTTTTTTTTTACTTTAGTGAATAAATAAATATTGAGTGAGCATTAATTTATGATATATTAACATATATATTTACTTTTTATTTATACATTTTTTGCTTCATTAAATTAAATAAGGTGTTGAGTAAACAGTGTATGATATACCAAAGTATATATTCATTTTTTATTTTTTATTTTTAAATGTTTGCTTTAGTAAATGAATTAATGAATAAATAAATAAATAAATAAATAAATAAATTAATTAATTAATTAATTAATTAACAAATAAATAAATATTAAGTATTAAGTGAACCGAAATTTATGATATATCAAAGTGTATATTTACTTTGTTTTTCATTTATAGTGTTTTTTGCTTTAATAAATAAATTAAATATATAAATAAATATATTTTTACTTTTTATTTTATTTATTAATGTTTTCTGCAGTTTTGCATAAAGTATTGAGTGAACATAGTTTATGATATATCAAAGTAAACATTAACTTGATTTAATAAAGCAAAACAAAATAAAAAAGCATTGATTAAATGTAATCTGATACATCAAATTATACCTTTCCTTTTTATTTTTCGAAATATTAAATAAAATAAATAATAAGGTTTTACATGCTTACTGAATCAAGCAAGTGTCCTCTGAAATGACGTTCACCCAAAATTTAACATTCACTATTTACTCATTCTCAAGTGGTTCCAAATAGTTTATTTTTTTCTGTTGAAAACAAAAGAAGCTAATTTGAAGTATGTTAGAAACCTGGAACCATTGACTTCCATGGTAGAAAAAACAAATATTATGGAAGTCAATAGTTACAGGTTTTCAACATTTTTCAAAATACCTTTTTTGATGTTCAACAGAAAAAAGACACTCAGACAGGTTTGTAACAAGTGAAGGTTGAGTAAATGATGATTATTTTCATTTTGGGGGTGAACCGACCCTTCAAATAAGCTGTTTTGACCATAAATTGGGTTTCTCCACTAGAGGGCGACAGACACACACGACAAACACTGTTTTTGTAACTCTTTGGACACCCGCAATGTTTCAGGGATAAATTATTCCTCTCAGATACTGAAACAAAGAAAGAAAAAACGTTTTACTCTGGGCAATCTTTCCATCTATGCTCATTGAAATGCAGCGGAATATTTTGAGAGTCAAGTAATTTAAAACACATAATCTGTGAGACATTCCTCTAAACAGCAGATATTTAAAGGCAGGGTTATTGCAGCATTGTTTGTTTGGTTGTTTTTTAGTGTAGCATTGTTTTTTTATTTTTTATAGTATTTTCAAGTTAAATTTGCTGTTATATTTGTCTATATATACATCCTAATGAATAATAATATTATAAGAATTATATAGTTGGGCGGTGCAATGGGTAGCGCTGTCACCTCACAGCATAAACAGGGTGTCCGCAGGGTCTTAAAAAGTATTAAAGTTGAATAAATCAATGTAGAGAAATTTAAGGCCCTTAAAAAGTATTAAAAGTCTTAAATGCTATTTGGTAAGGTATTAAATTTGATATTGTTTTTGATTATGCAATGTATAAGTACATAATAAGCCATAAAATGGTTTTAAATAAATGGAAAAACTGCTTTTATTCTAGCCAAAATAAAACAAATAAGACTTTCTCCAGAAGAAAAAATATTATCGAAAATACTGTGAAAATATCCTTTCTCTGTTAAACATCATTTGGGAAATATTAAAAAAATTCACAGGGCTAATAAATCTGACTTCAACTGTATGTTATTATTCATCCAGGATCAGATGTTGCTGTATCTCAGACCGCAGTTAAATGAGACATGGGGTCAAAGAGTCTGTTGTTACGAGCGCTGTCTGAAATCATGCTTGATTTTATATGCAGTCCGGCGTGTGTGTGTGTGTGCGTGTGTGTGTGTGTTCAACGTAATTGTGTTGAGCGCATCCAGCTTCCTGCGGTTTGGCTGTGACTAGAAATACAGCAATCTGTTTGTCTGTAATGTGCACTTGGAACATGATCGCTTTCATATTAAGAGCGGGGACAAGTCTGAGACTGCATTGGAAATGTGGGATTTCTTTCATTTAGGCTTATAGATGCAGGGTTTTGTGTGTGTGCTTATGTGCTCAGCAAGACTCCATTGATTTTTATCAGAACGTTTTGTGCAATATACATTTTAGCATCATTGCTTCAGTCTTTATTGTCAAGAAAAAAAATATTTTTATAATATAATATAATATAATATAATATAATATAATATAATAAAATATAATATAATATAATATAATATAATATAATATAATATAATAGTTCCAATCAAGTCTCTTGGAATATATATTGGTATATATTACAGTATATTGAACAGCAATATAACAAGTTATATTATATTATATTTTATTATATTATATTTTATTATATTATATTATATTATATTATATTATATTATATTATATTATATTATATTATATTATATTATATTTTATTATATTATATTATATTATATTATATTATATTATATTATAATAAACTTAATTCTTATAAAGCGCCTTTAAAAGTAGCGTCTCAAGGCACTTGACAGACATAAAATGTGCAGCATTAAAAGACACAAGAATGAATGCAAAAAATTAATAATAAAAAATAATTAATTACACTCTGATTTATTTTTATAATTTTACTATTCTTATTTAATTTTGATCTTATTTTTATTTGATTTTGTTCATTTAAAACATTTTTTATTTATTTATTTTATTTGTGTAATTATTTATTTATAATTTAGTTTTACTTCATTTTTCTATTTGTTATTATCTATTTATTCGTTTATTTAAATCATTTTATTATTAGTTTTGTAGACATAATAATAATAATAATAATAATAATAATAATAATAATAAACTTTATTTTTATAAAGTGCCTTAAGGCACTTTACAGACATAAAATGTGTGGCAGTAGAAGATAAAAGTATGAATGCAAAAAGTAAAAAAAATAAATTAAATACACTGTTTTATTTTTATAATTTTTATTTAATTTTGATCTTATTTATTTAGTTTAATTAAATGTTTTATTTATTTTAATTTGTGTATTTATTTCTTTTTTATTTCATTAAATTTTTTATTTATTTATTTATTTGTTATTATTTATTTATTTATTTATCTATTTATTTAATAATTTATATAA
>NC_079441.1:8689755-8694755 GCF_903798145.1 Danio aesculapii
AGTCTCTGATTCTGTTGAACTATCAGAATCTTTTTGCAATGCAATTCATCTTGCCGGTGACAAAATGAAATATTTTCTCATCAATTATTAAAGCGTGCAGTTCGACACGCAAAGAATGGGCAAATGAGTTTTTGTTGCCCGTAGCCTGCTTTTTTCCTGTGTTTTTTAACCTGTTTACCAGTTTTGTGAGCTACAAGCTGGAACATGAAATGAAAACGAATGACTCGTCTTAGGACAATGAGTGCAAATATATGAGAAAAAGGGGAGGATTTGAATAATAATAATAATACATGTGCTAGTGTTTGTAAAGCACAGATTCTCAGGGAATGTGTGGATTTAGCAAAAGAAGATCTTGCTTTACATGTAAATTTCTGTCGCATGCATGAATGAAAGATGTGAATTTATATCAAATAATTATCAAATGCATCTCTTCTTAAGGTTATAGATTTAAGGGACATCCCAACTGGAAATTAATTAACTGTTTATTTATTTTATTACTGTTTTCTCCGGTTTTTTACCACACTTGTCAGTTTTTAACCGTACATTTTAAACATTCTTTACAGTGTAATTGGTAATTAGAGTTAATATGTGTTAATTAACTCATGGAACCTGATTGTAAAGTGTGCTTTGCATTCTTCCGGTCATTGCATTTTTCCTATATACAGTTGAAGTCAAAATTATTAGCCGTCTGCTTCTTTTTCAAATATTTCCCAAAAGATGTTTAACAGAGCAATGAATTTTTCACAGTATTTCCTATAATATTATTCTTCTAGAGAAAGTCTCTCTCTTTTTTTTTTGGCTAGAATAATAATTTTTCAAATATTTTTAAGGTCAATATTATTAGCCCACTTAATCAATATTTTTTTAACATAAATTTCTGTCAGATGTTTGAATGTAAAATGTAAAATTAAATCAAATCGAATCATCTTTCCTTAAGATTTTAGATTCAAGCAACATCTCAACCGCAAATTAAACCTGAACTGTAAGACTTTAAAAGTAACACACACTGTACAAAATGTTTTTGTTTTTTAGGTAAGTGTTTTTCCATTTATTTATGATTGAGAATTGTTGGTTAAAGTGTTAAAGAGATCAACAAATTTGTTTGTACAGGTGGTTTGTCGAGGCCACTCACCTGTGTGAGGTGCACTCACTTTAGGAGGGGTTTTGTTCCTGGTTTTGTTGTTTTATGATTTTGAATTATTTTGAATATTATATCTTTTGTATAATATTAATAATAATAATAATAAAAATAATAAATTTATTAAAAATAATATAAATAATTCAATATTAATTAATTAATAAAAGTGATATAAAAGTGTATTAATTTTAATAGATTTTTTTTATTTTATGATTTTTTATTATTTTGAATATCAAATTTTTTATGTAATAATAGGCCTTATTCATTGACGGTTGAAAGCACATCCGTTAGAGCGATAGTTGCGTATCTATACTACTGGCCGGAGCAATGGAGTCAGATACGCTAGAGTTTTCACTACCTCTTTGAAACTTTGCCAACACTTAACATTTACAGCGGATGTTTATTGTCTTGTGGACTGACATTCTATCGCTCCACACTCTAAACTTAATAAAGGATATAATTTTTTCCACAAAAATTGCGTTTTTAATTACGAAGGTGGCTGACGATTCATATGTTAGCAGGGTTTAAGAAAGGCTATTTACATTTGTGCGAAATTCACTTTTATCATAGCGTATGCTAATAGTTTTAAACCGTTAAGAGATGTAAGGGACCTAACGCATATAATAATAAATGTTTAAATACATGTATAATATGTAAATGTATAATAAATATGCAATGTAATACATATTTGATGAGAGGGAACCTGGACCTTTAGAATTTTTGTGGAAAAATTAGGGCAACAGGCGTCATTTGACTCATGCACTGTGTAAATGTATAACATGTTAATACTGCTTAAATAAGTCAGTCTGGAATTGTTTGTAATAGATAGATAGATAGATAGATAGATAGATAGATAGATAGATAGATAGATAGATAGATAGATAGATAGATAGATAGATAGATAGATAGATAGATAGATAGATAGATAGATAGATAGATAGATAGATAGATAGATAGATAGATAGATAGATAGATAGATAGATAGATAAGAATGGGTGTTGTTCAATAGTTTTAGGACAACAGTTGTGATTCACTTCAAATGTTGACTAGTGTGTGTGTGTGTGTGTGTGTGTATATAGCAATAAGCGTCAGCAACCATATTAGAGTTTTCACACGTTTCTCAGCTGTAAATATGACAGGAAGAACATTCTGGTGGAGCAAGGGGCCAAACTCATCATACCACCTTTCAAAACAGCAGCTCTGCGGCTCACCGGTCAGGTATACAGCATACAGGTATAGGTGTTTTCCAGTGTTGGGTTGCGGCTGGAAGGGCATCCGCTGCGTAAAACATGCTGGATAAGTTGGCAACTCATTCCACTGTGGTGACCCCAGATAAGCTAAGCTGAAAAGAAATTGAATGAATGATTTCTCCAAACGTTTCCACCAACCCCTCACACTCCTTCGCCGACCCCAGTTTCGCCAAAACCCCTGCTGCAATCGATGACTAAACTGACCCCATTTTTCACAAATGTATTTTTCCACACATACTTTGCTGATGAACCTTCTCATTACATTATTTCTCATTCAAATGCGTCCTTGAAACATGGCTATTATTTCCCTGGCAGCACTCGTGTGTTTGTCCTCCCTTCCACGACAGTCTTATCGAAGGCGACTGCTGCTTAAATATTTAACTTGGCTGTTCTCGACGGCCCGGGATATTGGCCATTTTTGTGTTGCTTTGTTCATCATTTCTTACAATAATAACGACACACAAACCCACAGAGGAGAAATAATGTGGCAAATCAGGGGCGAATGTATAGATCCCGCAGCTCCTTTATGCAATGCAAATGAAGCAACCCCTTGCCCAGAACTTCCCATTGTGCCTTTTTTTTTTCCCTCTTCTCCGAGGATTTGAGGATTTTGCTTGGATGTCCTTTCGGTTCTGGGACCGATCCTGGCTAACATGTTTCTCATTCCTCCAAGCGCTGTCCTCAGATTCCCTTCAGGTGGTCACAGAGTTTTCATCAGGAGATGAGATTCCCATGCATGAAGTTTTTTTGTTGTTGTTTTATTTTTGAGATCGATTAAAGCTCTTGGTTGTGGAAAAAAAACGTCCAGACGTGGACCTCCAAAGCAAACCCCACCTGCTGAGCTCTGCTTTTGGGAAGCAGGAGGCTGAGGAACGGTCATCCAAACTCACGCCGCTCTTCAAAACAACTCACACACATAAATATGACTAGTGCTTACTTAGACCAGTGCAAACAAGAGGAGGATTGATTGAGGGGGGAAAGAGAGCTACCATAAAAAACTGGTCAGTGGATTTTTTACTATGTTCATAACCAAGTACAAAGCGTGAGATCATGGCTGGAATCTATTAGCGGTGGCAATCATAGCATATTGTCATTATAGTCACGTCACCTTTTTGTACCCTTTCTGGTAACACTATAATTACACACTATGAATCATTTATTAAACATTAACAAATAGTTAATTCATTATTTGTTAAGCATTAACTCATATTAATAGACGTTAGTAAGCAGTTTATAAAAACAGCTGCAAATTCTGCATTCTTGACTTAAAATCACATGTATAATGTGCGATTGTTTTCATACTTTAATGATTTATTTCATTCATTCATTTTCTTTTCGGCTTAGTCCCTTTATTAATCTGGGGTCGCCACAGCGGAACAAACCGCCAACTTATCCAGCACATGTTTTATGCGGCGGATGCCCTTCCAGCTGCAACCCATCACTGGGAAACACCCATACACACTCATTCACACACACATACACTGCAGACAATTTAGCTTAACCAATTTACCTACAGCGCATGTCTTTGGATTGGTGTGGGAAACCGGAGCACCCGGAGGAAACCCACGCAAACAAAGGGAGAACTCCACATACAAATGCCAATGGACCTACAGTAGCAGAGGCTCGACTTAGCGACCATCTTGCTGTGAGGTGATCGTGCTCACGATTCATTTTTCATCACTCGATTAAGCATTGCAGTATTTACAAACAAGTAATTTAAGAATAATTGGTGGATTTGTAAGATCATAATGCGTAACCAAATGATTAATAAACTTTTCAAATTAACATTTATATATCTTAATATTCAGGCATATATTAATATTCTAACATGGATATAATTGAGAGAATAGCTGTTTATGTGCTTTATGAATGCTGAAAAACTGTGTTGATTCATTCCGTGTTTGAGTCCACTGAATCCATTCAGAGCCACCCAGCTCTAAAAACTGCTTTTATTCTAGCCGAAATAAAACAAATATAACTTTCTCCAGAAGAAAAAATATTATCAGACATACTGTGAAAATTTCCTTGCTCTGTTGAACATCATTCGTGAAATATTTTAAAAAGAATTAATAATTTAACGGGGGGCTAATAACTCTGACTTCAACTATATATATATATATATATATATATATATATATATATATATATATATATATATATATATATATATATATATATATATATATATATATATATATATATATATATATATATGCCCAAAGTAAAATATTTACAGAGCCTGTTTTAACTATACAGAACTATTTACTTGTTTATTTATTAGAAAAATTTACTTAATGTACATTAAACCTTATATACTAAATGACATTACTACCTAACTTCAGTAAATAATGCTAAAAAAATAGATGACATCAATAGTTTTGCTTAGAAAAAAGAAAATTAGGACACATTCTGGTGTACAAAAAATGCTGCGTGTCTTTTTGGTTCATCTTTGACCCCTATTACATGAATCACAGATTCTCAAAACCTTCCAGCATGTTCTCATATCCTCACTTTTCTTGTAAGAGGTGGTCTAAATATTTGTCGTTTGAGTGAGAAGGAAAATTGACAGCTCTGTTCTGCAAATGGATGTTTGTGTTGGTTTATTGTTGTCT
>NC_079441.1:8707255-8774755 GCF_903798145.1 Danio aesculapii
CATCCTTCCATCTCTTGTTTCATCCATCCACCCATTGTTCCATACATCATTCCATCAACCATCCATTGTTCCATACATCGTTCCATCCATTGTTACATCATTCCATCCATTGTTCCATCCATCCATCATCCATCCTTCCATCCAACCATCCATCCATCGTTGCATCGCTCCATCCTTCCTTCCATTCATCATTCTGTCCATCCATCGTTCTATCCATCGTTCCAGTCAGTCAGCCAGCCAGCCAATAGTTAATATATAAATAAATGGCTTACTGTTTTATTTATCTATTACATTTGTATCATATTAAATGTAATACAATTTTGTATGATCACTTATTCTTTTATTCTGTGTACTATAGAAAATAGAGATCAGAATAAGTATGTTTGATTTATTCATGCATTGAAGAAAGATGGAATATTATTTCACACATTTTTTTTTGCCATTTTATCCTCAAAGTTATTTGAATTAAAAATATATATTTGAATGTAATTGAATATACTTTGTATGTATATAAAATCATTTTTGAGTTGTTTTGCACACCAAAAATGGCACATCTTGTCTTTTAAAGTACAAATTTATTACATCACCTCACACAGAGACTGAAATGTGTATAATTTTTACGTCTGTATTTTGCTTTGTTCTTGATCATAATTTGTACATTCATCTGACTCTATATGTTTTGTATTTTTGGTATTTTCAGGTCGTATTCTGGACCTGAAGACGGGGACGGTAAAGAAGGAAGGTCAGCAGTCCTCTATGAGGATGTGTATGGGCTCCAGACGCTCTTTCATCTGCAGAATGAGGTACATCTTCATCATCTTTATGAACATAAAGATATTACAGTCGAGCATAAGGACTGGTTGTCTTTTTTGATATTTCTTTAAGTCTGTGTGAACTAGACGTTGCTGAGACTTTTATTTCAGTACGTTGATGTACTTGAAACTGAATATTAAGTAGGGGGCGGGGCTTT
Organism: Danio aesculapii; assembly: GCF_903798145.1. Lineage (NCBI taxonomy): Eukaryota > Metazoa > Chordata > Actinopteri > Cypriniformes > Danionidae > Danio > Danio aesculapii. The sequence goes on from NC_079441.1 coordinate 8,708,226, forward strand.
CTTTGTCCACATTATTCCCTCAGTAGGAGGCGGTATTAATATGCAGTTGCTATGGAAACCCCCAGGTTGATGTCAATATAAGCACCGCCATTCAAATGGTCAAACTTTCATTGAAGATTTTATTCTCATAACATTTCAACTTTATTCTTGTAACATTTCGACTTTATTCTCGTAACATTTTTCCTTTTTTTTCATAACATTTCGGCTTTATTCTCGTAACGTTTCGACTTTATCCTCGTAACATTTCGACTTTATTCACGTAACATTTTGACTTTATTCTCGTAACATTTCGACTTTATCCTTGTAACATTTCGACTTTATCCTTGTAACCTTTCAACTTTATTCTCATAACATTTCGGCTCTACTCTCGTAACATTTCGATTTATTCTCATAACATTTCAGCTCTATTCTCGTAACATTTTGTCTTTATTCTTGTAACCTTTCAACTTTATTCCTGCAACATTTCGGCTTTATTCTTGTAACATTTCGACTTTATTCTCATAACATTTCAACTTTATCCTTGTAACATTTCGACTTTATTCTCGTAACATTTTTACTTTTTTTTTCATAACATTTCGGCTTTATTCTCGTAACGTTTCGACTTTATCCTCGTAACATTTCGACTTTATTCTCGTAACATTTTGACTTTATTCTCGTAACATTTTGACTTTATTCTTGTAACATTTTGACTTTATCCTTGTAACATTTTGACTTTATCCTTGTAACATTTCAACTTTATTCTCATAACATTTTGGCTCTACTCTCGTAACATTTCGATTTATTCTCATAACATTTCAGCTCTATTCTCGTAACATTTTGTCTTTATTCTTGTAACCTTTCAACTTTATTCCTGCAACATTTCGGCTTTATTCTTGTAACATTTCAACTTTATCCTTGTAACATTTCGACTTTATTCTCGTAACATTTTTACTTTTTTCTTGTAACATTTCGACTTTATTTTTGTAACATTTTGGCTTTATTCTCGTAACATTTCAACTTTGTTCTCGTAACATTTCAGCTTTATTCTCGTAACGTTTTGACTTTATTCTCGTAACATTTTGATTTATTTTTTCTTGTAACATTTCGACTTTATTCTCGCAACATTTCGGCTTTATTTGCGTATTATTTTAACGTTTGTCTCGTAATATTGCAACTTTATTCTCGTAATATTTTAACTTTATTTTTGTAATATTTTTACATTATTTTTGTAATATTTTGACTTTATTCTCTTAATATTTCGAGTTTATTCTTATAATATTATGACGTAATTCTTGTAATATTTCAACTATATTCTTATAGTTTCCCAAAAAAACTCAAGAATTGTGTTTTTTTAGCTCATTTTAAATCCGTAGTTTGAATAAGCAACAAACACCTTTTAGTGTAGCAAACACCTCAGTATAGCAAACATCAAACCAAGAAAACTCAGGATTACAATGAATGTGTTTGCATTAATTCAGAAATGGTGTCGCTGATATAGAGAATAAGCAAGGTGAAGGTTTACTCGATGTTTCTCTTAACATCCTCAACACTTCATGATGATAACTTACAATGTATTTCGTTGTTCATCCAAGTGTTGTTTCTTCATCTGTTAGCCTGACCACAACAACATAATTCCCCTGTTTCAGTTAAAAGCCTGCACGGGAGATTTAAAGCAACAAAATGCATTAATATTGAAATTTTTCAGCAATGAGGCAAACAGAAACCGACACTGTTGTTGCTGAACATTCCTGTCCTCCTGCAGCATTTTCTTTGTTTTAAAGATGCTTTCATTCATGGTGTTGTTTTGAAGCCGTCTATATTTAACAACAGATGAAAACATGCATTAGTTTTAAAAAAGTTTGTGCTTGCTTAAGTTATAAAACATGACGAGGAATCCCAACAAAATGCAAGATTAATCCACACATGTCTTAAATATAAGACATGTTTAAAGTTTTGCTATTTTTTTTTTTTCTTTCTGTGCCCAAGTTATAAATCGTGAAAAGAAATCTCGACGTAATTAATTCCAAAGTAATACAAGATTAATCCACACATCTTAAATATTTTTTTTAACTTTTGTTTAACTTTTTGACATATATATATATATATATATATATATATATATATATATATATATATATATATATATATATATATATATATATATATATATATATATATATATATATATATAAAACTATTTAACTTTTTTTCCCCTTTTTTACCAATGTAGACTGCTCCCTCTTGTGCATTTGTTTTCTGAAACGTGCTACAAAATGTACCTTAAGTATCTTAGATTGCCAAAACTTTAAAGAGCGCCCTCTAGTGGATTTGTCATCTGAAACGTGCTATAAAACGTACCTTAAGTATTTCAGATTGCTAAAACTGTAAACAGCGCCCTCTAGTGGATTTGGCATCTGAAACGTGCTATAAAATGTACCTTAAGTATTTCAGATTCGCAAAATGCAGAGAGTGCTCTCTAGTGGATTTGTCATATGAAACGTGCAACAAAACGTATCCTAACTACAGTATTTCAGATTCACAAAATTGTGGACAGCGCCTGTAGTGGATTAGTCATCTGAAACGTACAACAAAACCTACCTTAACCAAAGTATTTGAGATTGCCAAAACTGTAAACAGCCCCCTCTAGTGGATTTGGCATCTGAAACGTGCTATAAAATGTACGTTAAGTGTTTCAGATTGCCAAAACTGTAAACAGTGCCCTCTAGTGGATTTGGCATCTGAAACGTGCTATAAATCGTACCTTAAGTATTTCAGATTGCCAAAACTGTAAACAGCGCCCTCTAGTGGATTTGGCATCTGAAACGTGCTATAAAACGTACCTTAAGTATTTCAGATTGCCAAAACTTTAAACAGCGCCCTCTAGTGGATTTGGCATCTGAAACGTGCTATAAAACGTACCTTAAGTATTTCAGATTGCCAAAACTTTAAACAGCGCCCTCTAGTGGATTTGGCATCTGAAACGTGCTATAAAACGTACCTTAAGTATTTCAGATTGCCAAAACTTTAAACAGCGGTTTCTAGTGGATTTGGCATCTGAAACGTGCTATAAAACGTACCTTAAGTATTTCAGATTGCCAAAACTTTAAACAGCGGTTTCTAGTGGATTTGGCATCTGAAACGTGCTATAAAATGTACCTTAAGTATTTCAGATTACCAAAACTGTAAACAGCGCCCTCTAGTGGATTTGTCTTCTGAAACGTGCTATAAAATGTACCTTAAGTATTTCAGATTGCCAAAACTGTAAACAGCGCCCTCTAGTGGATTTGTCTTCTGAAACGTGCTATAAAATGTACCTTAAGTATTTCAGATTGCCAAAACTGTAAACAGCGCCTTCTAGTGGATTTGTCTTCTGAAACGTGCTATAAAACGTACCTTAAGTATTTCAGATTTGAAAATGTAGAGAGTGCCCTCTAGTGAATTTGTCATATTAAACATGCAACAAAATGGATCTTAACTACAGTATTTCAGATTCACAAAATTGTGGACAGCGCCTGGAGTGGATTTGTCATCTGAAACGTACAACAAAACCTACCTTAACCAAAGTATTTGAGATTGCCAAAACTGTAAACAGCGCCCTCTAGTGGATTTGGCATCTGAAACATGCTATAAAACGTACCTTAAGTATTTCAGATTCGCAAAATGTAGAGAGTGCCCTCTAGTGAAATTATCATATGAAACGTGCAACAAAACGTATCTTAACTACAGTATTTCAGATTCGTAAAATTGTGGACAGTGGCCTAGTGGATTTGTCATCTGAAACGTAGAACACAACATACCTTAAATAAAGTATTTCAGATGAAAGCATGCATTAGTTTGGACGAAAAATCCCAATATAATGCAAGATTAATCCACATATGTCTTAAATATGTGACGTCATGTTTAACATTTCTATATATGGCCCTTTTTAGAATGGAAATGGCTTGTGAGGGGATCAGCACATCTGTCAAGTGTGTGTAAAAACACTTGAGATAAACAGAACCTCTTTAAAAAACATCAGTTTCGTTCTTATGCAGTGCTTTAATGTGGTTAAACTTCATGACTCAACTCTGAAGGAAGTGTAATTGAATTCTTCTCGGATCCTGAAACGTACATGCTGTTTTTCTGCATGCCTTGCATTCATGAACAACATTCGACAAAGACCCAAGGGACGGCGGACGCTCGCCAGGTCGAACTGAAGTGATTTTGGGAGGCAAACAGCTCAAGTTGGAACAGATGTGAAATATTTTTACTCGTCAGCAGTGTCAGATCTCAGGTCACTCGTGTTAATGTGTTTACAGCTTTCAGATAATAACAGCTGATAGATTATTGTAAGGTGATGTTTTATTTCCTTTATATTCGCCAGTTGTAATACATCTATATCTTTATGTCTGTTTACAGTGGGTATGGAAGGTATTCAGACCCCCTTACATTTTTCACTCTTTCAAATTGCAGCCATTTGCCAAAAAACTTTCATTTTTTCCCTCATTAATGTACACACAGCACCCAATATTGACAGAAAAACACAGAATTGTTGCCATATTTGCAGATTTATTAAAAAAGAAACACTAAAATATCACATAGTCCTAAGTATTCAGACCCTTTGCTCAGTATTTGGTAGATGCACCTTCTTGATCTAATACAGCCATGAGTGCATCAAGTTTTTCACACCTGGATTTGGGGATCCTCTGCCATTCCTCCTTGTAGATCCTCTCCATTTCTGCCAGGTTGGATGGCATCTCTTCAGAGAGGTTCAATTGGGTTTAGGTCAGGGCTCTGGCTGGGCCATTCATGAACAGTCAAGATTGATTGATTTCTATATTTTAATTATATATGCAAGTTATAATCTGTGCTTATAATTGAGTTTCAAATTGGAATTTCCAGTCTTTTATATTAAGGTTATTGTCAACTGTGATTATATGTTATTAGATCTGAATCTTCTGCTGTTTGAGATTTAATTTCATGTTTGATCTTTTATCACTGTTAAAAATCACTTCTTAATACAAGTTATCATTTGTGCCTTTAAATTCATCAAGTTGGAAGTTTCTAGACAATTTTTTTCTCTCTGTATATTTTAATTATTTAAATTCTTAATTAAAGTGGTGGCTCAGTGGTTAGCACCGTCGTCTCACAACAAGAAGGTCACTTGTTCGAGTCCCGGCTGGGTCAGTTGGCATTTCTGTGTAGAGTTTGCATGTTCTCCCCGTGCTGGTGTGGGTTGGTGATCCGATTTCCCCCACAGTCCCAAAGAGATGCGCTGTAAGTGATTTTGGGTAAATGAAATTGGCCGTAGTGTATTAGTGTGAATGAGGGTGTATGGGTGTTTCCCAGTACTGGGTTGCAGCTGGAAGGGCATCTGATGCGTAAAACAAATGCCAGAATAGTTGGCAGTTCATTCTGCTTTGGTGACCCCTGACAAAATAAAGAGATTAAGCCGAAGTCAAATGAATGAATGAATGAATAAAATTCTTAATTAAAATTTTTTAAATGCATCTGAGTTAATAATTTAATCTAAATCTTATTTTTGCAACATTTTATCAGATGAAATAACATCAGAACTGGTCATATTTAAGTTTAGTCTTCCATATTTTAATATGTAACAAAAATGTATGTGTTTTAATTTGTATTTCTTTATGTTGAGAAACTAATATTGTTTTATGTGTGTTTTGTTTCAGGTGTGGTAGCGCACCTTTGGATCACATCTCATTGAATCGATTGTCCAGCATGAGAAAGAGATACAGGTATGTATGAAAGATTCACTGAATCACTCAAGTCACGATTAACTTTGGCATTTAAAAAAGATTCACTGTATTATTCGCATCACTGCATGTATTTTACATTCTTTCAAAAAAGATTCACTGAATCTTTTTCATCATTTCGTGAATGTTGATCCGCTCAAAAATGAATCACTGTATCACATCATCTTACTTTGTGGTTTTCAAAAAGATTCACTGTATTATTCGCATCACTGCATGTATTTACATTCTTTCAAAAAAGATTCACTGAATCTTTTTCATCATTTCGTGAATGTTGATCCGCTCAAAAATGAATCACTGAGTCATTTGCATCACATCATCTTACTTTGTGGTTTTCAAAAAGATTCACTGTATTATTCGCATCACTGCATGTTTTTTTTTTTTTTTTTTGATTCTATCAAAAAAAGATTCACTAAAGTACTCTCGTTACTGTATAAACTTTGGTATTTAAAAAAATTAATAAGAGATGCACCGTATTATTGACATCACTGCATGTAATTTCAATTCTTTCAAAAAAAGATTCACTGAATCTTTTTTATCACTTAGCGAATAATTTTTGAGCACTAAACCAAATGTCATTTGCATCACACCATCTTACTTTGTGGTTTTCAAAAAAAGATTCACTGTATTATTTGCATCCCTGCATAATATTTTGATTATTTCAAAAAATTCTTCACTGATTTTTTTTTTTTCTCATGACTTCATGTGATAATTGATGCACTCAATAAGGATTCACAGAGTCATTTGCATTACATTGTCTTTGGTGTTTTTACAAAAAAGTTTCACTGAATCTTTTTCATCAGTTTGTGTCATTTTGATGTGCTTAAAAATGATTAATTGAGTCATTTGCATTACATTGTCTTACTTTATTGTTTTTTCAAAAAAGATTCACTGTATTATTCACATCCCTGCATATTATTTTGATTATTTCACAAAATTATTCACTGATTATTTTTTTTCTCATGACTTCATGTGATAATTGATGCACTCAATAAGGATTCACAGAGTCATTTGCATTACATTGTCTTTGGTGTTTTTACAAAAAAGATTCACTGAATCTTTTTCATCAGTTTGTGTCATTTTGATGTGCTTAAAAATGATTCATTGAGTCATATGCATTACACCATCTTACTTTGTGGTTTTCAAAATTGCTTCACTGTATTATTTGCATCACTGCATGTTGTGATTCTTTCAAATTAGTGAATCTTAAGCACTCACGTTACTGTATAAACTTTGGTACTTCAAAAAAAGAATAAAAGATTCAGTGCATTATTCACAGCAATGCATGTAATTTAGATTTTTTCAAAAAAGATTCACTGAATCTTGTTCATCACTTTTGATGTGTTCAAAAATGATTCACTGGGTCATTTGCATCACATCATCTTACTTTGTGGTTTTCAAAAAAGATTCACTGTATTATTTACATCACTGCATGCATTTTACTTTCTTTCAAAATAGATCCACTGAATCTTTTTCATCAGCTCATGTGATTTTTGATGCACTGAAAACTGATTCACTGAATCAACACAGCATCCTTGTTGTTTTAAAAAAAGATTCGCTGTATTATTTGAATCACTTTTTGTCTTGCTGCACTTTCTCTCTGTCAGTGTGTCATGCTGATTGTGTGGCGTTGCATTTTTCAGCAGTGACTTCTAGGAATGTGGTACCTGTGAAGTAAATTCTGAGAAAGCAGCGTTTCTCAGTGTTCCTGTAGTTTGACCTTTGACCGATGGGGCTGGTTTGTTCTCAGCGGCAGGCGTGTTGTTTCTCTATCAGACATTCATGTTTCACAGACTGCTGACAGCTCAGGAATGCAGGATTCACCTCGTTCCCAAACACTTTACACATGTCTGATTAACGAATGGTGTGTGTGTCAAGCTTAAATGCAAAATGATCATGTCCTGTCGTACACTTCAAAAAATTGTGAGAAGATTTAATTTGATTTATTTATTTCGGACAAAAAAAAAATCATTCACCTGAAACAATTCATCAAGCTAAATATTCATCATGATCAAGAAAATACTTACTTATCCATATACACTTCCTATAGCAAATGTATTTAGCCAGTTTGAATTGGAGTGGGATGTAGCACAAGCTTATTATTTTCCCCACCATCTTTTCACAGCATTCGTCTATCACGTCAAATTCTTTCTTCTTTCCCTTATTTCTTATTTTTACGTGAAACATATTTCATTCTTTTTGACATCTTTTACATATTATATATTCAGTTCACCATTTGTACAATCCATTTTTATAACACAGACCCAAAATCCAGTGGTAATGAGGAAAACTGTTGCATACAAAACCGTTTTATCCAAAACGACTTCATTTCATTCAGTGAGTGCATTGTCAATTAAACTTGTGAGTTAATATAAATAGAAGTTACTTGGATGATTTTGATTCATTCAAGAATCATTCACTGAATTATTTGAATCACTACATTGATTTTGATGTATTCAAAAATTATAATATGGATCTTTGCATATAATATTAAAACTCCAAATCTATATCACTATATGCTATTTCAATATTTACAATTATTAATGTTTTCTATTTCCTTTATTTTAAGATTCACTGAATGATTTGAATCAATGATTGAATTAATAACCAAATCAACTGAATCAGGAGAAACGGTGAATTCGATGCGTAAACCGTAAACTTCCCGATCTAAAGCCTAATGAAAGATTTTTAAGAAGTTGGTGTTAAAAAAAGTTTTTTCGATGCTCTCAAAATGATTCAATGAGTCATTTGCATCACATCATCTAACTTTGTGGTTTCCAAAAAAGATTCACTGTATTATTCGCATCACTGCATGTTATTTTGATTCTTTCAAAAAAGATTCACTAAAGCACTCCCGTTACTGTATAAACTTTGGTGTTTTCCAAAGAAAAAGATAATAAAAGATTTACTGTATTATTCACGTTACTGCATGTAATATAAATTCTTTTAAAAATGATTCACTGAATCTCTTTCATCACTTAGTGTATCATTTTTGTGCACATAAAAACCACACGTCATTTGCATCACACCATCTTACTTTGTGGTTTTCAAAAAAAATAAAATCACTGTATTATTCACATCACTGCATGTTATTTTGATTCTTTCAAAAATAACTCACTGATTTTTTTTTTTTTTCATCACTTCATGTGGTATTTGATGCACTCAAAAAAGGATTCACTGAGTCATTTGCATCACATTGTCTAACTTTGGTGTTTTCAAAAAAAGATTTACTGTATTATTCGCATCACGGCATGTTATTTTTATTATTTTAAAAAAGATTCACTAAATCACTCGTCACGTATGAACTTTAGGCATTTAAAAAAGATTCACTGTATTATTCACATCACTGCATGTATATAAGATATAAACTCCAAATAATTTATAACTGAATCAGGAGTAGTGGTGTAATTGATGCATAAACCATAAAAACGTCCCTATCGAAAGCCTAATGAAAGATTTTTAAGAAGTTGGTGTTTAAAAAATACATAAGTACAAGTTAAACTACTAAGAAAAGTTTGATCCTTTCAAAGATGATTCAGTGGCTCATTTGAATCATTCCATGTGATTTCGATCTAGAGATTTGGTGTCTTTGGTGTTTTATCGTTATATCACGTTGTGCCATTTTAAGATTTCCAGCAATGATTTAGTTAATCATTTTACATTGCTCTCTCTCTCTCTCTCTCTCTCTCTCTCTCTCTCTCTCTCTCTCTCTCTCTCTCTCTCTCTCTCTCTCTCTCTCTCTCTCTTCTCTCTCTCTCTCTCTCTCTCTCTCTCCTCTCTCTCTCTCTCTCTCTCTCTCTCTCTCTCTCTCTCTCTCTCTATATATATATATATATATATATATATATATATATATATAGAGCTCTCTCTATATATATATATATAGATAGATAGATAGATAGATAGATAGATAGATAGATAGATTATTATTATTATTTATTTTAATATTTTTTTTCTAATTCACTGAATAATATTCGATCAATGAATGAATTAATAAATAAATTGACTGAATGAGGAGCAGCGGTGTAATAGATCTTTCCTTAGCTCTGAATGTTAAAATTAACATTATTTTGAGCAAAAAGTTGCCTGATGGATCAAATGTGATACAAATTAAATATCATGAAAAAATATTTTTAGGATTTTCTTTAATGGTTTTATAAATACTTCAGTTCCAGAAAATGTGAATGTTCTGCCTATTTAGTTCATGTTTCAAGCTTTACAGGGTCAATGAAAGATTTTTAATGAGTTGATATGAATAAATATCAATTATATACTTAAACACTTCAATCATATAAGTAGAAGTTAAACGACTTAAAACATTTTTATCCATTCAAAAACTATTTACTGCGTCATTTGAATCTACATGTAATTTTTGCATCAGATCTGTCTTTGGTCTTATAAAAAATATTTCATGTAACTGCTTGTAAAATTTATGCTCAAAAAACAGGATGATTTGAAACACTGATAGTAATATCGGTACTCCCAGAAAAGATTCACTGAATGATTTGAACCAGCAAAAGTAATTTAGTATTCTCAGAAAAGATTTAAGGATTTTTCATCTCTGCATCAGATAATTTGGTCCTTTAAACTGATTCCCTTTATTATTCAATAAATAAGAAATAATGCAATGTATCATTTTAGTTTCACTGAATCATTTGCCCCACTGCATGTAATTTCAGTATTTTCAGAAAGAATGATCTCTGCATCAAGCTTTGATTATTTCAAAAAATTATTACCTATATGTATCACTGTATGCAGTTAAAATATTTTAGAATATTTTCAGCAATTTACATTGATATATAATTTTAAATTCACATGATTAAAATGATTCACTGAGTCATTTGCATCAATTGATGAATTTGTAACTTTATTAACTGAACCAGGAGCAGCAATGTAATGAATGCAAAAAACTTACTTAAAATCTAAAGCTTAAACGTAAGATTTTAAAAGAGTTTATGTTGGTCCTGGTGTTTGTGCATTGCTCTACTATTAAATTCAAGTTTATTTGTATAGCAATTTTCACAATAAGTATCGTTTCAAAGCAGCTTTACAAAACTGACTAGCTAAACTCATGAACTAGAACTAAAATACCAGTGCAAAGTAAATGTATAAATACGACATTGCATGCAATTCTTCACTTGAATGAAATAAATAGAAATGAATGAATTAACACAAAGTAAATGGAAAAGTTCAGTCTGATCTTGGCTGATTTGACAGGGGATCAGATTGTGCACAGGGCGGATGAAGAAGAACATTATGAGAAAGAGAAAGGCACACACAGTTCTTCAAATCTGACTTTACTCTCCTGACTCAGTTGATGGATAATGTGAAAATTTAGTTTCCCAGACTTTCTCTTTTAATATATCTTAAGCTCAGAAGTGTAATTCATTTTATTAGCGAATATTCCTGGAAATGTTTGGCTTCTCGTCTGTTTCCTTAAAGGTGAAGTGCGTACATTTTTGACCCAGGAACACAAAACCTTAAGTTGCACATTTATTATTAGGAATAGCCAAAAATACAAGTATAAATGATTGATTTTTCATTTGTGGCAAAACCATTAGTATATTAAATAAATATTATGTTCAATGAAGACATTTTGTCAATTTCCTACTGTAAATATATCAAAACGTACTTTTAGATTTATAATATCATTGCTAAGAGCTTAGTTTGAACAACTTTAACCCTCTGCGGTCACCAGATCACACCGGTGTGACCAGCATCTTTTTTTTTTCTTATCAGTGCAAAAGACTCAGAGGGCCAATCCCAATTCAACCCTTTAGCCTCTTCCCTAACCACTACCCCTCGTTTTGCACATTCACATGAAGGGGTAGGCGTGTCCCAAATAAGCTGAAGGAAAATGAATATACAGGCCAATCGGAACAAAACATCCACATGGGATCATTAATATTCATGCCGGTCTTTGCAATTCATCAGAATGCAAAATGAAGGATATACAGATTAGAAATGTTCAGTGTCACCCCAAACATGCATAAAGTCAGTTTAAATGTACATTACGTCAGTTTAACCTGTATATTTGCTACGTATGTTTGTAATGAGGCAACAAACATATATAAACCGCGAGTATCAGTGTTTTAATGCACGTTTTATACATCGTGTCATATCTTTCAGGTCTTACGGTCATTCACTTGTTCATGCAGAAGTTGATAATAATTCCTGCCTACGTTTTTATATACATTAAGCCTTTAAAATACACCTCTAAATAAATCTCTCCCTGTCCTTTTTTTGTCAAGTAGAGTTCTAAATTAACCTACACTTCATCCACATCAGAACTCTGGAGCAAACTGTAGGTCATTGGGGTAGCAGAGCTCATTAATATTTACGACCCTTCCAAATATGGTCAAAATCAAACTTTTAATTTTAGGGGTAATTCCTGTGGTTATAATAGAATGCAATAATATTTCAGAATTTTGCTGTATTACTGTATATTAGTTAATCAATTTGATTCAACCTTGATTAACATAACCTATTGAAATTCAAAGTTTGAAGGCACTGTAGCATGATAACTGGATATATCTAGACATAGCTGAATAATAGCGTTCAGCGCTTGAAAAATGCATACCCTGAGCCTCTAAATAAATCTCTGCCGATCCCTTTTTGTCAAGTATAGTTATAACTTAGCCTATATTTCATCCACAACACAACTCGGGAGCAAACTACTGCATAGGTTATTCTGGTAACAGAGCTCATTAATCACTAGTTCACTCATTAGTTCACTTTTGAACAATGTACTATATACAGCAGGGAAAATAAGTATTGAACACGTCCCCATTTTTCTTCGAAAACATATTTATAAAGGTGCTGTTGACTTGACATTTCACTCGTATGTTGGTAACAACCAAAGAAATCCAAATATGCTTAGAAAGAATTAGGTTACAAATAAAGTTTTGTGTAATAAATTGAAATGACGCAGGAAAAAAGTATTAAACACATGACGAAAGGAAGGTGAAGAAAGGCAGTGAAAGCCCAGACAGCAGCTGAAATCTCTCAGTAGTTCTTCAGCAACCTTCTGCCCTTCTACAGTGTAAATAAATATTCGCTGCCTCAGTGCAACATCTACATTAGCAGGATGATGAAGATGAAACTAGGGTGGACATTTCAGCAAGACAATGATCAAAACACAGCCAAAGAAACTCTTAAATGCTTTCAGAGAAAGATAATCAAGTTGTAAAATGGCCCAGCCAATCACCTGAAGTAAATCCAATAGAAAATACAAAAGAGATTTTTACACTTTGTTGAAGTCTGTGAAAAACTCACACCTGAGCAATGCATGTGACTTCATTCTCTTTATGAGAGGCGTCTTTAAGCTGCCGTCACCAAAAAAGTGTTATTACACAACTCATTTTTCAGATTTGTTTTATTTTTATGTTTATATTGTTAAGGATTTTTCCCAAATCTGGTTCAATTTCATGTCAACAGCTCCTTTATAAATATTATTTAAAGTTTAATACTTATTTTGCCCACTGTATATATTGTCAATATGTAGCTGTATATTGACAATGTATATTGTCAATATGAAGTTAATATGTAGCATGCACTGCACCAATTCATACTTAAAACAATACTGCCTACAACTGTGTACACCTATTCATTGTACATATCGCTGTCAACACTGCCAATTTTACATTGTCCTGTTTTGAGTATGTTGTTGTGTGTTGTAGTATTTTGCACTGTCTGTATTTTGCAGTGTTGTTGTATTTGCACTGTCTGGAGCCAGCATCTAAGCTTTTCACTCATCATAGCACACATGCTGCTGATGATGGGACAATTAAAGTGATTTGATATTTGAGAATCAATGGCATCTTTAAATAAAGCAAAGCTAGAATATCTTGATGTGTAGAGAATCATTCACACCGCTGTTGTTTTGCTTTTCTGTTTTGATGTGAAATGCTGAAGGCAACATTTTTGTTGTTGTCCGTGCCGGCTTTTCAAATCAGACTGTAATCCTCATGTGAGCTGAATGTTAGCTTTAAAGTACCTTTTTTTGTGTGTTTTTCTGGTTTCAGGAATGGTCTCGGTCCGTCTAAGGAGGGTGAAGCGCAGTACTCTGTTGTTCATTGTACCGGCTACATCAAGGCCTGGCCGCCAGCGGGTACTAATACAGACACACTCACAACACACAAAAACACACTGGCATCACTTTCAGATCAAAGACACTGAAGCACTGAGACACTAACAGACACACACACATGCAGACCAACAAATGTACAGATTAAACCATCTGTTCTATGAGCAGGTCTGCGTTGAATAAAAGCTAAATATATTACGTTGGGTTTATTTTAAGTCATAATATTTGACTAAGTCATTTAATGCTTTCAGTAAAATGAGTAATTGCAATAATAATGTGAAAGATAAGCCACATTATACATCTTTCTTGATCTTGAATAAAAAAAAACATTAATGTTTTAAAAATATTACTGGTATTTTTTTACAATAAGGTTTAATTAGTTGCAGTTAAAATTAAACTGTTCATATTTAGTATATGACAAATAAATAAATAAATAAATATAAACATACTATTTTTAATGGATTCATTGAATCATTGGCATCACTGAGCGTAATTTTAGTTTTTCCAAAAAAATAAAAATAGATTGATTCATTTATGTGGATCAGTTAACATCAGTGCATATGATTAAATTGAATAAATAAAAATCCCAATTAATTTAAATAATCTACATCATTGCATTTTATGTTTCAGTTTGAAAAAAAATTATTGAATCATTTTCAAGAGTTTGTATAATTTTGCAGAAAGAATTCACTGAATCATTTGCATGAGTGTAGTTTTGATGTTACCGAAAAAGATTCAGTAAATAATTTCCATAACTGCATGTAGATTTGATGTTGAGTAAAAAAAAGTTTCAATGAATCATTTCCAACACTGCATATGATTTTGAAATATTCAAACTTGATTAACTAAATCTTTTTCATCACTGTGTATAGTTTCGATGTTACTAAAAGATTCAGTGAATCATTTACTAATACTGCATGCGATTTTGAAAAATCGCAGATTTATTCACTGAATCATTTGCATCAGGGCATGCAATTTTTATGTTATAGGTTAAAAAATGATCTAAATCAGCAATAGTAATATTACAAATTCATTTAGGCTAGCGTAACCCATAAGCCAAAATGACTGAAACCTCATGTTGAACATGTTTGAATCATTTACATCACTATATGTAGTTTTGATTTTACGTAAAAAAAAACTGATTCAGTGAATCCTTTACAATACTGCACGTGATTTTGAAATATCCGAATATGATTCACTAATCTTTTCCCTCACTACAGTTAGTTTTGATGTTACTTTAAAAGATTCAGTGAATCATTTACATCACTGCATGAAAATTTGATGTTATGGAAAATAAGATTCAGTGAATCATTTACATCACCGCATGCAATTTTGAAAGATCTAAAAGGTTTTCACTGAATCATTTGCATCAGGGCAGGCAATCTTAAAATATCTGAATCAGCAATAGTAATATTACAGATGCATTTAGGCTAGCATAACCTATAAGCCAAAACGACCTGAAGCCTCATGTTGAACATGTTTGAATCATTTAGTTTTGATTTTATGTTAAAAAGGAAAAAAGATTCAGTGAATCATTACCATTACCACATGTAGTTTTGATGTTACTGAAAAAAAAGATTCAGTGAATCATTTACATCACTGCATGTGATTTTAAAATTGCCAGACATGATTCACTAAATCTTTTCCATCACTGCGTGTAGTTTTGATGTTACTGAATAAATATTCAGTGGATTATTTACATCACTGCATGTGATTTTAAAATTGCCAGACATGATTCACTAAATCTTTTCCATCACTGCAGGTAGTTTTAATGTTACAGAAAAATTTGATTCAGTGAATCATTTACATTACTGCATGTGATTATGAAATATCCAAACATGATTCACTAAATGTTTTCCATCACTGCAGGTAGTTTTGATGTTACTGAATAAAAGATTCAGTGGATTATTTACATAAGTGCATGTAGATTTAATGTTACAAAAAAAAAAGAATCAGTGAATCATTTACAACATTGCATAGGATTTTGAAATATGCAAACATGATTACCTAATCTTTTTCATCCCTTCATATAGTTTCGATGTTACTGAAAAAGATTCAGTGAATCATTTACTAACACTGCATGTAATTTTGAAGAATCCCAAGCTCATAGACTGAATCATTTGCATCAGCACATGCAATTTTGTTCTTGCTACCTATTAAAAATCATTTTATTTAAAATTACATTACAGATTTAGACTAGCATAACCCATTGCCAAAATGACCCAAATCTTCACGTTGAACATGTTTGAATAATTTACATCACTATAGGTAGTTTTGATTTTACATTAAAAAAATTCAGTGAGTCATTTACAACACTCGATGTGATTTTGAATATCAAACGTGATTCACTAAATCTTTTCCATCACTGCATGTAGTTTTGATGCTACCAAAAAAGATTCAATGAATCATTTACCAACACTGCATGAAATTTTGAAAAATCTAAAACTTATTCACTGAATCATTTGTGTCAGGGCATGCAATCTTATGAACATTTTTTGAATCAGCAACAAAGATATATCAGATGCATTCAGGTTAGCATAACCCATAAGCCAAAACGACATGTTGAACAAGTTTGAACCTCTTGAACTCTCAGAACTCTGTGTTAAATTCTCATCGAATCGACAAAAAGGTCTTGAGTTCTGGATGACTCCCACATGACTCCAGATCTCTCCAGCCCGAGATTCATATTAGCACAACAGCAGGTGAAAGACAGATATTGAGCAACCCCGAACTCAAAGCCCAAAAACGTGAACTTTCTTGCCTCATATCTCAGCTGGAGGTTCTCCAGGTCTCCTACAAGTATGTGTGTCATGAAAATCAATCGCACATGCTCCACATCCTGTTTGTTGCATAACGGCACAAAAACTAGGCTAAAAATAACCAGCGGCGCTCGACCGTCAGCTATTATCACGTCTTAATGGAATGCGGTGATCTAAACGGAGACATCGCGTATAGTATTCATCACAATTTATGAACGGTTAAGAAACTCTGTGGAAAGAGCAGATGGGATGTTCATCAGCGAAAACAAACACACGACTTTATGTATGTGCTTTTTATTAGTTTGATATGCAAACGAATGAATCCTGTCTGCTGGTATAATGTCACTTTTGTGCAAATTAAAGGCAGTAAATTAATTGTAAACATCAGTGCATCTGGCTTGTTGTTTGATTTTCAGCGTGTCATTTATTTAGACTAAACAGTGATAGATATATACAGCCGTGCCTGTTTTATTTGCAGCACAGACTCATTAGTTTTGCAAAGTAGTGTTGATGAATTGAGTTGTATTTTACTCGAGGTGACATGTTTGCCGTGTGAATGTGGGAGCAGACAGTAAAATGATGACAATGGGACAAAAAATTGCCCTTACGGGTCTCTGCTCCGTATTAATATCATTCTATGTTTGTTCATCGTCTCTGATGGATGCACTGCATATAAAAACAAACACATCACACAAGCAATATGAACCCTTAATGAAGCGATCCTTTCAATTAATGAGTCAAAATGACTCGCAAGTTACCAGTTTGATTCAGTTTGATCTTATAAATAAAATACCGGTGTCCTGAAATGTTTTTCCCATTAATTTCTGCCATTCTTCTGTTGAAATGGTATAAAAAAAAGCTTAATAGAAATACAATAAAGTAAAAAAAAAAAATCTATAGAAAATACACTTACTGGCCACTTTATTAGGTACACCCGTTCAACTGCTCATTAATGCAAATTTCTAATCACATGGCAGCAACTCAATGCATTTAGGCATGCAGACATGATCAAGACGATCTGCTGCCGTTCAAACCAAGCATCAGAATGGGGAAGAAAGGGGATTTAAGTGACTTTGAACGTGCCAAACGGGCTGGTCTGAGTATTTCAGAAACTGCTGATCTACTGGCATCTTCACGCACAACCATTTCTAGGGTTTAAAGAGAATGGTCTGAAAAAGAGAAGAAAAAAAATCCAGTGAGCGGCAGTTCTGGCTACAGCGGCCAGAGACCACACTGGACAATAGAAGATTGGAAAAGCGTTTCCTGGTCTGATGAGTCTCTATTTTTGCTTCAACATTCGGATGGTAGGGTCAGAATTTGGGGTCAACAACATGAAAGCATGGATTCATCCTGCCTTATATCAGCAGTTTAGGCTGGTGGTGGTGGTGTAATCGTGGGGGATATTTTCTTGGCACACTTTGGGCCCATTAGTACCAATTGAGCATCATGTCAACACCACAGCCTAACTGAGTATTGTTGCTGACCATTTCCATCCCTTTATGACCACAGTGTACCCATATTCTGATGGTTACTTCAAGACTGGTTTCTTAAACATGACAATGAGTTCACTGTACTCAAATGGCCTCCACAGTCACCAGACACCAGATCTCAATCCAATACTGCAAGCACCTTTTTTCTACTGTAAAGTTGGGCATTTTAACATGGCAGTCTATCAGGATTAGCCAACCCCCAGTGGCCAGTCAATGAATTGCAAAGAAATACATTTCAGGAGACTATGACAAAAATGTGGAGCAAATGCTATTAGTAAGATCAAAAACAAGTTTAGGGCACACATTTTCAAACAGCAAGTCTTGCAACAGACAAAAAACAACCACATTTACAAATAAACATCTGTTTTCAATATCTCTTAAGATGTTTGCTTTATCTGGATGTGCTTAAATCCACATTAAGGACATATTTTTGTCATTTTTTATAAACTGACATAAAACAGTGTAATGAGTTTACATTTGAGTTGCAGAATTCCAGAAATTTTCAAAGTTGGAAACTTTCCATGGGAAAATATTAGAATTAACAGGAATGTATAGGAATTAAAGGGAATAAACTGAAAAATTATTAAAAATAAACACAGCACAACATTCAGGAGCAATTTATGATTAGCTACTAGATTTTAGATGACTAAAATAAATAAATTCCAAGAGACTCTGACACAAATGTGGAGCGGATGCTATAGAAGTGGCCATGACCTTAATTATGGAGCATGTTAAGGCTTTAAATAAATTAAACTAATGAGTTTTAAATAATCACAAGCCTCACAGTTGTCATGAAGGGTAATATTAGCTATACACACCAAAACCATTTTTTGTATCAGGCTGTGAACACATTCTTTTCTGCTGTAAAGTTGGGCATTTTAACATGGCAGTCTATGAGGATTTGCTTGTTTCTGGAGCCAGCCCCCAGTGGCCAGTCAATGAATTGCAGTTTCAGTTACTTCAGTATTAAGGCTGATATATACCTCTGCATCAAGCGCATGCGTATGGTTCAGCGCAGCCTTCACATGGTTGCATAACCCTAACCGTGGCTGTCGCTGACGCGCATCTCTCAAAAAATTTAACTACATGTCGCAGTGATGCGTAGCGCAAGCTCTGTGATTGGTCAGCTTGTTACCAGTGATGAGCATGGGGGATGCTGAGCGCTGCGAGCCTGATGGAGTGAGTGTTTGCAAGTGTCGAGTCTCCTGAAGGAGCTCCAGATGGAAACTTTTGTTTTGTGTTTACCTTATGATTATAGTTGTAGCACGTTCGCCAATTCCCGCTTCTGAATGAGCAAGTTTTAGCTACTTGTAGCGTTAAAAAAAAGACAAATATTCATGAAGAAACTCGACATAGAGGAACATAAAAACCTGCTGCCAGCTTGCATTAGGGAGGTGTTCTTGCAGAGCAACACAAACAGCATGCAAAAGTATAAATGCATGGCAATGCGCAAGGCAGGCGCCGTGGGTCATGCCAATCACTCGATGCAGATGTGTAAACCAGCCTTTAGGTGCTGCTTGGTTGGATTGCACACACATTTACAAGCAGCATATCTTGCAACAGAGAACATCTTGTTTAAAAAAAAAGTGTATGAATAAACATGTTAGTCATCAGGCGATACTAGAGCATCTAACTATGACTATTTCTGATCTGCACATGTTTTCAGTGTGCCATCAGTGTTTGTTCGGACAAATGACTCATGTTTGTTTTTTGTTGTGTTATTTTTTTAGGCATGACTATTCCAGATGAAGACACAGAAGCAGGTCAAACTAGCAAATACTGCTTGGTTGCTATTGGCAGACTGCAGGTATGTGTGCCGGTCGTAAATTCTCAATCTATGACATGTATAGTAATAAAAACAGAGATTAAATGGTTTGAGTTGTTAAAACACCTTGTAAATTGTGAGAAGTGTCATATAAAATCCACACATATATACAGTGTTGTTGTTGGGTTTTTTTCTGTTTTGTTCTGTTTTTTTAGCAGATGCAAAACCACTTGTTGGTATCAAAGAGGATTTTTAAAATTTTCTCAATTTTTTTATTCTCAGCATTTTATTTTTATTTCTTGATATTTGCAAGTTTATTACTCAAAACGTAATGTCTTTTTGATTGTCAGAATTGAATGAGTTTATTCTTAACAATTATTTTTAATTTAATTACTTTTTTATAACTAATTATTTTATTCTCAATTTAATGACTTTATTCTCAACATTTTATCATTTTCTTTTGTTTTCAAAATTTACAGTTTTTTTTTAAACAAAAGGATTCTTAAATTTTAAGAAAGTTGTTAAATGTAAGAAAAAATTCTACAAATTTGGTTGAGAATAAACTCATTCAGTTCCAGTTTTCTTTCCCTTTTCAATTTATTTTCTTAAATTTAACTAACGAAAAATGAACAACTCTATTTGAAATGTAATGGGTTTATTCTTAACATTTTTCTTGAAATGTACAAGTTTATTTCTCAGGACATAACAGCTTCTTGTTTCTTGAAATTGAATGAGTTTATTCTTAACATTTAGTTTTTTTTTAATTTAATGACTTTTTTTTCATATAACAAATGATTTTATTCTCAATTTAATGACGTTATTTTAACATTTTATTAAATTAGTATTATTTTTTTCATTTACACATTTTTTTCCTGAAATGTAATGACTTCTTACATTTTAAATGGTCGTTAAATTTAAGAAAACATTCTAAATTAAAAGTCAAGAATGAACTCATTCAGTTCCAGTTATTTTCTTACAAAAATTTTTCTTAAATTTAACTACTTTTTTTTGGAAACCTAACCACTCTATTCTCGAAATTTTCAACAATTTTTGTTCTCGAAAAAATAAAGACTTTATTCTTGAAATTTAATGAGTCTATTCACAACATCTTATAAAATGTTTGTTTTTTTTACAAGTTTTTTTTCCTCAAAGAACAGTTACTTTATTTTCAAAATTTAATGAATTAAATTGTGCTTTAATCCTTAGAAGATTTTTAATGTGTTTTTTTGGCCCCAATTCTCTTCTATTCATTAGTCCTCATTCACGAAACATTCAGAAATTAATCGTATAACAGGCCTTCAGGCCTTGCTGAAAATTCTCCTCTGGGTTCACAAATGCATTAGATTGATAAATTCCAGTCATTAGGTAAATAGTGTGTGAAATCATTGATAATTAGCATAATCCCCACTTATTCATTAAAACCACATAAATTTCGTGTCCATATATAGTACATGTGTACACAGTGTATATATACTGTGTGTACATATATTATATATGACTTTATATTCCAGTGAGAGAAACTGATCTTTGATGCAGCTTGATCCTGAGTTAGGTTTATCTTGATGAATTATGATGACTCTGTGATTTTAAAATGTATGTAATGCTTACTCTGGACAGGAGACGTATTAGTATATTTAGCATTTGTCGTTTACGTAAACATTTATATTTCTTGTCACATAATGTATCTGGGAGCTTAATTCATCTGTCACTATAATAAAGTGCCTTGTCAGCTCTCAAATAACAAATAACTCTCCATACTCAGGGTCACTGCAGAAAAGTATTACTTTCTTTAATCTATTTCTACAACTTGCGAATATTTAATACGTTTCAAAAGATGGTGAAAGTTTATTTCAATATATCTAGCATGGATTTTATTTAATTGATGACTGATTTTAATCATTTTTAATTAAGATTCATTCAATTCTTTATTCATTTTTAAATTTTTGGACACATCATGAAAGTAAGCCTACAACATTTATCTTATTTATTTGTTAACATTTGCAAAGCACACATTGGAATTAACAGTGGTACACTAGTAACTCGCTAAAATCAGCTTATTGGAGTAATAATTTGTCCAGATTTACATGCAAACCTATACCCCGTAAAAGAAACAGACTTTGTTTATAAATCAGTTTATTTTCTGGTAGTGATGGCAAACTGTAATAATAAGCATATCTAACTATTTATTTATCGATTGTGATGTTAAACGGATCACTAAAAACTAAAGAAGATTATTGCAACATATCTTACTGCTCGTATATCATCCTGCAGGACACATTTAATAATTCTTTGGGTCAAGAAAACATCTGTTTTCAATGTATTTCCTCATCCCTTTCTGCAAGATGTTTGCTTTGTCTGGATGTGCTTAGATCCACATTGCGAACTCATTTGTGTGACACATCACACGTTTCAATAAACTGACAGAAAACAGCTTTTAATGGGTTTACATTTGAGTTGCAGAATTTCAGAAATGTTCAAAGCTGCAAACTTTCCATGGGAAAATATGGGAATTAATGAGAATGTATGGGAATTAAAGGGAATAAACTGGAAATATATTCCAGATAAACATCGCACAACATCCAGGAACAATAACAATAGTTAATAGTAATAGTTTCGCTACTAAACTTTCTATGGTACTGTAATTAATGGCAAAATATAGGAATTAACAGCAATCTATGGGAATTGAAGGAAATAAACTGAAGATTTATTCCAGAAAAGCACAGCACAACATCCAGGAACAGTAACAAATTTGCTACTAAACTTTCCATGGTAATTAACAGCAGAATATGGGAATTAACAGGAATGTATGGGGATTATGGGCAATAAACTGTATATTTATTTTAGATAAACACGGCACAACATCAAGGAACAATAACAGTTTCGCTACTCAACTTTTTTAGGTAATTAGTGGCAAAATATGGCAATTAACGGAAATCTATGGGAATTAAATGGGAATAAACTGGAAATTTATTACAGATAAACAGCACAACATCCAGGAACAATAACAGTTTAGCTACTAGATTTTCCATGATAATAAATGGCAAAGTATGGGAATGTATGGAAATTAAAGGAGGTTTACACCACCATATTTAACGCAATTTTAATTAAATGCTTCAAACATACAGGAGAGATAACAGTTTCGCTACTAAACTTTCCATGGTAAATGACGGCTAAACATGGGAATTAATAGGAATGTATGGGAATTAAAGGGGAATAAACTGTAAATTTAGGAACAATAAGTTTTGCTACTAAACTTCCCATGGCAATTAACAGCAAAATATGGGGAATTAACGGGAATGTATGGCAATTAAACTGGAAATTTATCAAAATGCAGATTAACCTGTAACAGAGAATGTATTTGTATACAGTTGAGATAAGTCTTGCAGGATAATCTTGGTTGACACCACCATAATATGTTAAATAATATGGTAATATGTTGAATTAAAGGAAATAAACTGAAAATTTATTCCAGAATGGTTTAATTAATGGCAAAATATGGGAATTATTGCAGGATATACAGGATAATTATGGACGACCCCATTATATTTAATGCAATTTGAGTTAAATGCCTCTTGATGTTGGATTTCTGAACTTGTTTGGACAAAAGAGTCCACTAAATGATTAAATGAAGTGACTAAATGTCTACCCTTCCCTTTCCTCTATCACATTGTTACGACCCTGGTCTAGGGTCAAGGCCGCAACATAAAAAAACACCCGACAAATAAGATTCACTTTTAATAACCCCTTTATATAGGGTCTCTTTATTTGTCTTTTTTTTTGTCTTTTCTTTTTTTTATCACCAAGGAAAAAAACGTGAAGCCAAATACCTCGGGGTGAACCCACATAAAATAATAAACAAAAATACCCTAACTAAACACCCAAATGAAACTTACTACACCTAATAAAATAACAGAAATAAAAATACAAAATCTACATCTCCCTGATTAACAAAAACACAGGTGAAAATATTTACAAAAAAGACAAGTGGCGTCCAACCCCTACTGCCTCTTACCGTGTATATATTTACAATATTAACAATCAACAAACACAGAAACCAAAACAAAAATAATAGGAAGGGGAAACACGGATGGGTATACAACACAAAGTCAACACTAGTACAACAGCACGAGAAATACAATCAACGAAAACAACTCAACAACAGGAATAACTTTATAAAAATCTCAACAACACGCCAACAAAACTCGCTCTCTCTCCCTACGCCCGTTGATCTCTTTTTAAAGGACGCCCTGGGTTACTTTCTCCAATCCCAGGGCACGTCACCTGCGTAGTTAGGGCAGGGCCTGCAGGTGGAAAGAGGGAGAGAGAGAGAGAGAGAGACAAACACACAAAAACAAACACACCTGCCAACGCAACAACACACACTCAGGGGACAAAGAATTATCATGTAAAGCCATATCTGCATTTGAGTCAAACATTTCATCCACTCAGTTTAATAAATACTTTCCCACATCTTAAACCATACAGACAACTGTAACTAATTCTTTGACGATCCCATGACAGTGTGGCGCAACAAAGCGTGCATCTGCTGGTTTGAGAATCAGACCATCTGTTTGTGTGTAAACCTCTTCATCATCTCCTCCCTCAGGTGACCAGCTCTCCTGTTTCAATGGATATGAACGGACTTTCGGTTCCGACTGAATTCCTTTCACGCCACAATTCGGATGGCATCATCACATTCGTGGACCCTCGATGCATCAACGTGATTGGCTACCAACCTCAGGTCATTATCATCTTGAAAGTTCATATTAAATGAACACTACACTTTTTTTTTATTGAAAATATAGGCTCATTTTACAACTCCCCTAGAGTTAAACAGTTGAGTTTTACCATTTTTTTAAATTCTAAGCACTTTTAGCTTAGCTTAGCATAACTAGTTGAATCGGATTAGACCATTAGCATCTTGTTCAAAAAAATGACAAATGTGTTTCAAGAATTTTCCTAAAGCTTGACTCTTTTGTTGTTACATCGTGTACTAAGACTATTTTTAGAGCGATATGGCTAGGAACTATACTTTTATTCTGGCATAATATTAAAAGAAGTTTGCTGCTGTACCAGGGCTACAGCAGACGCAATAGCGTTCTGCAGTGCCTGAAAATTGTCAAATCTTATATTAAATGAACACTACACTTTTCTTTTTTTTAACAATTGTGTTTTACCATTTTTGTATCCATTAAGCTGATCTTTAGGTCTGGCAGAAGCAGTTTTAGCTTAGCTTAGCATAACTAATTGAATCGGATTAGATTGTTTGCATCTCGCTCAAACAATGACCAAAGTGTTTCAACAATTTTGCTATTTAAAGCTCGAGTCTTCTATTGTTACATCGTGTACTAAGACTGATGGAAAAAGAAAAGTAGATTTTTTTCTAGGTTGAAATGTCTAGGAACTTATTCTGGTGTAATAATGAATGAATTATGCTGCTGGACCATGATTGTAGTTGCAGTCAGGGCTTAATTTGTGCTGGAACACGCCGGATCCGGCACATCTGAAATCTGGTCCGGCACCTCATTTTACCGATCGCCCTCCTCCCACGTCCGCTGTTTACTTTCACTTTCTTCAGCGACTCCCCAACCTTCTTCACATTCGTCCGCGACACTTCCACCCTGCTCACTTTCGTCCTTGACACCCCTCCGCCATCCACCCGCATATTAAATTATCCATTGGATATTAAATCAACAATACACTTTTGTTTTTGAAAAAATTTACAACTATCTGGAGTAAAACAGTTGAGTTTCACCATTTTTGGATCCATTCAGCCGATCTTTATCACTTTTAGCTTAGCATAAATCAATGAATTGTATTAGACCATTAGCATCTCATTTAAAAAATAAGTGTTTCAATAATATTCCTATTTAAAGCTTGACTCTTCTATGTTGCATGACTGAGACTGATGAATAATGAAACGTTCATATTTTCTGGGCTGATATGTCTAGGAACTACATTCTCATTCTGGCGTAATAACGCAGCAGTTATATTACGCAGTGCCTGAAAATTGTCAAACTTCCATCGATATAACCAATGTAACCACATAGAAGTAACCACCTGATTTTCAGAAATATCATTGCATCTGCTGTATCTTAATTATTATGCCAGAATAACATTCAAGTTCTTATCCATATCAGGCCTAGAAAATAGCAAGTGTTCATTTTCTGCTGACCTTAGCACACAAAGTAACAACAGAAGTGTCAAGCTTTAAATGGGAAACTTTGGGCACACTCACATTAGATACAGTTGCCTTAAACTGTGCCAAAGCATGATTGTGCCCCATCCCCTCTCCTCCTTGGCCTGCACTAACATTGCATTTTTACCTACTAGACCTGAGCACGCTTACATCATCAATAATGCGACTGTTCAGTTTAACGGCGGAGAAGCGCTCTCGCTCAGCACAGTGGAGATTACTTTAGTGGAGATTTACTTTTATTGTTTTGTATTATTGTTAGTGGTTTGGGATGCAGTGACACGCAGTCAAACACTCATAAATTATCATAAAAGTAATCGTGCTACAGGTATTAGGAGCTTTTCTGAAGCTGCAGCTGACATGCAGCGAGGGGTTTGTGTATTTAATAAACGACGACAGTTTGCGTTCATTGAACAGTAAGAATGATTAATAAATCCACATGAAACAGTCCCCTAAAAGTGAAGTTGCGTCTTCAGTTTCGGGCTCAGGCACACTTTGCACTCACAATACAAGCGTACAGCGCCAAAGCCCAAGTGAACCACGCTCTGGCACACCTCTTCCAACCAGACCAGGGTCGGCCAACTAAACCGCGCCTGAGCCCTATTCTGAGCACTCAAACTTCTCAAACGAAACGTGCTTGGGCACTGTTCGGATAGCATAGTGTGAGTGTGCCCTTATTGAACCTGTTTGATCATTTTTAGCGACATGCTAATGATCTGGTCCGATTCAGTGATCTATGCTAAGCTAATTCCTATTTAAAGCTTGACTCTTCTGTAGTTATACCATGTACTAAGACTGATGGATGAAATGAAAAGTTGCTAATTTTTGGCCAATATGGCTAGCATCTATACTTTTATTTTGGTGTAATAATAATGGAACTTTGCTGCCGTACCCTCACAGTAGGAGGCGCAGTTATACAGTTATATTACACAGTGCCTGAAAATTGTCAAACTTCCCTCAATATAAGCAACGCAACCATATAGAAGAAACCACCAGATTTTCAGGCGTTGTGTAATATCATTGCGTCTGCTGTAGCCTTGGTATGGCAGAAAGTACCTTGATTATTACGCCAGAATAAGAGTATAGTTCCTATCCATATCAGGCCTAGAAAATAGCAACTTTTCACTTTCCGCCATAAACTATTGAACCTCTTTGGTCATTTTTTGGCAACATGCTAATGGTCTAATCCGATTCAATAATCTATGCTAAAATAAGCTAATTTCTATTTAAAGCTTGACTCTTCTGTGTACTAAAATTCATAGAAAATGAAAAGTTGCTATTCCTTGGCCAATATGGCTAGGAACTATACTCTTATTCTGACGCTATATTAAAGGAACTTTGCTGCCTTACCATGACTGTAGCAGGCACAATAATGTTACACAGTGCCTGAAAATTGTCAAACTTCCTTCAGTGTAAGCAATGCAACCATATAGAAGAAACCATTAGATTTTCAGGCAGTTTTTAATATCATTGCATCTGCTGTAGTCTTGTTTCGAGAACAAAGTTCCTTGATTATTACGCCAAAATAAGAGTATAGTTCTTATCCATATCAGGCCTAGAAAATAGCAACTTGTCAACTTAGTGCACAATGTAACAATAGAATGTTAAGCTTTAAATAGGAAACTTATTGAACCTCTTTGGTCATTTTTTAGTGACATGCTAATGGTCTAATCCGATTCAATGATCTATGCTAAGCTAAACTAAAAGTGCTCCTGTCAGACACAAAGATTGTCTTAATGGATCCAAAAATGGTTAAACTGAACCGTTTAACTCTAGGGGTGTTGTAAAATGAGCCTATTTTCAAAAAAAGTGGAATGTTTCTTTAATGCACAGTCTACAGTAACTAAATCTGACAATATTTATGCTTTATTTGTTTATTTGAAATCCATCAGTCCTTGAGACGACATTAATCCAAGTCAGGCTGAATAATAGAGAATATTGAGGCTTATTGCTGCTTGAAAACAGTCAGACTTTTTCTCTAGTTATTATTCATCGTGACCCTGTTGCTGTCTGCATGCTCCGTGTTTGACAAGTACTAAGGGCTTGTATAAATCAAGCATTCATATGACTGTTCATTTTATTGGGTTTACACAGGATCTTCTTGGCAAAGACATCCTGGAGTTCTGCCACCCGGAGGACCAGAGCCACCTTCGGGAGAGTTTCCAGCAGGTACGCCAAAACCAGATTAAACCCGTCAGCCAAAACCAATCACATATTCCTCACATGATGTTTTATAACAGAGCAAGGAATTCCTCACAGTATTTACTATAATATTTTTTCTTTTGGAGAAAGTCTTTTTTTATTTTAGCTAGAATAAAAGCAGTTTTTAATTAAAAAAAAAAAAACGTCAATATTATTAGCCCCCTTAAGCACTACTATTGTTTTGATTTTCTACAGAACAAACCATCATCATACAGTGACTTGCCCAAATAACCTAGTTAAGCCTTTAAATGTCACTTTAAGCTGAACGATTGTATCTTGAAAAATATCTAGTCTAATATTATCTACTGTTATCATGGCAAAGATAAAAGAATCAGTTATTAGAAATGAGTTATTAAAACTATTATGTTTAGAAATGTGATCTTCTTTTCGTTAAACAGAAATTGGGGTAAGAAATATATAGGCTAATAATTCAGGAGGACTAATAATTCTTCAACTGTATATTGACAAATGACTGTCTGTGCAAATTAAATATATATATATATATATATATATATATATATATATATATATATATATATATATATATATATATATATATATATATATATATATATATATATATATATATATATATATATACATTATTATATATACATTATTATTAGCCTTTCTGTGAAAATGTCTTTCTTTTTCAAATATTCCCCAAGTGATGTTTAACACTGAAATGTGTTTCTTTTCTTCAACAAGATAGTTTTAAACATAATATTTTAAATAACTAAATGAATTTGTCTATTAATTTATATAATGATGACAGTACATTAAATGGTAAAACTTTACAATAAGGTTTATTAGTTAATGCATTTACTAACATAAACTAATCATGAACAACACTTGTACAGCATTTTTTTATCATAACTGAACATTTACTAATGCATTATTAACATCCAAGTCCATGCATGTTAACATTAGTTAATGCACCGTGAGTTAACAATCTAACAATGAACAACTGTATTTTCATGAACTAATGTTAACTAACATGAACAAATACTGTAGTAAATGTATTGTTCATTGTTTGTTTATGTTAGTTAGTAAACATTAATTAACATTAACTAATAAACCTTATTGTAAAGTGTGACCCATTATATTTTACTTGTAATTTTGTAAGATACTAGTATTCAGCTTAAAGTTCTTAACTAGGTTAATTAAATTAATTAGGAAAGTCATTGGACAACAGTGGGTTGTTCTGTAGCAAACAAATAATTTCTGATAATATTGATTGTTTAGTTTAAAAAAATACTAAACTGCTTTAATACTTGCCAAACTAACCGAAATAAGACTTTCTCCAGAAAACAAAAACATTAGAGGAAATTCTGGGGAAATGTCCTTAAGTTAAACATCACTTTGGGAAATATTTAAATAAACATTTAATAGGATAGCAAATCATTTGATGATAAACTTTTGTTTTTAAACTCAATTAATTAATTAAAAGACAACAATTATTTCTAAATCAAATATTTAACACAATATTCAATAAAAAAAAAATAATCCTAAGAATTGCATGTTTTTTTTAACTCAACTTTTTTAACTGGTTTATACGTCTGCATCGTGTGATCGGCTGTCACGCATGCCTTGAGCATAGTTGTGCATTTCTACTTTGCGCTGTTTGTGTTGCTCTGCAATAACTCTCAAACTCAAACTCGATTTACCTGAGGGCCGCTTGAGGCAGAGTTTGGGTGAGGCTGGGCCGCATCAGGTCTTCCACAAGAAATGAACTATATTATTAATTATTCATGTTTATTTTTATCTTATTATTATTTTTTTTTAATAAATAAAAATTAAGAGATTTGAGAAGATTGGAATTTTTTTTTACACAAAATAAAATGAAAACATTAACAAATTACTAGTAATAAATAATAATGATAATAATAATATTAATAATAAAAATAATAAATAAAGCTGCAAGCAGCAATTAACAGGGTTCAAGTCTTTTAGCAGCGTAAGGGTATTTACCAGTTGTAAGTAAGCCTGTAAGTAGTTCGTTCGACAATGAAATATATGATTAGAGTAATAAAGTTCATAGATAGAGCTAACATAGTCCAACATGCCCACTATGATTCATTCTGATCGGCCATTGTTAACTGTTTAATGGGTGCTCAAATTTAATTGGCCAATGGTGGCCTTTTTTATAGCATGTCATTCCACTTTGAGCAAATACACTGCATGCCAAACTTCAAGTTGATCCATCTAGTGGCTAAAATAGTAATTGAAAATACTGTATTGAGCATCTACAGACATTGAAACACTGTGTTTTTGAGGCCTTTTCTACTATTATAGCGCCACCTATTGCCCGAGCTCTACAAAATTTTGCATGTTTTTTAACATTAACATGCCACATGTGCTCACCAATTTCTGTGATGTTCTGAGTTTTCCTTATGGGTTTACAGGCATGTAGGTTCGTGTGGACACACCCCATTTGTAAATGAGCCTTATACAGCTATTCAAAATAGAAAGTTCAACGTTTTTTTGATAATTATAGATCTACTCAGTCTAGAGATTCTAACAACACTGGTTTAGTTGCGATTGAGCTAAAAGTCAGGGACTAGTTTGCAAAAGTAGGTTTTTCATATATTGATGATTTTTTAATGAACGGTTTGAATGACAGCAGTAGTTTTAGTCTCAAACTGTTCGGTATGAGCAGGCCTATCATATGATATGTAGATTAAGTGTATTTGTGAAATAGTGTGTAAATGAAGCACATTTACTGCATTTTTGAGCCATTTAGCATGTTTTTAGGACCATTTTTGCTATTATAGGGCCACCTATAGCCCTTCACAATTTTATGCCACATGTGCTCACCAATTTCTGTGATGTTTTGAGTTTTGCTTTTGGATTTACAGGCATGTAGGGTCGTGTGAACGCACCCCTTTTGTAAATGAGCCTGTTACAGCTATGCAAAATGGAAAGTTCAACATTTTTTATATAATTATTGATCTACTCCATCCAGAGATTCTAACAACACTGGTTTCATTGCGATCGAGCTAAAAACCAGGGACTAGTTTGCAAAAATTTTCATATGTTAATTATTATTTAATGAATGGTTTGAGTGACAGCAGTGGTTTTAGTCTCAAAGTGTTCAGTATGAGCAGGCCTATCATATTATATGTATTTTGTGAGGCTGTGCAAAACTTTGTGTAATAACCAATCAATTACAACCTCAAAAAACAGAAAAACGCCCCCTAGTGGCTGATTTCTTTCGAAATTCTTACAGACCTCTAGGACCATGAGTCGAATGTGCACTCTGAATTTTGTTACAATCACTCATCGTTAACCTAGTTTAATGGCTGCTCAATCTTAATTAGCTTATGGCGGCCATGTTTTTTTAATTGAGGTTGCATGCCAATTTTTGAGCTGATTGGACTAATGGTTTTAAGGTCAGAGTAATTTTTATATTTTTTAAGCTTTATAGCACCACCATGTGGCTAAAGTCCGAAGGTTTTGCACTGCGACCTCAAATTGACCTTATACATATGTATACCAAGTTTAGTGATGATTTCTTAATCCGTTCAAAAGTTATAGCTACAATTAGCATCAAACATTTTGATATACTGCTTCGTGTGAAAATCAAAATTTCAACTTTTTTTTTGATAATTACTGATATTCAGTGTCCAGAGAACATTTCTACACTGGTTTGAGTTCTAATTGAGTGAAAAGCCTAGCACTAGTTTGCAAAAGTAGATTTCGGACAAATAGCGATGTAGCTGAGCGATAGCAACTTCGGCAGAAAAATAATAATAATAATAAAAATCTTTACAAAAACAATAGGCTTTCAGCGCTTCGCGCTTGAACCCCTAATAATAATAATTAGATTTACTGTTATCCACTGTGCTGTTGTTAAAGGAAAAGCAACACTGTGTTGTTGTCATTTGTTTTGATTACTTTTACATCATATAGAAATATATGTAATGTTTATTGTGGGAGGCAATGCAAATACAATGCAGGTAGTGCGATGCAAATGATCCACAAATAACGGTGCAGCCCTATAATTGGTCCAGGTCACCGGGGACTCTTATTGCTGATGGACAGGTGTCGAATTGTGACTGCAGACGACTACATCAGGCTGCATTGAGTTCCTTTTCTTTTATACCACCGCATGTGCATCATTTTGATTTCTTTTCTGCTCGCTGCACGCGAAACAATAACCACAAACCAATGAGAGTGATTGTAAACGCAAAAAAGATGATTAGTTGAAAATATAGTTTAGGACCAATAGTTAAACGTGAATTTTGCTTTAACTAGCACGTGAATACAGTCACACACAATCCACATCCAATCGCTGCACTCATTCTCTGCCCAATAGAAATGAAGCAGCCAGCAGGCATGGAAGAAAACACTCCATGGCAGCGCTGCTGTAACTTTCACAAATTGGGAAATGATTCTGTGCCTGCGTCAGGTCCAGCCGATGTCCCGCCCTCGAGAGCCATATACCCCACCGTGATTGGTGGGTTCGTTCAGCTCCACACACAAAACTGTAAAGTGCCATTCATATCAAACTCACAGCCCGCACTAACATTAAACTTTCAAATTAAGCCGGGAACCACAAACTATTGTCAATTGTGGCCCGCGGGCAGCGAGTTTGAGACCCCTGCTTTAAAAAGAGCGATTTAATTCCACTTTGTGTTGGAAAATGTGATGTTATGTTCTTAACTCAAAGCAAGTCAATTGCAGTGAAATTGTTGTGCATGTTTATTTGGATTATTATGGATAATATTGCCATACAAAAATATAAATATATTATAAATATATAATATAAAATATAAATATAATATATAAACTATATTAAATATATATATCAGAATCAGAATCAGAAAGAGCTTTATTGCCAGGTATGTTCACACATACTAGGAATTTGTTTTCGTGACAGAGCTTCTACAGTGCAACAGGATTACAGAGACAGGACAAAAAACAGATAATAAATATATATTTTTAAAAATATTAATATATTTAATATATAATATATATATATATATATATATATATATATATATATATATATATATATATATATATATATATATATATATATATATATATATATATATAAAATATGAAAACTCACTTGCTTCTTCTTAAGACAAAAGTTCTTCCTAGATTATTGGGAAAGTTTCTAACCCTTTTTCCCAGCAGCTCTTTAAATCATCCTTCTAGTTCTCAGATTTTCCTCAATCATGCGATTCTTCTTGAATTCAAAATGAATTTCAAAAGTGCTCACATTTGCCAAGCTTTTATCATCAAAATACGAGTTTCATCTAAAACTTGCGCGTTTCTCATTCAATTTCACCAATAGCACAAAGATCTGAGCTGCTTTCAACTGATATTTTACAGCCCATGCTCCTCTGTATGTTTACTATATTTTCATTTCTCCAAAACGAAACATCTAAAACAAGGCTAACTGAGAACTCCGTAATCTCCAGAGCTATAAAAGAGCTCTGGGGTGACTTTATGTGAACATTGCTTGCCAATAAAAGCACATTTTTCTCAACGCATCCCATAACCCTGTGACTCCCTGCTCCGGTCAGCATTGAGTTTAGCTTGCGTCTCTCAGAGAAGTCTGCTAATAGGTGTTGATCGACCACTGCTGAAAGTGTCTCCTAGTGCATTGAGGACCTATAGAGTGTGATGAGATTCAGATGAGTGTTTGCTTCCATATTTGAAGAGGTTTTCTCTATTTCACCTGTTATTGTTGTTTGTCTTCCTCTTGTTTGATTCCTATGCCAATTGACCCTTCGCAAACCCAGACCCACTTCTCAAACCGACAAGATTTCAGTATCAGTCATGGCCCTCCCCTATCAATTTGTCCACTCCCGAGGGAAATAGTGAATTATTTAAAAGTCAGGGAGGAGCCGAATTCTGCCGCCGTTGTCATATCAAAATAAAAAGGGGACTGAGGCGATAATTTAGTGTACAGTTTATTAGCTATTAGCAAAAGTTTAAGGGGGGCTGAGTAGAAATATAGGGGCTACAGCCCCCCTAAAATAGGCCTAGCAACGCTAATGGCCTTGGGTAAATGATGCGTTTCAATCCAGCTACCACTGCAAGTATATATCAAACATGTGGGAAGCACTGAACTCTCTTTTTTATTTATTTATTTATTTGTTTGTTTGTTTATTTATATGTAAACCTTTTTTAAATCTGACTCCTAGTTCACAGATTTTCATGAAGCTGACTCCTAATTCTCAGACTTTAAACAAAAAGCACCCCAGTAATCTTGCTTGCGATTTGTCTTGAATTCAAAATGATTAAATTCACAGAATATTGGCGTTATGATTGGCCGGATTGCATGTCAGTCAAACTATCAGTGAGCGAAGGGTCAATTATTCCTCAATCTCCTTTCTTGCTCTTCACCTCATCCCGTTCCCTTATCTGTAATCTTTTATCTCTATTCCTCCAGCTTTCAATCCTTTTTAGCCCCCCTTTTTTCTTTGTCTTTCCCATCAGCATTCACTTTGCGTCTTAATATCTACACAGACATTTGTGCCAAACTCAAGGGATGATCTTGTGGGTACTTGAAGGGTGGGCACAGTGTTTTTTTTTTTTCTCTGTTTTTTTTTTTTACTCCCCGGATGATTTTGCCCTCAATATTACGTGCTCCGCTTCTTAAAAGACCCTCAAATCCTCTCGGAAGGCCAAGGTTGAGTGGTCAGGAACGCCACAAAGAGATTTGTCAAAGTACTTTCACCCGTTTCTTTACTGCGTTAAAGTCTGTTGACGGCTGATAAAGACCCCTCTGGCTGACATCCAGAAAAGCCTTCAGATAACCGGCCGTCTTGGAAACCGGAGACCACACAAAACACACTCGCGCAGACACCTGTTTCTGAGGCTTATCTGCGTCTTATCTTGTACTTCTGAAGCCAAGTGGAACAAAAGCCGACAATTTATGCGTAGCGAGACGTGTGTTATTGTTGGCCCGTGCTTTCGATATTGAGTGCCGGCAGATGTCAGAGGCTAGAACAATGTACATTCAGAGAGTTTCTTGATGTTGAGGACTACTGGAGGCGCACTTGACAGATTCTTTACCGCCTGAAGATGAAGAGAGCATTTTTATGATCGTTTGTCAAACAGGATTGAAGAAAGAAAACTGTGGAGAGAGATATAAATCTGAGATGCGGTTCTCTGATATCGAAATCCAGATTCTTCTGGCTTCCCTAAAGTTAACTTACACTTTACAATCGACCCAGTTAAAACATGTTTCTGGTCTTATAATTGAATTTAATATCCATTAAATTTAATCTGAATTAAAATCCCACATCAGAAAAAGTTGGGACAGTATGGAAAACGCTAATAAAAAAGAAAGTAGTGATTTCCTAGTGATTGTATTTCATTGCAGACAATATGAACACAATATATTTCATGTTTTTTCTGGTCAAATTCATTTCATTTGTAAATATACGTTCTTTCCTGTCATTCAGACCTGCAACTCATTCCAGAAAAGTTGGGTCAGGAGCAGTTTAGGGCTAGTAATCAGGTAAATTAGTTAACTAATGCTGTGATTTGAAACAGCTGATGTCAACAGGTGATTGTAATTATGATTTGGTACAAAAGCAGCATCCAAGAAAGGTCTAGTCCTTTAGGAGCAAAGATGGGCCGAGCATCACGTTTTCCAACAAATACATGAGAAAATTATTGAAATGTTTAAAAACAATGTTCCTCAAAGGAAGAGAGGAAGACATTTGCATATTTCACCTTGGACAGTGCATAAGATCATTAAAAGATTGAAGGAATCTGTAGGAATTTCAGTGCAAAAAGGACAAGAGAGAAAACCTAAGCTGAACAACTGTGACGTCTGATCCCTCAGGCGGCACTGCATCAAGAATCATCATTCATCTATAAGCAATATCATCACATGGGCTCAGGACTACTTTGACAAACCTTAACTTGTTAGCATAACATTTATGCATGTTAAAATATTGTGTGTTTAACCTATGTTAAAGTAAACTATCAATAAACAACTGCTTTTTCATTAACTTGCATTTAGTAAGATAAAAAAAAACAATAAATGTATTGTTAATTTTTTATATATATATATACATATATATACATATTTATATATATATATATATATATATATATATATACATATTCATATATATATATATACATACATATACATATATATATATATATACATACATATACATATACATATATATACATACATATACATACATATACATATATATACATACATATACATATATATCTACATATATATACATGTATATACATGTGTGTGTGTATATATATATATATATATATATATATATATATATATATATATACTGTACTAACATAAAAAACTAAAACAAAAAACACATACATTTAGAAATATTACGCTGGCAACTAACTAAAAATAATAAATATTAAGTTTATGTAATAAATTGACTAAATGTGACTAAAAGGGTAGTATAATTAACATGATGATCTGACCACAAAAAAAACATAGAAAAATATCAACCTAAGATTCTTTCTCAAAAAAAATTCTACTTAAACTTGACATATGACCCTGTTTGACGCACTTCTGGTCTTATAATTAAATTTAATCTGATTTCATAACTCGCTCTGTCATTGAAAAGATGAAATTAGTTGGAAATGTTTTTCAGTTCCTCACTTCCAACTACTCTGCTTCATTTTGGTCAGCTTTCAAAAATCTAATATATTCTGGGTAGATAAATTACAAGCAGTCAAATAGGATGAGGAAATTAAGACAATAAATGTCATGCCAATGATCACAGATTGATCTGGTTGGTTTGTTTTTAAACACAAATTAAATTAAATGTTATTTCGGTTGAAGTCTGTTTTCCATGGCACAAAGGCATTTTAGTCCTTCTTGTTCATGTTATTTTTTCCAGTAACCTAAAGTCGACCTGTTATTGCAGTTATACCAGTTGTAAATTAAAATGATTTACTTTACATAATGTCTAGAGTTATTTAACCTTGTAAAGTCCTCTATATCATATTTAATATAAAAACTTTTATTTGCTATAAAACCCAAATTATCAACATTGTCAGAAAAAAATGTTGATAGTTTGAATAATAATAATAGTTTGAACTAATAATTCTGACTTCAACTGTGTATATATATTATAGTTCTTTAACTGTGTTTATATATATATATATATATATATATATATATATATATATATATATATATATATATATATATATATATATAGTGCATGTGTGTCTGTGTGTGTGTGTGTATATACAGTTGGAGTCAGAATTATTAGCCTTTTGAATTATTATTATTTTTTAAAATATTTTCCAAATGATGATTAACAGAGCAAGGAAATTTTCACAGTATGTCTGACAATATTTTTTCTTCTGGAAAAAAGTCTTATTTGTTTTATTTAGGCTAGAATAAAAGCAGTTTTTCATTTTTTATGAACCATTTTAAGGTCAAAATTATTAGCCCCTTTAAGTTTTTTTCGTTTTGTTTTTGATAGTCTACAGAACAAACCATCGTTATACAATAACTTGCCTTATTACCCTGACCTGCCTAGTTAACTTAATTAACCAGGTTAAGCCTTTAAATGTCACTTTAAGCTGTATAGAAGTGTCTTGAAAAATATTATTTACTGTCATCATGGCAAAGATAAAATAAATCAGTTATTAGAAATGAGTTATTAAAACTATTATGTTTAGAAATGTGTTGAAAAAAAAATCTTCTCTCAGTTAAACAGAAATTGGGGAAAAAATATAAACAGGGGGGGCTAATAATTCTTACTTTAACATTTTATATATATATATATATATATATATATATATATATATATATATATATATATATATATATATATATATATATATATATATATATATATATATATATATATATATATATATATATATGGTACTACACAGATTAAGACTTCAATTAAAAGGGGAAGAGAAAAGAAGAGAGGACTTGTGCAGGACATAAGTAAACAGGACATAACATAACTATGGGACAAACTAGACTGGGCATCCAAGACTTGACAGGTTTAGGACATGACTCTCAGGAACAGCAGACAAGATAAAGGTGCTATACAAGAAGAGCAAACTAAGAAACAAACAGGTGAACAGAATTAACCAATAAAGGGTTAACAAGGAGGGTGGAACTAGACAATAGACATGAGAGTACATGACAGAACACAAGCCATGTGCTCACATAAAACAGGAATAGAACAAGCAGCCAATGAGAGAAGTCATTAACTGCGAGTTCACATGAAACACAATAGCACATGGCCAAGTGTAAACACAGGCCACGTGCAACAAACAACAGCAACACAGACAGAATGCAAGACACGATTACACCATAAATAAAACACCTGCCATGCACTCACACATGCAACATGCATGTTTCGATCCCATTGCCAACCAACTAGTCTGGAGCGCTGAGAACGAAACACTATTCCACGAACAAAACAACAAACACAAGGCCAAGAGAACACGCGGCTCACTCGAGAACAACGACACAAAAACTGACAAGACATGACCAGTGCCCAGACTCTGCAGAAATAACTGATACAACCGGCCAAAATGCATAACAAAAAAAATAAATTGCAGGATAACAAATATATGCTATAATATAATACACTCAAGAAAATAATTTTTGCTGCTTGTTTAACCTACTTTAAAATGAGCTGAAATAACACAACGCTTCAGATTTTTTTGAGGCAACTTAATTGTTTTGTCTTTAATCCACCTAAATTTGTCAAAAGTTGAAGTTAACTTAATTTGTGTCGGGACAACAGAAATGTATTGTGTTTAACCCAGAATTTATTACAGTGTATACATAATACTAAAATATGGAGATCAGAAGTTTAAATGTGAACCTATTTGTTATTTGTCTCACAGGCAGGGACGTTAACGGTGTTATTGTTACTATACAATTATTACTCTAAATAAAAAATGGAAATTAATCCTAAATGTAACTGGAAAACAATCCAAAGACGCAACTGGAGTGACGCTAAGATAATTTAAGAAATCTTTTGCAGGAATATTAATTTTATTAGAATGAAATTCTCTAGACAATTCAATCGAATACAGGAAAATATGTTTTATAGAATTATCTGTTGTGTGTTGTCTTAAACCCGACTCATAAGTGAGAATTAAGTTTATTAAGTCTTACCTTCCTGACTCATCATCCCTCCGTTTTGCTTCATACAAAAAATCTATCAGGAGCCATGCTTAGTCTAAAGCCCAATCCCAATTCTACCCCTTAGCTCTTCCCCTTGCCCCTATCCCTCATTTTGCGCGTTCCCGTAAAGGGGTAGTGGTGTCCCAATTCTCTTTAGCTTAAAGGCGTAGGGCTAGCGGGAAGGGGTGAATAGCCCTTTCAGGACCACACTCGAAACCAAGGGGTAAGAAAATTTCCCAGAATACTCCAGCCACAGCGGCAGTATAGCTGAACCCGGAAGTAAGGAGATCCACAAATTAGTATTTTTTTGTCATTATTACAAGTTTTTACAACAAACAAACACGTTATAATATATTCATAATCACGTTCATGTTGTACCGTCATGCTTTAAAAAAAAAACACTAAAGTAAAATCCGCTAAATTTCACGATCTATAATCCCTAATCATAACTCCTGTATAGCAGTCCCACAACATTCTGACACTCGATGACACTCGGATACCCTGTCAGAAAAGTCTAGTGGCTGGGAATGAGCTTTTTACAGTGTCTGCTATTATGTTAATGTTGTTATTGGTGTGTTTATAGATAAATATGGCCACTGTGTAAATGCACAATATTATGATCTTATTGCCACATTATATCGTTATGATAACATGATAACATGCCTTCAGTGATTTCCTGAAGATAAATACCCCAAAAATAGCACAACTGGAATAACTACAGCAGTCGCGATCGTCTGATCTCACTTCATGAGATCTCACTGCAAGAGATCACGATGACATATGATGACATGTGCAGGTGCTGTAGTGCTGTTCCAATTCTTAGGGGTACATTTTTTAAGCCCTTCCCCTTCACACTCGGTTTTAAGGGCCAAGGGGAGGGGGGGAAGAGTAGAGGTACAAAAAGAGAATTGGGATTGGCCTAAATAAGATCACCCTCATATTATTTAATCTTTGTTTTGTCGACTTGCAAAACACACTGTGTGCTGACACCTCCGCATAAAAGTGTTGTTTGTTTAAAAGAGCTGTTTTCGTCAAACACTTTATAAGGATTTTTTTGAAGTCTGAAGATCTTTGTCGTTGTCTTTTATGCACTGTTGAGTTGTTTTTCTCTGGGCGCAGCTTTATATTTAAAGAGATCTGGATAAACATTGTTTTAAGTGACTTCAGAGTAGAGCATGTGGATGGAGTCGGACGTTAGCGTAAGTCTTTTTTCCAGCATCTGTAATTTAAATAATATTCCTCATTTTGTAGCCGCATCTTGGGGAAAATTCCCTTCTGCATCCTAGATAAACCAATGATGGTAGATTTCCACTGAGGTAAACTCTGTTAGTCACTTTCTACATTTACATGGACATCAGGAATTGATTGAGTTACTTTAATTTGAATAATTATTAACAATATGATTAAGGTTGTTTTGTAGATTGTTTGGCGGTTCATTCCGCTGTGGCTACCCCAGATTAATAAAGGGACTAAGCCGACAAGAAAATGAATGAATGAATGTAGATTGTTTCTTCCATGTTCTCCTATTACATGTTATAATATATAGATCAATTAACATCATTGGATCATCACGCTATCCATGCTTAGCCTAAATAAGATCACCTTCCTATTATTTAATCTTTGTTTTATCGACTTGCAAAACTCACAGCGTGCCGACACCTCCGCATAAAAGACTGTTATGCCGGTTTCACAGCACATGAGTGGCGCGATTATTTTTTTGGTGTACATGTTCACAACCGGGACTTACACCAGGAGCAGAGCAGTACGTCAGTGTCAAGCAGGGGTCCGTTCTTCGTACGTGGATTACTCAATTAGCTGGATTTGGTTGTTGACGATTTGACCTGATCCAGGATCGTTTCGTTCCTCAAAACTCATCCGAGAGTTGTTGTCATAGCAACAGTTCTGGTAGCTTATACCTGCTAAGGAGCAGGTTTATTTCATGTAAACAGGATTAGATCGGGTCTGTTCAAGCAAAGGTAATACTGAAAGTATGTACCAAATGCTGATATTTTCCTACAGTAGTAATATATAAATTATATACACTTTGGAAAAAAGTTAATAAGTAAAAAAAAAAAAAAAGTTTATATATATACACATTCATAATTTCTAATAATTATTAATATTTAATATTAAATAATTAATAATATTTATGTTTATATAAATATAAGTTAAAAAATATATAAATAATTAAAATTTTGTAAATAAAAGTACAAAAACGGGGTGGTTCTGCCCAAGGGGATCAAAGAGAACATTTATTAATACAGATTTTTTTAGATACAAATGCGCACTATTTAAAGGTACCGATCCAGCTTTAGTACAATTTCTGTAAGATAATAGACATGCACAATATTCAATTGTTTTTGTTTGTTTGTTTTATACAGGAATAATAATTTATGCAGTTATGCAGGTTTTGACCTCTAATATGCCGGTGATTTGATGCTTCTCAAAAGTTGCAGACGCCTTTACCAATATCAAAACACTGTCAGAATATCAGCCAAATATCAGAATATTGCCAATATCAGAAACTAAAATAGGTCTAGGCTATGGTAAAGAAAATCAGATCTAATATGTGAAACTAAATAAATTGCTAAATACTCTTGACACATGAAATATAAAGGATGCAGCCCATAACAAATGTGTAAAGATATCGCGTATCGTATTTAACAAATCATTTACTACGAATTTTAGATAATTTTGCTCACATGGATAATTGAATATTAATCAGATGATGTCATTACGCTGCTGTGCTGTCAGCCAATCGTTGCATTGCCTCACACCCAGCACACTACATGTTCGAACTGTTACTGTCTGGTCGGCGCTTCAGAGCACCAAGCACAAAAACAGCCAGACACAGGAAAAGTTTCTTTCCTCAGGCTGTCTACCTTATGAACAGTTAAATATTCCCCTACTGTGCAATAAATATGTGCAATACTTTCTCATACGCACTTGTACACAGCACCTTATATCAATATACAATGCAATACTTTCTACATTCGCACTTTATATTTATATTTATAACAATTTATAACAGTCTGTACATACAACTCAACATCCAGGTTTCTTCACTAACCGCATCTGTTTAATGTTCATCATTTTTTATTATTATTATTTTATTTTTTCAGATTTATTTTGTGTTGTCACTTGTCACTTTATGTACACTGGAAGCTTCTGTAGCCAAAACAAATTCCTTGTGTGTGTGAAGCACACTTGGCAATAAAACTGATTCTAATTCTGATGATTTTGAGGATCGATAGATCTGTCCTTCACAACACACACAGCGATCTCAGATCAGTTCATCCAGACATTTTAATCTGATTCACAAAGTTTGAAGAACCAAACTAGCCAGAGATCAGTTATCAAGATTAAAAGAACCAGGATCTGCCAAATCATGTTAGAACATTTAAGCAAGGTTCAAAGAACGGACCCCAGGAGCGGTGCACATATTTTCTTGCGCACATACTTGTTTTTTTTTTTTGATTAACCTACATTGCTTTCATCAGTTCGGTTGCACATAAAGAATAATGTGTTTATTCTGGGATTACCTCTCTTAATAAATACACTTATAAAGTAAATCATATCTCAAAAGCATTTACTGGGGCACAATGCCCTACTCACAGGATATAGAAAGGAAGACTTCAACATACAGTATTGGTTGAAAAATCTATATTTCTGCTTACACAAATTCATTGCATTGACATGAAATACACTCAAAGTTGCAGTTTTATCATGTCAAATCAATGTTTACCATTATATTAAATTCAATAAAGCACAGATTTCTTTCTGTGATGCATAAAACGCACAATATCGAGATGGTTTTTTTTTTTATCTTGTCTTTAATGCACATCTTGTTTTTACTACGAGCACATCTCAGTTTCTCAGCCTTGTAAAAATTGCCCTTCAGTGACTCGTATTTGCAGCTCTTTTCACATAAATGTCAAAAGCAGAGCAAAAAGAGCTTCTTCTGACTTTGGTTTGAGCTTTCTGACACGGTGAACTCCGGGCTCTGTTTTGGAAGGAGGAGGTGACGTTAGGAAAACAAATGTTTGTGCCTTTCCCTCCAGAGATCTTAAGGTCATTTCTCATGCTGAAAAAAAAGCAAAGTGGCCTCTTGTCGCCAAGAATAATATCCCATATCCTCTCTCCTCTCAGACATCTAAAAAAAAAAACATATTTTTTCTTATAACTCGCTTGAAGTACTGCCGGCTGTGTTGTTTGTTTAAAAGAGCTGTTTTTGTCAAACACTTTATCAGGATTTTTTTGAAGTCTGAAGATCTTTGTCGTTGTCTTTTATGCACTGTTGAGTTGTTTTTCTCTGGGCGCAGCTTTATATTTAAAGAGATCTGGATAAACATACTTCAGAGTATGTCGATGGAGTCGGACATTAGCTCAAGTCTTGTTTATCCTCTTTTTTTATTCTCCAGCATCTGTAATTTAATTAATATTCCTCGTTTTGTAGCCACATGTAGGGGAAAATTCCCTTCTACATCCTAGATAAACTAATGATGGTACGTTTCCACTGAGGTAAACTCTGTCAGTCATTGATGTTGTCGTTTCATTGAATTATTCACATCACTATCATCGCTGCAGGACAGCTTATCTTGAATAAAGTAATCTATATGGCTGCAGAATATTGGGGAAAAACTGACATTGCAATATTTGGTTTTTCTGCTATACTTATTGTGATGTTGAGTATAATTTCATCAGATGACTTGAAAGGCTCTATTTGGAAAAGATATGGAGGAGAGTTGATATCAGGTCAACTTTATGGTAATGAGGTATGAATTGGTTCAGCGGCAACCTATCTGAATGTACTAGTCT
Source organism: Danio aesculapii (assembly GCF_903798145.1). Taxonomy (NCBI): domain Eukaryota; kingdom Metazoa; phylum Chordata; class Actinopteri; order Cypriniformes; family Danionidae; genus Danio; species Danio aesculapii. Next base: position 8,752,411 of record NC_079441.1, read on the forward strand.
ACTGTTTGAAAGGATTCAGTTCATTTCATCTTCATTTCTATAGCGCTTTTACAATGTAGATTGTGTCAAATCAGCTTCACGTATAAGATTATAGTATATTGAAACTGTGTTAGTTCAGTTTTGTGTTGAATTTCAGTTCAGTGTGGTTTAATTTTCACTGCGGAGAGTTCAAATACTGAAGAGCAAATCCCTCGATGCGCAGCTCCACGGATCCCGAACTATGCAAGTCAGTGGCGACAGTGGCGAGGAAAAAACTTCACCAATTGGCGAAAGTGAAGAAGTAAAAGAAACCTCCAGAGAAACCAGGCTCAGTTGGAAACGACCATTTCTCCTATGGCCAAACGTCTTGTGCAGAGCTGCAGTCCAGGCGCTGGAGGCTGGTGAGCGCTGGACGTCCATCGTGGAGAAGCTGCAGGTGGGAGTGGTCACCGGCTGGTGTAAAGGCTGGCCCTTCAGAATCAATGCGAGGACTCTTCTGTCACTGGGATCTTACAGGAATCAGTCTCATGCTCTCCACTCTTCCATGACCACCACAGAAGCTGCTCAGGATACGGCCTGGTCTAGGATTATGGAAACCTCTGGAATAATAAAAACAGACTAACATAAGTGCAGATGCAGTTTAAATTATAATGTCTTTTTGGGAAGTGTTCCCAGCTCCGGGTGCCCTAAATAATGCAGACTAACAATCCTTTAGAGGATTTGGATTACAAAAGCTTTTGTGTTTTATGTGAATGGTAATGCAAAGAGATGCGTCTTTAATCTAGTTTTAAACTGACAGAGTATGTCTTCTTCCTGAACTGTGCTAGGAAGGCTGTTCCAGAGTTAAGGTGCCAGATATGAGAAAGATCTACCGCCTACAGTTGATTTTGATATTCTGGGAATAATCAATTGTCCAGAATGAATTGAGCGTAGAGGATGTGAGGGGCTATAATACACCAGGAGCTCCCTCAAATACTGGGGAGCTAAGCTGTTGAGGGCTTTGTAGGTAGTCAATATTTTTTTAATTTATATGATAGTTAATAAGGAGCCAATGCAATGATGAAAGATCTGGAGTAATATGATCATATTTCTTTGTTCTAAAAGCACTCTAGCAGCTGCATTTTGAACCACCTGAAGTTTGTTAATTAGGCTAACAGGGCAACAGCCTGGTAACGCATTACAGTAATCTAATCAAGAGGTCATAAAAGCATGAATAAGCTTTTCCGCATCAGACATCGATAGCATATGTCAGCGTTTGGCAACATTTTTTTAAGATGAAAAAAATGCAGTTTTACAGATGCTTGAAATCTGGCCTTCAAACAACAGGTTGCTATCAAAAATCACCCCCAACTAAAGATGAGGACTGAACTAAGAATCCATTAAGGGTTAAGCTACGGTCACACCGGGCTTTGTGTGTGCGAAATTCTGTCGTGTGGCGCTGCGAAAAGGGGCGGGTATAAACAAGATGATTAGACATTTAAAAAGCGAGCGATTGCTCCATGTTTTAAATTTCTGTCCAGAGAGGTCCTGTTTTGATCCTCGATTGGTCTCATGCAGTCAAGTGATGCGATTTCGCAGGTTAGAGTTCACCAAGCTTGAACTTTGCACCGCAGCAACCTGCGAAACTTAACGCATGACCCCGCGTTTCCGGTCTGACGCATTCGCGTGCGTATGAATGGAAGTCTATGGGAAGAAAAGTCAAGTGTGACCGCACCTTTAGACAGTGTTGTACGTTTTTGGGTCCAATAAGCAAGACCTCAGTTTAATTTTAATTTAGTAATAAGTGATTAGTGATCCAGCTATACAACCAGTTAATTTCATACAAGTTATCAGGTTGAATAAGATATAAAGTTGTGTATCATCAGCATAACAGTGGAAGCGAACTCCATGTTTTTTAATGATATTACCTAGCAGTAACATACATAGTGTGAACAGTAAGGGACCAAGAACTGAGCCTTGTGGTACAAAGCACAGTGGTTGATCATTACTTTGCAGATTGTCCACTTTGCAATGTAGGATGCACGCAAAGTAACATTATTTTGAAGAGCAAGGCTATTAAACGTCTTCCATAAACAACATGCTGAAATTAGACTTATGAATGCAAAAATGAATGCACTTATGAATGCAAAATCCTCACAAAATTAATGGATTTTAATTGGAATATTTGGTTAGAGAGCATATAAACATATTGGATCGTCAAAATGTTAATAAGGCTATTGTCTGGGGTGGTGTTTACACACGGTTACACTTCTAAAGAAGACACTTCTGTCCAAGACTAATGCATGTAAATGTAAATCCGTATGTTCTCTTGTCAATAGGTGGTGAAGCTGAAAGGCCAGGTTCTCTCAGTCATGTACCGCTTCCGGATGAAGAACCGAGAGTGGATGCTCATCCGAACCAGCAGTTTCACCTTCCAGAACCCTTATTCAGACGAGATCGAGTACATCATCTGCACCAACACCAATGTCAAGTAAGTCCAACCTTCACTGTAAATGCAAACTTTGATAGCAATACACAAACAGGCTCTTCTGATTGGGTGGTTTGTGTAATTTGCACCAGTCAAACACAACCTCGTGACCAATCTTGAGACATTTGGGCCTCTATAGAAATCGATACCATTTATTCCTCTGTTTAACAATTCTGGGATATTTGCCTGTTCGTCTGGTGTTGGCAGGACAGGCTTGATTTATGCCAACATCTCTGCTGTGAACTTGTAGATGTGCATTTAAAACGGGTTGTATTTGCTTTGCTTTCATGTGGTCTTTAGGGATGGCTTTTGTTTATTTATTTTTTATGGTGGGCTTTTCTAAGAAGGTTGAGGAGGTGACATTTTTTGGTCTATTTTCACAGTAAGTTTAGTTGTCAGGATTATTAAGTCATGCTGCAGTGGAAAAATAATTAATATTGTGTATGGGTGATTTCACACCTGCCTGATTTAGTTTGGTTGAATCGCGCTAGAGTTCGTTTTCCCTCTTGGTGCGATTCGTTTGGGCAGGTGTGAATGCAGCAATCGTACTCGAGTGCGCACCAAAAGCGGACCAAAAAACGCTGTGAGACCTACTTGAAGAGGTGGTCTTGGTACGCTTTTAAACGAACCCTGGAGCGGTTTGTTTGTGGTGAGAATATAATCTGAACTAAAACAGATCCAACCGAAAAAAGGACTGCACCTTTTGGACTACTCCAGCTGCCGTAGGCCGATGCGCTGTGCATTATGGGGCGTGGAGGAAAATATTTGTTGACAGCGCATTACCAACAGAGAGGGAGAGAGAGAGAAAAACATTACCTGATGGATCGTTGGTAATATTTCCCCAAGATGACCATGTCGCAGTTTAGCAAAATTAATTCACGCCTCCTATTGAAAGTGACGTGCAATTCATTAAAACATTGTTTTCCAGCCACAGCCGCGCTTCATTCTCAAATTGTATAGTTTGTCTAAAGTGTTGTTTACAAACTATATAGTATACTATGAGCAAGGATACAATCAGTCAACGCAGTCGTAGCTCCATGGTAAAAAGCGACATTTTGTGTCTGCTGGTTTGTTTACTTGCGGGAGTTCCATTGGCATTTTCCTGCACGTGAATTCTGACCAATCGATAAGCAGTTTAGGAAATATGTTCAATAGCATCTGGCCAATGAGTGATGTGGATTTTGTCAGATGACTGCATTTTAGTTCTTTTCATCTGTTTCGGACCAAAGCCAGCAGTGTGGTGTGAAAACGACCCAAAGACGGCAGACAATGCTACAATGTATCATTTTTTGCCCTTGGTCCGGACTTAATGAAGCAAACTGCAGGTGTGAAAGCACCCTATGACTCCCATGAGCTTGGAGGACTGCATCCATACATCCCTGCAATGACTCAACTAACATTAATAAAGTAATCTGGAATGGCAAAGAAAGCGTTCTTTCAGGACTCCCAGAGTTCATCAAGATTCTTTGGATTCATCTTCAACGCCTCCTCCTTAATTGTACCCCAGACATTGTTAATAATGTTCATGTCTGGTGACTGGGCTGGCCAATCCTGGAGCATCTTGACCTTCTTTGCTTTCAGGAACTTTGATGTGGAGGCTGAAGTATGAGAAGGAGCACTATCCTGCTAAAGAATTTGCCCTCTACTGTGGTTTGTAATGTAATGGGCAGCACAAATGTCTTGATACCTCAGGCTATTGATGTTGCTCTGCAGATCTCTCGCACGCCCCCATACTGAATGTAACCCCAAACCATGATTTTTCCTTCACTAAACTTGACTGATTTTGTGAGAATCTTGGGTCCATGCAGGTTCCATTTCTGGCAGCCGCATATGGTTTAGCTGCACATTCTAATATTTTGACAAAGAAATCTCGCGCAAGATCTGAAAAGTGTGCAAATACTTCATTTATCGCCTATACTCCATTTTAAATAACTGTTGTTTACATGATTTACATGAAAAATTAGGGCTTACCAATTACTATTTTGCAAAACAACTTGATTAGACTCACTTCTTAGCCCCTGTTGCTAAGCTAACAGCGCAGCACTTTTAAAGCTATAAATATTGACTAAAGCAGTAGGCTAGTTTTTTTCTTTTGTGCTTTTCAGTGATTCATGAATGATTAATGTAATTAGGGTCATAATAAAGTCAGTGTAATTTTGCTACATGTTGTTTAATGCAGACTTTAGCATCATTAGCTTGTTAACGCTGCCCATAGCAGTTTGCTAGGTTTTTAAAAATAGCTTTTGAGTCTGTCTGATCCAGAGTCAGTTTAAGAGGGAAACCCTGCGTGAAGAAATACTGTGAGTTTAGCTTATACTGTGACAGTAGCTGTGTTAGCATATAGTTTAGCTTTCTAGTAATTTCCAATGGTGTAGCAAAGCAAACTGTTGCATTTCTGGTGGTTTCCTCATAAAATGTCTATTGATTCAATTTAAACTAAATTAGCGGATGCCCTTACAGCCACAACCCAACACTGGGAAACAATTTAGCTTGCCCAATTTAGCTTACCCAATTCACCTGTACTGCATGTCTTTGGACTGTGGGGGAAACCGGAGCACCCAGAGGAAACCCATGCAATCACGGGTAGAACATGCAAACTCCACACAGAAATGCAAACTGACCCAGCCACTGATCGAACCAGCGTCCTTCTTGCTGTGAGGCGATCGTCCTATCAACTGCGCCACCGTGACGTTTAATATATGATTAAATTAAGGCTTTTTTTTGGTAGTTTCTGCTCTAAGAAAAACAAATACAGTTTAGCTTGATTAGCTAATTAGCTTAAAACTACCTCATAGTTCGCTGCTCTCTTAGCTACGTTAGCCTTGGTCATGTTTAACTCTTCTTTAAGGTAATTTAAGATGTTTATTCTAGCGTGGGTGTAACTACAGAGTAACTGGAATCCATTTTGTCTGCTTTGAATTATTAGTAGTAGCTTATAGCTGAGCAAATATTGGTTAATTTCCGCAACACTGCTAATGCATGCTAATGAAGCTGGCTCTGTTACAAGACATTCCCTTCCTCCACGAGCAATAAACTTTCTCATCATTTCATAATTTCCTCACCACCAGTAATTTTCTTCACACATTGAAAAACAATAGAGTCTTTGTACGTCGTGCCTTTTGAGCTCTCATTATGTTCGCTGCGTGTTTGTTTTGTGTGGAATAAGTATTCAGATCCTGCTCTCTATTTCCACTCTACTGAACATGATGAGAAAATGATTGGCACCTATGAGAGAACTGGCTCTTACGATGATTTTAGGTTGTGTGTGTTTTTTAAAAAAAAAAAAAAGTTGTTTGTGAAAGTTAGGTGCTAAAAAATGTTATTTGTGTCACTTGAGATGTGTAATTCATGTAATTCAGGGGTGTCCAAATTCGGTCCTGCAGGGCCGATGTCCTGCAGCGTTTAGCTGCAACTTGCTTCAACACACCTGCCAGGAAGATTCTAGTGGATCTAGCAAGAGCTTGATTAGCTGGTTCAGGTGTGTTTGATTAGGGTTGGAGCTAAACTCTCCAGGACACTGACCCTCCAAAAATAAAAGGATATTGATTTCAATCAAAGAAGGAACTTTCTAGAAACTTTTATTGATCAAAAAATCTTTTATAAAGTGTTTCCACCAAAATATTGATTGGAAAGATTTGGTCATGCATCCATCCATCCATTTATACACTGTCCATACATCCATCCATCTGCACACTATCCATCCATCCATATATACCCATATATACATCCATATCCATATATACATCTATCATCCATCTATACATCCATCAATATATACATCCATCCATACATCTATCCATCCATCCATCCATCCATCCATACATACATACATCTATCCATCCATCCTTCTATACACTATCCATCTATATATATATATATATATATATATATATATATATATATATATATATATAAATACATACTGTCCATCCATCTGTCCATTCATCAATCCATCCATCTATCTATACAAATATCCATCTATCCATCCATATATACATATATCCATCCGTCCATCTATACACTATCCATCCATCCATCCATCCATCTATACACTATCCATCCATCCATATACACCTCTATCCATTCATCTATATTTACACTATCTAGCCATCCATCCGTTCATCCATCCATTTATATGCCATCCGTCCATCTATACACTGTCCATCCATCCATTCATACATCCATCCATCCATTTATACGCCAACCGTCCATTTATACACTATCCATCCATCCATCTATACACTATCCATCCATCCATTTATACATCTATCCATTCATCCATTTATACACCATCCATCCATCTATACACTATCCATTCAAATATGCATCTATCCATCCATCCATCCATCTATACACTATCCATTCAAATGTGCATCTATCCATCCATCCTTCCATCTATCCATCCATATACACATCTAACCATTCATCTATCATCCATTCGTCCATCCATCCATCAATCTATACACTATCCATCCATCCATCCATCCATCCATATACACATCTATTTATCCATCTGTCCATCCGTCCATCTATGCGTCTATCCATCCATCCGTCATCCATCTATCCATATATACATCTATCCATCCATCTGTTCAACTGTCTATCGATCCATCAATCGCTCTATCGATCCATCCATCTACACACTATCCATCCATTCATATATGCAACTATCCATAAAATCATAAATGCATCTATCCATCCATCCATTTATACATCTATCCATTCATCCATGTATACACCATCCATCCATCTATACACTATGCATTCAAATGTGCATCTATCCATCCATCCTTCCATCTATCCATCCATATACACATCTAACCATTCATCTATCATCCATTCGTCCATCCATCCATCAATCTATACACTATCCATCCATCCATCCATCCATATATACATCTATTTATCCATCTGTCCATCCTTCCATCTATCCATATATGCGTCTATCCATCCATCCATCCGTTATCCATCTATCCATATATACATCTATCCATCCATCTGTTCAACTGTCTATCTATCGATCCATCCATCGATCTATCGATCCATCCATCTATAAACTATCCATCCATTCATATATGCAACTATCCATAAATTCATAAATGCATCTATCCATCCATCCATTTATACACCATCCATCCATATATACATCTATCCGTCCATCTGTCTGTCTGTCTGTCTGTCTGTCTGTCTGTCCGTCCGTCGTACATGTATACATATGATCAGTTTTCCATCACAGGAAAAAAAAAACATAATTTTATAAATATTAAACTATTTTACTAATCAATAATGGTATTTAATAATTTAAATAAATGATTTATTAAATAATACCATTTAAATTAATTATTGAAAAAATAATACAATTTTTTTTATTTTATATAGATATTCATACTGTTTTATACTATATTTTATACTATTTTAAAATGTAAATATATTTTCATAATACTGTAACTATATATTTAATATAGAAAAAAATATATCTGTGTATATATATATATATATATATATATATATATATATATATATATATATATATATATATATATATATATATATATATATATATATATATATTGATTTGTATAAAAATTTCAGAGACTTACAGTGGTTTTACTGTTGTTTTGATTAAATATGTCAGCATATAAAACTACTTATAAGAATCTTACTGACCCCTGTGTTGTTCTAATTGTTTACGTTGTTTACTGGATCTATATTTTATATCTATTTATATTTCATATCTATATATTGTCTAATTATTTGCTATCAAATTTTACTTTATTGATCCAGATTGTTTAATGCATCCAGATTGTTAGTGATCCAAAACTGCCTTAAAATATTATTTAGCATTAATTGCATTACATTTTTGCAGCTTGTAAATCTCAGTTTTACATTTTTCTTCCTGCACACATTTACTGCAAACCACACCTTTTATTCATAGAAGACATTTTTGCCCTGTCTGAACCAAACAATATCTGGCTTTTGTGAAAGTGTGTGTGTGTGGGTGTGTGTAAACACCTGAGTGATTGTGTGTGTCTTGTACTTTTGGGAGAATGTGAATATATATGGGAGACATTCATCACACTTGGCATCTGCTATCCCAGACTCCCCAGCCCGTGACACGTGGAAGAATGCTGGAATGAGTCACCCCCGGGGCAGAGAAAAACACCAAATTATCAGTTTTACAAAGAATATAAAAAAACGACCTGAAATATGAAATTAAATAGCTTGTAAATCATCTTTATAAAGCATAACAGGCAGATAAATGTTCGAACGAAGGCTGCGTCTTTGTATCTATTTTGAGTTTGTTGTGTGTTTTTGTAGAAGGATGATGTCATTGTGATGCAAATTAAATTCTTGCAGAAAAACATGTTGAAAAGAGCAGCGTTTATTTGAAATTTGAATCTTGTAATGGTATAAATGTCTTTACGGTCACCCTAAACCAATGCATTTTCATCAATTTTATTTCTTTTCACATTTTAAAAAAACATATTGATGAATGTTATTAATGGTTTAATAAGTGAAAATTGTCTCGTAAAACATTATAAATATTATTTTAACTAGCTTGTATTATGTTTTGCAGCATTTGCCTGATTTTTCTTTCTACGAATAAATATTTAAAGAGTCGAAAACTAGTTATAAAAATGAATTTATTTGAAATATAATATTTTTTAAAGCATTAATATTTACATATTCAAAACCATTTACAAAGGAGCAGCGTTTAAAGTATGGATGGATGGATGTATAAATTGATGGATGGATGGATGGATGGATATGTATATATTGATGTATGGATGGATGTATAGATGAATGGATGGATATGTTAGGATGGATGCCTGGACAGATGGATGGATGGATGTATGGATATATGTATATACTGACGTATGGATGGATGTATAGATGAATGGATGGATGTATCGATTGGATGGATATATGTAAGGATGGATTCCTGGACGGATGGATGGATGTATAGATGGATGGATGGATGGATGGATGGATGGGTGTATAGATAAACAGATGAATGTATAGATGTATGGTTGTATACATGGATGGATGGATGGATGGATTGATGGACATTGATGAGTGGAAGAATGGATGGATGAATGTAGATCAATGCAGTAGATCAATGCATGAATGTATAGATGGATAGGTGGATGGTGGTTGTATAGATGTTGAATGTATAGATGTATGGTTAAATGGATGAATGGATATGTAAATATTGATGTGTGGATGAATGTATAGATTGGATAGATATATGTAAAGATGGATGCATGGATGGATGGATGGATGGATGGATGGATATATGTATATACTGATGTATGGATGGATGTGATTGCATGGATATACGTAAGGATGGATTCCTGGATGGATGGATGGAAATATGTATATACTGATGTATGGATGGATGTATAGATTGTATGGATATATGTAAGGATGGATTCCTGGACAGATGGATGGATGGATGGATGGATGGATGGATGGAAATATGGATATACTGATGTATGGATGGATGTATAGATTGCATGGATATATGTAAGGATGGATTCCTGGACAGATGGATAGATGGATAGATGGATGGATGGATGGATGGATGGAGGGAGGGAAATATGTATGTACTGATGTATGGATGGATGTATAGATTGCATGGATATACGTAAGGATGGATTCCTGGACAGATGGATGGATGGATGGAAATATGTATATACTGATGTATGGATGGATGTATAGATTGTATGGATATATGTAAGGATGGATTCCTGGACAGATGGATGGATGGATGGATGTAGGGGTGGGCGGTACACCGGTGTCATAGTCATCACCGGTGTGACATTGCGCCACGACATGGATTTTCTAATATCGTCAATACCGTAATAAATCAATTATGCGCCTTGAACGGCTGCATCTACATCAATAATAGCTAATTCTAAATAATAAGGCATTAAATTTTCTTCAAACGTTCAGTTGTGGTCTGAATACATGTCCTTATACTACAGGGCTCGAAATTGCAACCATTTTGGTCGCATGAGCACCAGAAATTTAATCTATGCGCCCTCATAATATATTTGGTAGCTTTTGATTTTCTCTATAAACTTGCTGAATCGCTCTACGCTGCCGCTGTATTGGTTCATATTAGCTGTCAATCAAGGCAAGGCAAGGCAAGTTTATTTATATAGCACATTTCATACACAGTGGCAATTCAAAGTGCTTTACATAAACAGGAATAAAAGAAACAAGTATAAGAGAAATAAAAAACAAATAATAGAAATGGTAAAAATAGAAATAAAATAAAATAAAAGCTGATAAAATGTGTTATAAAAGAATTAAAAAGAAGAGAAAAACATAGTAGTTCGATCTGTCGGACGTAGCACAGTGCTCATTCAGTAAAGGCACAGCTAAACAGATGTGTTTTCAGTCTTGATTTGAACGTGCCTAATGTTGGAGCACATCTGATCATTTCTGGAAGCTGATTCCAGCAGCGAGGGGCGTAATAGCTGAAAGCCGATTCACCCTGCTTTGACTGAACTCTTGGGATTTCTAATCTATTTGATCCTAAAGATCTGAGTGATCTGTTAGGTTTGTATTCAGTGAGCATATCTATAATGTATTGAGGTTCTAGGCCATTTAGTGATTTATAGACCAGTAATAATACTTTAAAATCTATTCTGAAAGTAACTGGGAGCCAGTGTAAAGACCTGAGGACAGAGAATCACTCAACGCTTCCCGCTGTCAGATAACAGGGAGCTTTTGTTACTGCAGGAAATGCAAATGGCTGAAGAATGAAAAGTACACAGGTTTGCAAACCTCAATTAAAGTTATAATAATAATAATAATAATAATGGCGCAGATGACAGCGATCATGACATGAGGTAAATGTTGATCCACCAGCTGAGATCAATCGAGGGTTTTCGGAGAAGGTGCCCGAATCTTGTTGCGTTGCTTTCACTGCGTGTTCAGCGCAAATGTCTGCTAAATATAAAATCTAATACTGTACACATCATCGCCAAAGAAACTCACCTTTACTAAGTTTACACTGAAACTACGGCTCATAACAAAGAGCGGAATTGCGCCAGTGGTCATCGCGAGAATCCTGCTCTGTCTGCTCATAAATTGGTGCCGCTTTATTCCACAAACAGAGAAAAATGAAGATCAGCTCATAACGAGACTGAGCATTTAAAATGACACAAACCGAAACCAAAACTTAAAGAGTGATAGAAGTGAGACTTTTTTTTTGTCCGTTCTTCCTTGAAATGTATATTATCTTGCTATTTAAAGCAATACCATGATATTATACCGTCACTGTTCAAAAGATGAAAAATATCGTGATATTAATTTTAGGTCATATCGCCCACCCCTAGATGGATGGATGGAAATATGTATATACTGATGTATGGATGGATGTATAGATTGCATGGATATATGTAAGGATGGATTCCTGGACAGATGGATGGATGGATGGATGGATGCATGTATGGATGTATTGATGGATAGGTGGATGGATGGATGGATGCATTTTAATGGCAGAAGCAATTAAAGCAAAAACAATTCAAGAAAAACAACTCGCCACCATGGGAAGAAAAGCAGGCTTAAGTCAAGGCAAATTCTCCAAAAACAAGCTCTTAATGTCTAATAAATGTAAACTCATCTCTCTTTAAAGATATTTGAACTGGAGGACGACACACAAATACCTTTTAAGAGAATGAGTTTTTCCAGTACGCCGGCCAAGAAATCCCAGCGTGAGGTATTCAGAGGAACGGGCCGAAATAAACAAAGCCTCCTCACATTAGGTGTCATTCTCTCTCTGCACTGACTTTGAGATTATGGGTAAATAATAAGAGCAGCAGGTTCCTCCGGGATGAATATTCATGCACAGCAGTGCCAAGGTGAGCCTCCAGCCTGGCACAGAGCCCGTAGATAGACAGTAATGCTGTGGGTGAAAGAGGGCATGGAGAGCGATAAACACTCACCCTCAGACAGGCAGAGCAGTGGCCATGAAGATAAGAGACAGAACCGCATCAATGCCTAGTGTTACACACTGACATGAGCTCTGTTTAAAGCAACTCTTTCAGAAAATCAGAGGTTAGACTTGATTTCCTTTCCCTGGTGTCACTGCAGATCTGCACGCTGCTGTTTGTGTGTGTGTGTTGTTGTGTGTGTTTGTATGTGTGTGTGTGTTTGTGCACATTTTTTCTCTTTTATAAAGAGTGTTTCTGAAGAGACTGTGATGAATCTTTGAGTTCATCTGGGGGTTTTGAATCACACTTTGGGCCCTATCATACACCCAGCGTAATAAGGCGCAAGACGAAACAAACCATCATTATACAATAACTTGCCTAATTACCCTAACCTGCCTAGTTAACCTAATTAACGTAGTTAAGCCTTTAAATGTCACTTTAAGCTGTATAGAAGTGTCTTGAAAAATATCTAGTCAAATATTATTTACTGTCATCATGACAAAAATATAATAAATCAGTTATTAGAAATGAGTTATTAAAACTATTATGTTTAGAAATGTGTTGAAGAAATCTTCTCTCCGTTAAATAGAATTGGGAAAAAAAATAAGCTGTGGCACTAATAATTCTGACTTCAACTGTAAATAGCAAATTTATGCAAACTCTTAACGCTTTTGCACCATGCACTTTAGACTTTGTGCCTAGATTGTTCAAATAGAGCCCTTAAGGCCCGTTTACACTAAGTGGTACGGTCTTTTATGGCCGTTTCCACTGTCGAAAGGTGTACCGAACCTTACCGTACCACTTTTTCAGCACCCCTTCGAAAGGGTACCAAAAGGTATGGAATAAAATCACTGTCATTAATATTTCGTGCGTAAATAAAATTCACGCATCTGTAATTATAAAATCGTAAAGGAAAACGGGGCGTACTTGTAATTTTACGAGGCTACAATTTCAAAATCTGCGATTAGAACAGACACAGATACGACATTTTGTTTTTCTGTTTGTTTATGACTGATAAATTTACGATGGGTGTACTTTACAAACACGAATTAGTTTCTCCTCGGACACGAAGTCCTGATTACGACTCGAGTACGAATCAAACAGCGAGACTTCACTGTCAAAATTACGTCACCGCTTCCACAGGCATTATAAAACAAGCGAGAGTCATCGATCATAACGGCGCGCCTGCTGGACGTTCGAGCTTACACACACGTCTCAGATAAGATTTCTGTTATTCCCTCTTTGAGAAATGTCCGTCATGAGCTGTAATAAAGGTTGAGACTTAATGAGGTCCTATTTCGCTGTGTTTCTTGGAAATTTTACAGAATCAAAATGAAGAACGGGCCGAGGATAGAGAGCTAGCATAATGTCAGTTAACATTAAACGCGGAGCTAGACACGCAGCTGAATGCTATTGGTTTACAGAGATACGTGATTCGCTTACGCAACAAGCCAGAATGAAAACAAAAAGCCCGCCATGTTTGAAATGCACAGCGAGAGATTTTAGCGAAATTATAAATACATATAATAACGAGCCATGGTCGACCAGGGCTCAAACAAACCTTGTCGTCATCTTGATGAACAGCCACAAAGCCAAAAAGAAGAGCAGATTTACCCTGTGCCCCGTAGTTTTTTACGAGCCTGTCTGAAGCGCGAGCTGTTTCGCTTTTTTCGCTACCCACATAAGGTTAAGGATGACCGCTATTAAAAGAGGTCACCCGGAGTCCCCGTTCCTGTTCCCCAAGCACTCACACACACAGGCCAAGTTGCGAAAAAGGGGTAACAAATTTATTAAACAAAAATTCCAGTATAAGAACCAGGGAACAAAAAGGCCAAAACAATAAACAAAACAAGGTACGCTACCTAATATTACATTTCTTACCTAAAACCGAAAATAAAGTTCCGTAAATGAAAAACAATTCTGACCTTCATAACTATCCATTAAACAGGAGAAAACTGGACAAAAGAAAAAGGGGCCTTCCCTTAGATCATTCAGCAGTAAGTAAACATTTAGCCACAGCTAACACAGAATACCGTCCTAGTACCGTATTTAACAGAGTATCTCACCAGATGACTTTGGAAAAAGGTTTCAGACAGAAAGATGTCACTGCCACACAGAGAACTTAGAGCGACAGCGAGGGGAAACAGGAAGAGAACTCGATGAAGAGCGCAAACAGCACGCTTTTATAACTGGCGCCGCCCCTCTCACAGCTGCACCTGATCTCCGCTCATGTGGAGAGAGAGAGAAATAGAGATAGAGGATACAACACACACAGGAACAATACACACTAGCATTGTCAAAATAATGTTACTCAATATGTAACACTTGCGTTCGCCGCGTGTCTATATCTGAAATAACAAACTTCTTGAGCTGATGATAATAACCTGCGCTTGATTATTGACGTGCTTTTGAAACCCGATCCTGTCAGACACTGACAAACGCGAGAGTGACCCACGAAAAAACTGCGGAGAAGCCGGAAAAAAAGGAGCACGTAATTTTTTCAGCAAACGTGAACAAAATGCCTTATTGAACTATTATTATTATCACCTTTTGGACTAATATGAACTGGGAATGATGGAATTACTCTCTAACAGAGGCTACATGTGCTGCTGAAGATTACAGACACAGATGAGAGGTTTACACTGACTGTGGGCTATATTTTGTGTTGTTTTTGAACCTAAATAAGCACCAAATATATGCTGTGTGTGGTTCTTCTGTAAATGGTAACATATCGGTGTTCATATATGTTGCATTTATATATTTATTTAATATAATAACAGACGTTACAGTAGGCTATTCCGCATTGTTCTGCAGTTATAATCAAATCATGTTCATAGAAAAGTTAGTAAAAAACATTTATATCCAAGTATTTATGTGTGTGAAGCCTCTGTTTTGTGAGAAGAGCTTCTCATATGATATATAAGCGACCCGTACAGCTTTACTGTAGACATTTTCTTGAGCGAAAATTACGTCGACTGAAAATTTTTCTGTCATACACCACGACCACCAAAAGGGTACCCTTGGTAGTGAAAACGCAAGCCTGATAAAGGTGACCCCTATCGACCCGAACCGTACTGTACTGTACCAGTCAGTGGAAACAAGCCACTAGTGTTTCCAGATTTAACCGTAATGCCACACCACCACAACACCTAGATATCAGTCTACAGACAGAAAAACATGAGCTTTTAGATCCTCCCAACAAACACACAGATCATTAGCAATTCTGAAACAAAACTTTGGATGTTTTCTTCCTGGCGCCAGACAGAGACACAGATCAGATGAGGAGAATCTGCTGAATGCATGCTTTTTTTTTCCAGAAGAATTTTTTATTAGTTTTCTTTTTATAGCGAAAGAGAGAGAGATAGCATTTGATACTTTAATATGAGTGCTGATGTATTACTGCAATCTGATGTTCTTTTGCTGCGCTAAGGAGTGCACAGCAGAAAAAGACAAATGCTCATGGAATTTGGCTCAGGTGAAATCATAAATACAGTTTTGTGTGGGCGAAAAAGAGGACTTTTTAGTTCCAAAATTGAAGTGGTTTGCCTAAGTAGCATATTCTGTTGAGACTGATCCTGGTGCAGTTTATAGTTAAGATTGAGATCCAGTCAGTCTTGTTTTAAAGATTTGTTCTGCTGAGAATTAAATGAAGGGAAAGTGAAGTCGTGTTTTAGTCTGTGGTCCAGTTTCAGCACTCCTGATAGGACAAACAAAGCATCTCCATCATCTGTACTGTGTTAATATTAAGCTGTTTTACTGTCCCAAACACTGGGTGTGCTGTTTGTTTGTGTTAGACATGCTATAGGTTTGTTGTGGATGATGTGCTTATTAATATAAATTGATACCAATTATAAAGCAGCACAATACTACTTGTATATTTCCAGCATGTTGTTTGACTGTGTTTGCATGCATGGTTTTGTGTTTCGTTTTGTTCTTGGGTTTTGTTTGGTTTTGTTTTGTGTTGTGTTGTTGTGTTTTATTTTATTCTGTGTTTTGTGTTTTGTTCTTTGGTTTTGTTTTGTGTTTTGTTTGTTTGTTTGTTTGTTCTTTGGTTTTGTGTTTTGTTTGTTTGTTTGTTTGTTTGGTTCTTGGTGTTTTGTTCTGTTTTTGGTTTTGTTGTGTTTTTGTTTTGTCATTTTGTTTTTTGAGTTTTTGTTTGATTTTGTTTTTTTTTTTTTTTTTTTTTTTTTTTTTTGATTTTGTTTTTTTGTTTGTTTGGTTTTGTTTAGTTTTTTTTTTTTTTTTTTTTTTTGGTTTTGTTTAGTTTTTTTTTTTTAGTTTTTTTTATTTAGTTTTTTTGTTTGTTTGGTTTTGTTTAGTTTTTTTTTTTTTTTTTTTAGTTTTTTTGTTTGTTTGGTTTTGTTTAGTTTTTTTTTTGTTTTTGTTTTTTTTGTTTGATTTTGTTTTATTGTTTGTTTGGTTTTGTTTCGGTTTTTTTTTTTTGATTTAGTTTTTTTGTTTGTTTGGTTTTGTTTAGTTTTTTTTTTTTTTTTTTTTTTTTTGTTTGATTTTGTTTTATTGTTTGTTTGGTTTTGTTTAGGTTTTTTTTTTTTGATTTAGTTTTTTTGTTTGTTTGGTTTTGTTTAGTTTTTTTTTTTTTTTTTTTTTGATTTAGTTTTTTTGGTTTGTTTGGTTTTGTTTATTTTTTTATTTTTTATTTTTTTGATATAGTTTTTTTGTTTGTTTTGGTTTTGTTTTTTTGTTTGATTTAGTTTTTTTGTTTGGTTTTGTTTTTTGTGTTTTTGTTTGATTTTTGTTTTTTTTTGTTTTAGTTTTTTGTTGTTTTTTTGTTTGGTTTTGTTTGTTTTTTTGTTTTTGTGTTTTTTGTTTTTGTTTTGTTGTTTTGTTCTTGTTGTCAGTTTTTTGTTTTGATTTGATTTTGTTTTGTATCTTTTTTGCATTTGTGTGTATTTACTTTCTTTTACTTGCTTAATGTCATATTTGATTGTTTGATTTATTTTAATTTGAGTTGCACAATTGAATGGAAAAAGTATTCATACATTTCCAAGATATTTCTGTGTTTGTCATGCATGATTTTGTTTTATTTTGTTTTGTTTGCATTTATTTCGGTTGTGTGTGTGTTTTTTTTTAATTATATTTGATTTATTTATTTATAAAAGTATTCATAAATTGCCAAGATTATTTATCTGTGTTTGCCTTGTTTTGTATTGTGTTGTGTTGAGTTGTGTTGTTGTTGTTTTTTTGCTTTTGTTTTGTTTTGTTTTGATTTGAGTTTTGTGTTTTATTTTGTATGTGTTTTTCTTGATTAAAATTATATTTAATTGATTTATTGATTTAGTTTTTTGCTTTGCTTTGCTTCATTTTTTGTTTTGTTATGTTTTGTAGTTTTTTTTTTTTTGTTTTTTGTTTGTTTTTTTTTTTGCTTTGCTTTGCTTGGTTTCGGTTTTTGTTTTGTTTATTGTGTTTTGTTTCGTTTAGATTTTTTGTTTTGTTTGTTTGTGTGTGTGTGTGTTTAATTTAAAATTATGATTTGATTGATTTTTTTTTTTTTTTTGTGGGGTTTTTGTTTTACTTTTTATTATTATTTAATTTAGAATGTATAAAAATAAAATGTATCAAGATATGTATTAACATATTTTGTATTATAAATGAGCTGTTGAAACTTTTGTAAAATAACAGTTCTTCATCCCGGGAAAATCAATGCTAATACGAATATTCACAAACAAATATTTCGGACTTCAGTGTGCAAAAATCTTCATTTTTCTCTGTGATTACACTATATATGTTTACTACAAAATGGCATAGAATTAGTGATGCAATTTGGGATGTATCTCTAGACTCCACTCTCTGCATTTTTCAGTAGAGCCGCTGAACTTCAGGAAATAATCAATGCATGTTGTTCTGTCTCAGTCTCTGTGTGTCTTTGCTTGTCTCGTTTCTATCAGTCAGTCTCTCTCTGCATGTCCAGTTTAGCGTCGTTCACTTGCTCTCTCCTCTGTGTTACGATGACAACAGTGAGTGTGTGAAGGATCTGCTGCCTCTCTCTCATCCTCAGAGACTCCTCTCAGTCAGCAGCATCACACATTTGCACTGTCGCATGATTTCCCCATGCAGAGATGAAAATGTATTCGCTCTTCATATTTCGAGCTGCGTTGAGTTGATTGCGATAGTTCGGTTTCCTCTGGGAATTTGCTTGCTTGGATGTTTTGCCCATTATTTTTTACTTTTTACATGTTTTTCGTATCTACTCTGTCATTATATGCGTCATTATTGAGGATGTAATGATTTGCTGAACTCAGTATTAACAATTTTGATTTTGCCACTCGTTTTTTTAATGAATATTTCTGTTTAATGAAAATATTTTTTTACAATAAATGTTTTAACATAATAGTTTTAATAAGTAATTTGCAAAAAATGAAAAACAATATTGCTTAAAAGGGCTAATAATATTGACCTTTAAATGCTTTAGCTAAAATTAAAACAAATAAGACTTTCTCCAGAAGAAAAAATAATATCGGAAATACTGTGAAAAATTCCTTGCTCTCTTAAACATCAATTGGGGAGATTTGGGATATTGAAGACATTAAATGAAAAGGTGGAATTTTATTAGGCTTTTGCTGAATGTTTATTTGTTAAATTTAAGTATAACAAAATCAATTTGAAAGTTTAAATCAACCCACGAATCAATTTAGCGATTTTATTATTAATATAGAGCCAACCACTTTGTAATCTTAATACAAATAAAAATGCATGATGAGCAGGTTTTAGTCAAAAAAAACCTAAACCGTCTGACTACATAAAACAATGAAACGTAGACAAACTGAATGAGATGCAGATTCACTCTCTGCCAGCAGGTGGCGCTTGTGAATAGTAGATAACAAAACATTCTTCCTAACCATAATATTTGATTAATTCTTCAAATAAAAGAAAAGCTGACAGGCTGAATGGAGCTGATGGAGCATACACTAACCCCGTGCATATTATTCAGAATTATTCAGATGGCACGACATGATGCCAACAGTCAAAATCAGTCAAAAGTATTGGCAAAATACTCAAAACACTGGGAGTATTCATTATTCATATGTCTGCCTTACTCATTGGTTGTTATCTCGGAATAACATACCTTTAAATGTTGAGACTGACCAAGCAGCTTTGAGTATTCCAGATAGGCATGACGTAAATCTTTATATCCGTCTTTCTATTATAATGTCTAAATATAATTATATAGACATGTTTATTGTTTTGTTTCTCTATATATTGTTTTGTCTCTGTAATTTGTCCCATTGCTAAATCTGTAGCTCTGTTGCTACATTTATGGTTTTGCTGTTCTACGCTGTGAAAAATGCTGGGTTGCATACAATTCCTTTATGCTGTCACAACGCAAAACATTAATTAAATGTTTAAATCAGTTGTCCCCAAAAAATAATCAAGAATTGTTTATTTAGCTCATTTTAATTAAATAGTTTGAGCAAGTAGCAAATGTATTTTTATATCTATTGGTATATTGTCGTTTTTAACCTTATATTTGTTAAAGAGCCCATATTATGGGTTTTTGAAAATGCCCTTCCATGTAGTGTGTACCACAGCTCTAAGTGAAGTGAAATATCCAGCTAAGGCTTAAATCTGTAAGTGTACAGTGTTTAAAACTATTGATTCATCTATAAAAGAGTCGACTCATAGTGCTTCAAACGAGTCGCCTTGATAACGAGTCATTAGGTGTTTCGCGATGACGCAGCCACGAAACACAAGCCTCGCCAGTAGTTACGCGCGCAAACCAGGGAGATTTGAAACCTGCGGCCCCGCCCACTAACACAGAAAAAACACTAGACACACACACACAGACGCCGCCGGTCGAATGAAGTCACGCTGTGCTCAGATGGATAATATTGACAGTCTCTACCCAAAGATGAAACTGTGAAGAGTCAGTGGTTGAGGTTTATTCACTAGTGTAAGTAAGTGCGATTAAAATTGTTGCCTCGTTTACTCTAGCTTGCAAATTATGTATTTATTGTGTTTTGTTACTTGTTAACCTGGTACAGTACACGCGGTTACTCTTTATATTCTCTTATCACATGTAAGCCACGTTAAAAACGCGACGCGTGCCGCTTTGTTTACGGATTTAACATTAAAGGGTTTTGTGAGCTCGCGTTCCACTGCCGTATGTCGTTGCTATGGCGATCGTAAGCTAGCTGTGTGTGTGTGTGTGTGTGTGAGAGAGAGAGAGAGAGAGAGAGAGAGAGAGAGAGAGACAGAGAGAGACAGAGAGAGACTCGCGTCGCTTTCCCTAGTTTTTCTGAGGAGCGTTGTGTGTGTGTGTGTGTGAGAGAGAGACTCGCGTCGCTTTCCCTAGTTCTTCTGAGGAGCGTTGTGTGTGTGTGTGTGTGAGAGAGAGAGACTCGCGTCGCTTTCCCTAGTTTTTCTGAGGAGCGTTGTGTGTGTGTGTGTGAGAGAGAGAGAGACTCGCGTCGCTTTCCCTAGTTTTTCTGAGGAGCGTTGTGTGTGTGTGAGAGAGAGAGAGAGAGAGAGAGAGAGAGAGAGAGAGAGAGAGACTCGCGTCGCTTCCCCCAGTTCTTCTGAGGAGCGTTGTGTGTGTGTGAGAGAGAGAGAGAGAGAGAGAGAGAGACTCGCGTCGCTTTCCCTAGTTCTTCTGAGGAGCGTTGTGTGTGTGTGTGTGAGAGAGAGAGAGAGAGACTCGCGTCGCTTTCCCTAGTTTTTCTAAGGAGCGTTGTGTGTGTGTGAGAGAGAGAGAGAGAGAGAGAGAGAGAGAGAGAGAGAGAGAGAGAGAGACTCGCGTCGCTTCCCCCAGTTCTTCTGAGGAGCGTTGTGTGTGTGTGAGAGAGAGAGAGAGAGAGAGAGAGAGAGAGAGAGAGAGAGAGAGAGAGAGAGAGAGAGAGAGACTCGCGTCGCTTCCCCCAGTTCTTCTGAGGAGGGTTGTGTGTGTGTGTGTGTGAAAAAAGCCTTACACTATGAAGCGTGTATGCACTGTGACTACTTTTATATAGTTGATTACCAGCTGGGCATTTCACTCTGTCTCGTGCTGAAGCCTGTCACTGTCGACCAATCGCAGCAGGCTGTCATCGGTCCAATCAGCGCAGATTAGCTTCGCGCTGAGGAGGGGGTTGGGAACAAATGAATCGCTGGACGATTCATATGGGAGTCGTTGGGATAATTAGGTAAAAATAAATGCAGATTATAAGACCATCAAAGTGTTTTATGACCTTGCATGCATATTAGACTGTTGTTGGAGACCCTTACAACCTAAATATGACCCTATTTCATGTATAATATGGGCTCTTTAATTTGCCTTTTTATATATTTATATACACTTTTCCGTCCATCTGTCCATCCAATCCAGGGGTGCCCAAACTTTTTCTTATGAAGGGCCAAAAACCAAACTTGGTTGAGGTTGGTGGGTCAAACATAAATGCACCAAACTGTGTTACATTAAAGTTTCTGTAGTAAATTCCTATTTTATGTCATGAAGCAGACGCTGGACAACAGAGTTGAGGATCCACGTGCAGTATTCATTAAGAACTGCAGTCAGACAGGCAACGGTTAAGCACAGAAGCAAACAGTATCATACTGGGATGTCCAAAAGAGTAGTCAGGTCACAGGCAAGTAGATCGGTTCAGGCGGCTTGCAGCATAAATAATAAACAAAGCGAGGGTCAATAAATATGGCACGGGAGAAACAAGACAAGGTATACGCTTCATAATGTTGACAGGTTAACAATACAGCAAGACTCATCAGCAAATTATGCGTGTGTGAGAGGTAAATATGAAGTCCAGGTAATCAGTCCATGATGAGTTATCAGCGGGCGAACTGCAACTGGTGTGTGAGTACAGGCATAATGGGATTTGTAGTTCATTTGGTGGCAGATTTGTAGTTTTCCAGCGATCTGCATGGGCTAGATCACTAGT
The DNA here is from genome assembly GCF_903798145.1 of Danio aesculapii. Lineage (NCBI taxonomy): Eukaryota > Metazoa > Chordata > Actinopteri > Cypriniformes > Danionidae > Danio > Danio aesculapii. The sequence goes on from NC_079441.1 coordinate 8,774,685, forward strand.
GATTGTGACAGATTATTAATATTTAAAATTATATAATCATATTTTACATTTTACAATTGACTTATTACAAT
>NC_079441.1:8779755-8792255 GCF_903798145.1 Danio aesculapii
GCTAAAGACCATGACCATGGCATAACGTCTATTGCTAGAGCTTTTGAGGTCAGAGGAGTGAGGTTTAGTTGCATAGCACTTCACTAGCTGGCCTCCGTTACACTCACCCGCCCTAAAATCTCACTCCCATCCCGGACGAGCCCCTACGTGTAACCCACAGACCCTACTGCTCCTAAAACGGTCTGAGCTAGGATCGAACCGGTGATTCATTGTATAGGAGTTGCTCTAACAAGGAGGCTAAAGGAGTGAGGTTTACCTGCTTATCACTTAGCTAGCTGGCCTCCGTCACACACAATTCTGCACAGAAATAGCATACACTGTAAAAACACGCTGGCTTCCACACAGTTGAATTGTGTTGGGACAACATGAAGGAATTAAATTAACTTATTAGTTTTCATGAGTTTAAGCGAACATAAAAAAAATAAGTTGTCCCTAAAAAACTCAGGAATTGATTCAAAACTCAAGAGTTGTTTCAGCTTATTTTAAATTAGTAGTTTGTACAAAGGGAAAACGTCATTTTTTTTAAGTGGAAATTGTGCGCAGATACTTTCTAGCCCTGCACTGTAAAAATGCAGGCTTCCACACAGTTTCCTCTTGTCGTCCCAACCATACCCATCAACACTCCCGTTTTTCTGGGGAGTCTCCTGTATTTCAGACTCATCTCCCGCCACCCTCCCGTTTTGTTACTTCTCCCAAAAAACTGCCAGAATTTCACCACCCACCTTCCATCCCCCTGGTCCTTAGTTTTTTGGTGCAGTCTGTAACATCCCCAGGTCGCCGACTTTGGTATAGTATCCGGTCGCCCGAAACTCAGTGCATAGTACAGTTAACTCACTCAGTTCTCAGCTGTGTTATTCAGACACCTCACCCCTGACACCAAACACCCCTTGCCCCCAACCTCCCCTCCCCAGTCTCCCGGATTTTCAGAGACAGATGTTGGCAGGTATGGTCCCAACACAAAACGACTGAGTCAACCTAATAGTTTTTACAAATGTAAGTGGGTTGTACATAAATTTGTCCCAAAAAAACTTAAGAATTGTGCTGTTTCAACTTGTTTTGAATAAGTAGTTTGAACAAGCAGCAAAAGTTGTGTTTACACACATTTACATAAGTAAATGAATAATTGATAAACGCAGTGGAGAAACTGCATTGTTGTAGTCATCGCGGTCTGTAAACTGTTAACTCTGGATGTATGTATGAGTGTGTGTGTGTGTAAAAATAGGACATAACTGCGAGATGAAGTCACGCAGATATTATGGAATTTGGCCTCATTGTTAAACAGCTTTTTACAGCCTGACACAGATTTGCTTTGAGTCATAGGTGATAATGTTATGTTATATCATACGATGTTTATGTTAACGGGGTCACTGGAGTCAGTCTTAATAAAGCAGAGAGGATTAATAACTCTGTACACATAGGACGAAGAGAGTGTGTTCATCAGTGTCAGAGTTTAACGTCTGTCTGGGACTTTTTTCAGGCCGTGGTTGTACGTTTAGGTTTGTGATGACTGTGGATCTTATTTTATTCAGCAATTATTAGCTTCATCTTTGTAGTTTGCTGGATGTGTGTAAGAAAATATGTTTTTGTTTTAGTTGATGCTAAACGTTTTATTCGTTCATTTATTTTTTAAGGTCTCTTATGTTCATCGATGCTGAATTTACAACAGTAAAAACATTAATTATGTAGAATTATTGCAATATATATATAGTTGTATTATTTTTAAATTAGTTTTATTTAAAAAAAGCTAAAATTCTTATTAAAATACAATTAAAAGTACTGTGAAATATTGATGACGAACGTTTAGCATTATTATTTTTATTCTTATTATTGTTGTTATTGTGTGTATGCTTTACTTGAAAGATAGGTCTTTAATTTAGTTTTAAACTGAGAGAGCGTGTCTGAGCCTCTGACATTATCAGAAAGGCCATTCCAGAGTTTTGGAGCCATAAATGAGAAGGCCCGACCTCCTTTAGTAGACTTTGCTATTCTGGGTAGATTATTTGCTATTCCTTTAGTAGACTTTGCTATAAGCCATGAGTTTTGAGATCTTAAAGAGCGGGTTTGATTGTAGCGAGACAGAAAGTTGGTTAGATAAACAGGAGCTACATTATTTAAAGCTTCATAGGTAAGAAGCAATATTTTATAATCAATACGGAACTTAACAGGCAGCCAGTGTAAGGAGGATAAAATTGGGGTGATATGATTATATTTTCTAGACCTAGTAAGAACTCTGGCAGCTGAGGTTTATGAAATATACTGAAGTTCAGATATATCAAGATAGATTTCTGATGATATTGAATGTTTAAAAGCTGCTTAATATTTTACATCAAATATAAATCAGGCTTCTTACATGAAGAGAAATTTGCATGTATCATTTCTCAGTTTTGACTGACGGTGTTTGTTGATCCCGCAGGTTCCTGTGTCCGGTGTGTCAGCCGGTGTTCATGAATCCGGCAAAACCATCGACAAGACTGAATCTCTGTTTTCACAGGAGAGAGACCCACGATTCAGCGACATCTACACCGGAATCTCTACATGTATGAGCTTCAGCACAAATTAAACATGCAATTCACTGGAGTTTCAGCTAATTCAGTTACAGAGCCTGTGCACGGCTGACAGATACAATTCCTGCATGATTTACACTGTAAACACTGTATGCTTGGTACATTTGGTTGCTATTACAAAGAGTTTGCAAGGAAATTAAGTCAGAAATTCCAACAAAAATAGGTCAGATTGAGCTTCTGATTGTTTCTAGCTTGTAAAAGACTGTTGTTTCTGATTATGCACTGAATCAGTGTCAGTGTTCGCGAGTTATAGGCTTATTCCTCTGTAGTTTGGGCTCTATATTATTATTGTAAATAATATATTACATTATTTTTTAAACCTATGCACATCTATAAATGACTGCCAAAATTAAAAAAAAAATTATAATTAATTCATTAATTTTAAAAAAATGTAAAACTTAAACAGCAATTCAATCTATAAAATAAAAACATTAATTATAAATAATATTAATAAATAATAATATTAAATCTGTAATTTTATTTACAGTATTATTATTCCACTGAAATATGTATATATTTTATTACATTTACAAAAGAAACAAAATCGAATTTTATGTACAATTAGGTCCATAAATATTTGGACATCGACAAAATTCTAACATTTTTGACTCTTAAAACCAACACAATGGATTTGAAATAAAACAAATGATGTGCTTTAACTTCAGACTGTCAGCTTTAATTTGAGGGGTTTTACTTTCAAATCAGGTGAACGGTGTCGGAATTACAACAGTTTGCATATGTGCCTCCCAGTTGTTAAGGGACCAAAAGTAATGGTACAATTGGCTTCTAAGCTGTTCCATGGCCAAGTGTGTGTTATTCCTTTATTATCCCAATATTGTCCCAATATTTATGGACCTAACGGTATATACTTCCTCTATTTTCGGTCTCTATTCTTGTGAAATCATGTAGATTGTAGTATTTGTAAATAAAAAAAATATATATATAATTTATTTTTATATATAATTTTTTTATTTATTTTTATTGCATTTACAAAAATAAATAATCACTTCAACTGATTTGGAAGATTTATTCTGATACGGCTTCTTGCATTTCATCTGTAGTTTTTACCTTCCTCATTTTGAAATAAAAAAGAAACATATAAATAAATTAATAATTTAATATAAATAAATATTTTAGAAATTAAAAATAAAAAATAAAAATATCTGCAATGAAAATAACAATTTTAATTAATTTTTATATTTATTAATTGTTTGACTACATGTACAAAAATTGAATGAAAAGTGATTAAATGATTTCAGTATTCTTTCATTTATTCATTTAAACAGCTGAATTAATAGATGATATAATCTGATTTAATATTCAGGAAAAGTTAGCTTGTCTTATATTGTCTCATCTGTGTGATCATGAAGATGATGCTAAAATATGATGTTTCTGTCATTTTTGAGCTCCTTAATAATGTTTTGTGTGTGTGTGTGTTCAGCTGAGAAGAAGATGATGGTTCCTTCATCCACCGCCGGCGGGCAGCAGTTGTATTCTCAGGGCAGCCCTTTTCAGCCAGGACATTCCGGAAAGAGCTTCAGGTACACATTAGAGATCTGCACAGGACTGATTTTTTAGTCCCGCTCCCGCCAGGTTTTATTCCACACCTACCGATCATGCTGTATATTCAGCCTTTGTTCACCTGCTGCCCGACCTGCCCTGTTTTCTACCAGACCATTCCCACTAAATTTAGATCTGGTTTCCAAAATCTCACGTTTAAATTGGGTACTATCAAAAGAGAGATAACTGATAAGTGTGTAGGTTGTGCAAGGACTGTAGGCTAAATGTCAGTTTTGCTTGCCCCTTTGTGATGAGACATGAGTGTTGCCATAAACAGTGACGTGCGATGAGATTTGTGGCTGGTGAGGCACTGACTCTTTCAAACTCAGATTTGACTACTACTGATTGTGTTCCATATATCATATCAGCATTATTTCTATACACACAGCAGGTACATACTGGGCCAAGGAAGAATGTCAAATGTATAGCGATTAAATATGCCTCCAAAAAACACCCGGCTGGATGCTACAGAGTCCAGACAGCCTATAACAAGCGACACACAGCACCACGGCGGATGCGCGCTCTCTCTCTCCCTCTCTATCTCAAGGGAGCGCTATATTGTTAGACCGCCCGCTCCTGTTCAAATTACACCAGAGTTACTGACTGATATCGAGTTTTATTCAAAAATTTATTCCCACACCGCAAGTAATCTGGTCGGATGTGCTAGAGGTCTACATTCCCATGGCTGTACCGTAGGGGCTGCGGGGATGCAGACTCTAGTATACATCCACAAAAATACATCCTTATGGCAAGCTTTACCGAAGACACATCAGTACAGGGGTTGCAAATGAAACTAAAACACTGGCCGATTTAGTGTTGGAGGTTTCATGGCTAAATTTGAGCAGCTGGTGGCCAGTTTTCATTGATTGCACATTCCAACAGTAAGAGCGAAGAGTGAATACCACAGTTCTGGTTAAAATATTGCAACGCACACAACATTATAGGTGACATTTCAGAGTTCAAAAGAGGACAAGTTGTTGGTGCGATGTATTTGTAATATATATCAAGAGACACGGTATCCAGGGTAATTAGCATACCATCTAGAAGGACAAACCACATCCAACAGGAGCAACTGTGTGGGCAAGAGGAAGGTGTCTGAAAGGGATTGTATCCAAAAAAAACTAAAACCACAGCTGCCCAACTCACAGCAGAATTAAATGTGCACCTCAACTTCCCCGTTTTCACCAAAACTGTTCGTCGGGAGCTCCACTGGGTCAATATACATAGCCGGGTTGTTATGTCCTAACCTTTGGTCACTTATGCCAATAGCAAACATCAGTTTCAATGGTGCCAGCAGTGGAAATCTTGGGCTGTGGATAACGTGAAGCATGTATTGTTCTCTGATGAGTCCACCCTCACTGTTTTTCCCACATCTGGGAGAGTTACAGTGTGGAGAAGCCCCAAAGAAGCATACCACCTGGCCTGTTGCATGCCCAGAGTGAAGTATGGGTGTGGATCAGTGATGGTTTGGGCTGCAATATCATTGCATTCCCCAGGCCCAACACTTGATGCAGGACACTGACAAGGACTACCGAAGCATTCTTGGAGGACCATGTGCACCCTATGGTTCAAACATTGTATCCTGAAGGCGGTGTTGTGTTTCAGGATGATAATGCACCAGTACACACAGGAAGACTGGTGACAGATACATGAAAGTAAAGTTGAACATCCCATCGCATGGCCTGCACAGTCACCAGATCTAAATATTATTGAGCCATTTTGGGGTGTGTTGGAGGAACGAATCAGGAAATGTTTTCCATGACCTAATTTATTTATTTTTTTTCAAATCATTAACACTTGATTGTGTCAGAAATGTGTGTCTGGTGTGAAATTTGTTCTTTTAATGTGTTTCAGCTCTTCTGTGATCCATGTCCCGGGTGTGAATGACATCCAGTCCACAGCGGGTTCAGCTGGACAAAACCTTAGCCAGATTTCCCGGCAGATCAACACGGGACAGGTGTCCTGGAGCGGGAACAGACCTCCATTCTCTGGCCAGGTGAGAGCGATTTCTCTTCTCTATTAGCTTTAATTAAGCTGGAACAGTCCTGTTTAGCACTGGGATGTTGAGAAATGTTGGATCCAGATTCAGGCGCATTCAGCGATCAACAATGAGCAATTCACATTTATACTTGACCTGACAGTGTCAGTGTAGAGAAATACAGTTGAAGGCGTTCATTCAAATATTTCTCAAGTGATGTTTAATGGAGCAAGGCCATTTTTATCTTGTTTGTTTATGTTTGGTTGTGTGATATAGATGAGCATATAATAATTTTAAGATCAATGTTATTAATAGAGTTTTAAAGAGCACCTATTAAGCAAACATCACTTTTGTAAGGGGTTTAAACTCAGTTGTGTGCCAGCAGTGTGTGAAAATAACGAGCTTCTAATGGTAAAAACGTATTAATTTTAATTTTATAATCACACTTGATAAAATTTAATTGGCTTTCTCCCTTTGTACGTGTCATAACAGGGAAAGTTTTTAATACTATTACGTTTAAAATCATTTAAAAAATCTCACTTGGGGAATTTTTGAAAAAGAATTCATTTCGCTGGAGGGCTAAGATGGATATACTGGTATATAGATAAATTCATAATATGTCCCTTACTATATAAATAAATAATGGCATCAAGTCAGTACTTTGTATTTTATCTTTAGTTGTTTTAAAAGTAAATATACATAGATATATATATATATATATATATATATATATGTTAACAGAAAAATTGTTAAAATATATATATAATTTTTCTTTTTTTAAATTATTATATATATATTTTTAAAAAAAGTTTAAATAGCACGGTTGATTAAGTTTAGATAATTTGATTGCATATGCAAAATAAAAATCATTCACAGCTTGTTTACCTAAATATACAGACAAATAAGTTAATTAAAATTAAATATCTATTTAATTAAGCAGATCTCATATCAAAATAATATTCTGAAAAAAAAAAAAATCAATAAAATAAAATTCAGAATTATTAGCCCCCCTTTGATTTTTTTTTTCTTTTTTTAATAATTCCCAAATGAAATTTTCACAGTATGTCTGATAATATTTTTTTTTCTGGAGAAAGTCTTATTTGTTTTATTTCGGCTAAAATAAAAGCAGTTTAAAAATTTAAACCATTTTAAGGTCAAAATGATTAGTCCCTTTCAGCTATTTATTTTTTTTTTCGATAGTCTACAGAACAAACCATCTTTATACAATAACTTGGGCTAATAATTCTGACCAACTGTATATTATAAAAAAATATATTGTACATACATTGTTTATATTGTATTTAAAATGAACAATTGTGTTGGAAAAACAAGGATTACTTCAACATTTCACTAAAAACAAGTACAAACATTTTATTTATTGCAAATACAAAAATTAAAGTGATTCAAAGCTTGTTTAGCTATGATGATGATGAGTCCTAGTTTGTCACATGCACTGTTACATGCAGCGAAATTGTACCCCTCCGACCATACACAAACATCACATATTTCATTGGAAGACAGGTCCGGGATAAGTGTATACACATAAAATTAATAAAAATAAATGTAATTATATATACATCTTCAAATGATTATTTCAAACTGGATTTCTCCCTAGATAAACAACTTGTAAATAAAGTAATATCAACCAATAAGCACAAGGACAGAATTAGTCCATTATGCTGTCCTTAAGTTGAAGTTCACATGTGCTCTTCATGATATGCATGTGTGTTTTTAATCAGCTCTGAAGAATCTGCGCTTTATAGACTCTCATCTGTCTCTCTTTAAGCAGTAAATTGCTTGTATATCATTTTTAAAAATCCACCAGTCATCCCATATTTATAATATCTTAAATCATAGCATATGCAGAGCCAATTCAAATACCAAACCTTTTGTTAGTTGTTTGCAGAAGAGCAGAGAAATGCTGAAACTCAATTCTCCAATAATTAAAAGTACATCTGATTGTGGCATAGCAGTTCTGTCCTTTAATTCTTAGTTTGAAGAGTCATTAATGGAATAATTCACTCAGAAATGAAAATTCTGTCATTATTTACTCACCCTCCCTTCGATGAGTTTCTCTTCTGTTGAACACAAAAGAAGATGTTAAGAAAGTAATCATGTAAAATGCTGGAAATTATTAACCATTGACTATCATAGTATTTGTTTTTCATACTATGAAAGTCAATGGTTACAGGTTTCCAACATTCTTCAAAATATCTTGTTTTGTGTTCAGCAGAAGAAAGAAACTTGAGGTTTGGAACCACTTGAGGGAGAATAAATGCATCACACAGTGACTGTGAAGGCCATTTGAGTACAGTGAACTCATTGTCATGTTCAAGAAACCAGTCTGAGATGATTCGCTCTTTATGACATGGCGTGTTATCCAGCTGGAAGTAGCCATCAGAAGATGGGTACACTGTGGTTATAAAGGGATGGACAGGGTCAGCAACAATACTCAGGTAGGCTGTGGTGTTGACACAGTACTCAGTTGGAACTAATGGGCTCAAAAATATCCCCCACACCATTACACCACCACCAGCAGCCTGAACCATTGATACAAGGCAGGATGGATCCATGCTTTCATGTTGTTGACACCAAATTTTGACCCGACCATCCAAATGTTGCAGCAGAAATCGAGACTCATCAGACCAGGCAACATTTTCCAATATTCTATTGTCCAATTTTGGTGAGCCTGTGTGAACTGTAGCCTCAGTTTCCTGTTCTTAGCTGACCGGAGTGGCAACCATTCTCCTCTGACCTCTGGCATCAACAAGGCATTTGCGCCCACAGAATTGCCCCTCACTGGATATTTTTTCTTTTTCAGATCATTCTCTGTAAACCCTAGAGATGGTTGTACGTGAAAATCCCAATAGTTCAGCAGTTTCTGAAACACTCAGACCAGCCCGTCTGGCACCAACAACCATGCCACGTTCAAAGTTACTTAAGTCCCCTTTCTTCCCCATTCTGATGCGTTGCTGCCATGTGATTTGCTGATTACAAATTTGTGTTAACAAGCAGTTGTACCTAGTAAAGTTGCCGGTTTGTTCAAAAGTTTTTTTTTATTTTTCTGATCTCGATAAGGCTCTACTCAATGTAAAATAACCATTTTTTTATTTTGAAAATATGTGAACACAAAAAATATGATGTAAACGATCAGCATATAATAGTGAGCATTAAAATAAACAAAATACAGGTATACAGGAGTTTGGTAATAATATTATTATTAATAATAATGCCAACAACAGCAATAATAATAGTAAAAATTAAAAGGATAAACTAAAGAGTAAATGACAGAGGTATACTATAACAAATTATATATATTTACGGTTGAAGTCAGCATTATTAGCCCCCCTGAATTATAAGCCCCCCACTGTTTATTTTTTTCCCCAATTCTGTTTAACGCCGAGAAGATTTCTTTAACACATTTCTAAACATAATAGTTTTAATAACTCATTTCTAATAACTGATTTCTTTTATCTTTGCCATGATGACAGTAAATATTATTTGACTAGATATTTATCAAGACACTTCTATACAGCCTAAAGTGACATTTAAAGGCTTAACTAGGTTAATTAAGTTAACTGGGCAGGTTAGGGTTATTAGGCAAGGTATTGTATAATGATGGTTTGTTCTGTAGACTATCGAAAAAATAAATAGCTTAAAGGGGCTAATAATATTGACCTTAAAATCAATTTTAAAAAATTACAAACTGCTTTTATTCAAGCCGAAATAAAACAAATAAGACTTTCTCCAGAAGAAAAAATATTATCAGACATACTGTGAAAATTTCCTTGCTCTGTTGAACATCATTTGGGAAATATAAAAAAAAAATAAAAGGGGGCTAATAATTCTGACTTTATCTGTATATATAACATTCTACACCAAAAAAGCAATAAACTATACATGTATTGAAGGTTAAGTAAGGGTAATATTAAAATAACTTGTTGTAATGTTTTGCAAAATGCCAAATATTTTGATTCTGTGACACAGTTTTTTCAGGATCATTATACTGCAGAGTCTTGTAAACGCTGTTATGCTGTGAAATATAGTGTGTGAAAAAAATGTCTTAAAGGGATAGTTCACCCAAAAATGAATATTTGCCCACCCTTTTGAGTTTCTTTCTTCTGATGAACACAGGAAGATATACTGAAAAATGTTGGAAATAAAACAGCCATTGACTTCCATAGTATTTTTTGTTCTTGTTATAGATGTCGATGGGTGCTTTTTTTACATCCTTCAAAATAAAAGAGAAGAAAGAAAATCATAAAAGGTTAAAACCACTTGAGTGAGAGTAAATAGTAAGCAAATGTTCTTTTTTGGGGGGTGAACTATATCAGTTTTCAACAGTTTAATGCGTCCTTGCTGAATAAAAGCACACCTTTATCATAGCTATTTCATACTTTTATATAGCTATTTAAAAAAATTAAGTTAAATATAACGAAAGGGCTGAAGGCAGAATTTTTTAGCTCTCTTCTGAAATTTTTTCAAACATTTTCCAAGTGCAGAATAACAGAGATTTTTTTTTTTGTCAACACATATTTGTCAAACGTAATAGTTTTAATAATTAATTTCTAATAACAACTTTTTTGTTGTTACTCCCATGATGACTTAATTTAGTAGTTATTTTACAATATATTATTCAGTGTAAATTGCAATTTAAGGACTTTACTAGGTTAATTAGGTTAACTAGGTTATATCTGTGTGTTATGTCTCTTCATGTCACTTGTTGTTCCTCCACAGCAGCAGATTCCCGCTCAGTCTAATAAGGCTCAATCGTCTCCATTTGGCATCGGCTCCAGTCACAGCTATCAGGCAGACCCGTCATCCTACAGCCCTCTGTCCAGCCCCGCCACCTCTTCGCCCTCCGGAAACGCCTACTCCAACCTCGCCAATCGCAACACTGCTTTCGGTGAGAATATCTGCTCGTTCATTACAATGCATCATTATATTGCTTGTCGATAACTATGCATTATCCAAGAAGTTACTTCCAGGAACATTAGACTCTTTGACATCCTAATTTTATTGTTATTGTGCCGGTAACTAAAGAAATATTGATGAAATCAAAATATCCTTTTAAATAATGAGGTATTGGGATCTCAATGTTTAAATTCTACACATTTTGTGGTCAAAAAAGCAAATAATCACTGTGCTTAAAGCTTTTTTATTTAAAAATGAACGTCGGGAAGACTAATAATATTGAAACTTGTCATGTTTTACTTTCATCAAAATAGTTGCAAAAAAACATACTCTAGTTAATGAAAAAAATTCACATTTTCAATGTTTGCAGACCTCTAACTCTAGAACTGTTTAATATATTTTTGAATGTGGTTGTAGATTCTGGTTCTTAACAGACTTTTCTTCCAATGTACCAATTTTTAGGGCTCTATGTAATTCAGTTCTAGAGATATGTCAATCTGAGTACAGCTCAGTGCATTTTACCTGTTGATTAAGACCCAAGTAAGGTCTGAATAAGATCTGAATGGTTAGTTTATGTTTCTTGACTTTTTATTAAGCATCTTTAGTAGCTGTATTGAGCTATAGAAATGCTGGTGTTTTGGCACTTAATTTCTTTATGGCAGAAACTGTTCATTTCGAGAGATATGGGGATCTAAATATGACTCTTAGAAGTACTTTTTTACCCTAAGCAAAATAAAAACAATAAAAAATCCCAAAGTTTGTGTACCTCCATTAAAGATATTTCAGTTTGATGGTAGATTATGGTTCTGAAACTTTTCTCCAACTTTTCTTTTTTTTTTTCTTCAACTAATGCTAAATATACACTTTTTCAATGTTTGCAGACCTCTAACTCTAGAAGTGTTGAAGCTATTTTAATATGTTTGTAGATTCTGTTTCTTAACAGACTTTTCTTCCAGTGTACCAATTGTCAATCTGAGTGCAGCTCCATGTGCATTTTACCCGTTGATTAGGACCTGAGTAAGGTCTGAATAAGATCTGAATGCTGAGTTTGCTTTCTTGACTTTCTATTGAACTTTTTCAGTAACTGCTTTGAGCTTCAGAAATGCTGGTATTTTAGCACTTTTTTAGCACTGGTATTTTGTGTCAAAAACTGTTCGTTTTCAAATAAATAGGAATCTTAATGCGAGTAATTTTTTTTTAAAAATCTGTGCCGATTGTTTTTCAAAGTTTGTTAGCCAGTAAATAAAGAAACATTGATGAAATCTACTTATCCTGTTATATTATGGTTCTTAAATGTTTCTTTTAGCAATTATATTTTAATGCTTACTATTTTTTATTTCTAGAGACATTAGGATCTTCGCATTTTTTAGCGTCCCTATGTAGTTTATTTCTAGAGATATCAGTGCAGCACCATGTCCATTTTACCCATTAAATTCCACTGAAATATTTGAACAGTTTGTTTTTTTAGTGTTTTTATTGCGCAT
>NC_079441.1:8797255-8907255 GCF_903798145.1 Danio aesculapii
TATGCAAATAAGCTATTGCTTTATTAAAATTTTAGCAAATTTGCATACATTTCTAGAACAATCATGGGATCCTTGGATGCAGTCAGGTTCAAAATTTATTTATTTTATATATAATTAAAATATGTTGTTGTTGTTGTTGTTGTTGTTGTTGTTGTTGTTGTTGTTGTTGTTTTTGACAGTTTGCAGTCAAATGTTTTTAAAGAGGGGATTTTGCGAATGTCTTATTACTTTATATTAATTAAGTACAGTGAATAATTAGCAATTTTGTCTCTTCTCTCTAAAACAATATTTTAAGAAAAACAACCTTTAAAAATCTGTGTTGTAATGTAAATCTACAAATGAATCAAGCAAAAGTCAAACTTAAAAGTGTTTATAGGATGTTTATTTTTTTTTACATCAGGCTGAACAAAAAGCACTACGAAAAACCAAAAGGTTTTAAATATGTAAATAAGCCATTGCCTCATTAAAATATTAGCAAATTGGCTTACATTTCTAGCACAAACTTGTGATCGTTTGATGCAGTCCAGTTCAATGCAGTTATATTTATTTGTTGTTGTTTTTTTTTATCATTTTGCAGTCAAATGTTTTTAAAGATGGGGTTTTTGGGTGTATCTTATTACTTCATATAAAAACAAATACAGTGAACAACCAAAAGAGGATTTCCACAGAGTGTAATCTTTATTTTCTGTCTCGATTCCATGGATTTGCAAAATCTCTTCTCTCTTAAAAAAATACTTTGAAAAAAAGCAACCTTTAAAACTCTGTGTTATAATTGAAATCTACAAATGAATCAAGCAAACGTAAAATTTAAGTGTTTTTTGGATGTTTTCTTTACATCAGACTGAACAAAAAACACTATAAAAAAACAAAATGTTTGAAATATGCAAATAAGCCATTGCTTCATTAGAATATTCTCAAATTTGCATACATTTCTAGCACAATAAATGATAGTTTGATGCAGTCCAGTTCAATGCAGTCATATTTATTTATTTATTTATTTATTAACATATTGAATTCAAAGATTGTTAAAGAGGGAAGTTTCTCATTTCTTCATATTAAAAACATACAGTAAACAACCAAAACAGGAATTCTACTGAATATAAATGTAATTTTTTTGACTTTATTTCATAGTTTTGTAGCTTTTATTTCTCTTACATTAGACTAAAAGACAAAAATGTTGAAATATGCAAATAAGCCTTCATTTGCATACATTTCTAGCACAAAAATGTGACCATTTGATGCAGTCCTGTTTAATGCAGTCATACTTATTTATTCATTTATTTCTTAGACATATTGAAGTCAAAGGTTGCAGAGATTTTTTTAACATCCCATTACTTCATTATTCTGAAAATAATGTGAACGGCATTTCCACAGGGTATAAAAAAACAATTTATTATGTGTTTTTGCACCTCAATTCCATGCTTTTGTAAGGGTTTTCTCTCTCTCTCTCATCTAAAAAGCGGCCTCTGGTTTCCCCAGCACATTGAAAGCTCTATGAAGTGAATTGAATTTACAGCTTGTACCGAGACTCCGAATGACATTTCTCTCATTGTTGTGTCCCTGGAGGGAATCTCTCTCTCTCTCTCTCTCTCAATGTGATTAGTGTGGCCATTTAATAAGTCATTCATGTTAAATAGGTGACATTAAAAAGCCACTTGGATTTGGAGTGTATCGGCCGTCGAATGGCTTTCAGGCCCTCCAGGCTTCAGCCAGAATGAAGCCTCGTCCAGATAATTCTTTTTTAATACACTGTCATTAAAGAAAAAGAAAAAAAGGAGCATTTATCTTTATCTCACTCAGACTGAACAGGAGGAAGAAACGACTGCAGCGTTGGAATTAATCCATTTAATCCTCCTTTTTTTTGTGCTAGTAAACGGAGCTCATGTGTTTGGGTGTTTAGTTTGTGGTGTTCTGCGCTTTATTCTTGGTCACAGTAACTAAATCTGCTCAGTGTAAATAAGAGTCTTTTTTCAAATGATTTTAAAATTATTTTGCAATTAAGTGGCTTTCAAATAAGCCATTTTATAATGTTTTGTTCACAGTACTGTTTTTAATGTTTTTGTGTGTGCGTAAAATTAGACTTCTTTTTAGTAATTTGGAGATATCATGTTTTATGTTGCTAAAAAATAAATGATTAATGGAAATTGCAAAACAATTAGCTTTTTTATTAGTTTTAAGTAATCATGCAAGAGTTCCTTGCTAAATTTAGTTTTTTAATTCTAGAAACAGTGCTGTTTTTGTAAAATAACTTTTATATATACATTTATTTCAGCACTGCTTTCAATTTGTTAGCTTTAGGTTTAAAAATAATAACAAAAATTTCTTTCATTTTATTTCTTTGAAAAAATTCAGTTTTAGTAATTTTGTCAAATTTACACTGTCATTTTTTTTAAATATGATTAATTAGTCCTGACAGCACATGTTTTTAGGTTTTTAGGTTATTGTAACTTATTAAACTAAGTTATTATGTTCTAGTTTAATTTTAAAAGTTACACAAGCTGTTTTCAGTAAGGTTAACATAATATAAGTTCAATGGACTCATAAAGTTAATTTGATTCAGCTTAAAAACTTAATGCAACCAGGATTATTTTACTGTGTAATCATTTTTAAATGATAAAAAGTTCAATATCTGTATATATCTATATATATATATATATATATATATATATATATATCTATATATATATATCTGTATATATCTATATATATCTATATATATATATATATCTGTATATATCTATATATATATATATCTGTATATATCTATATATATATCTATATATATATATATATCTATATATATATATATCTGTATATATATCTGTATATATATCTGTATATATATATATATATATATATATATATATATATATATATATATATATATATATATATATATATATATATATATATATATCTTTATTAAAATATTACAATAATAATATATAGCTTGAGATAAATGTTATTTTAGTGTGTTTTTTATTTTCATTAAACATTAGACATATTTCTTTGGTTTGTAGCTGAAAATGATTGGCTGAATTTAATTGAATGCATTTAATTTTTTTTAATTAAAGTTTATACTAATTAATCAAACTGCACTAACAAATATAATAATAATAAGAAGAATTTACATTTTCATTTATTGATGAACTATCCCTTTAATCGCAGTCGGGTGAAATTGAACTTTATCTAAATATAATAACAGTGGTAATAAAGTAGGCATTTCATTCAGAAAGATGGGGGAAAGGGTTTGGGGAGAGTTATCACAATCTAACAGACCCCTTCTGCTCATCATTTCTGTTTGTTGTCAACACTGAGAGTTGGAGGGGCGTGGTTAAGAGTGTTGGCCACACCCAATACCACAGACAGATGTTATTTGACAATTAAATGCTCATGAAACCCCCTTCTTTCAGTTTAAGTCTACCTCAGAATATTTTCAAAAATGCTTCATGATGGGAGTGGAGCTCTGAGAGAAGAGGGAGGAGTGGGTGTGGCAGGCAGAGCAGGGGAGAAAGAGGGGAGTGAACAACTAGTTGGTTAACAAACTGAGACACAAACTATGAGGAGACCCATGATTTTATAGTTTACAAAGTTAAAATGCAAAGAAATAAACAGTTATTTAATGCCCTGCTACATATACGACACACACACACACACACACACACACACACACACACACACACGCACACACACACGCACACACACACACACACACAAACACATAGATAGATAGATAGATAGATAGATAGATAGATAGATAGATAGATAGATAGATAGATAGATAGATAGATAGATAGATAGATAGATAGATATATAGATAGATAGATAGATAGATAGATAGATAGATAGATAAGATATAATTTGTTATATCATTATACATATAATCGTTTTTATATAAACACTATAAATAATGTGGACGTCTCTCCTCCTGAATCCCTGGGTCTGAATGCAGACACAGTGGATAGCAGTGCAGCAGGTCTCTTGACCTATCTATTTCAACCATTAGCCCTGCCAGCTAGTTTTAATTTTAAAAATAGGTGAACACAGCAGCACTGATATAGGTGATGTGTCTGAATGGTAACAAACTCAACTGATAAAAGACAAAGTCCGCCATTCTCCAATTCTCGTACAACTCTCCCGACAGAAATGCTTGCTGCACACAAACAGCTTTGCTGTATCGGCCTGGACAGCATCGAGGGGAAAAACATGCAACAAACACCGTGGATCATGGAAACAAATACATACAACCTAAGCCATGTGCAGATGCGGCCTGACCAAGTCATTGGGTCTCACAGCTTAGCAGCTCTGCCTTGCCTTTGGAAAGCACGTGCTCTCATGATAAATTAGGAAGCAGGGTCTTCTCATAAGATAAGAAAACTCAGCCATGAACAATAATGAGAAACCGACTCGTCATCACTCCACTAGCAGATTCGCGCTACATCACCGATTTTGATCCCGCCCCAAAAATTACATTAAACCCAGATGATGAAATTAGCTGTCAAAAGCTCCAAATTATCCTGTTTTCCCCACAATTAAAGCTGAAAGGAGCTAACGTTGTCTTAACTGATGATCAACACACACAAATCTGGTAAAATCTCAAAAATGTACTCCAGGGTGTCTTAAACCTTAAAAACTGAAAACCAACAGGAAGTACATTCATATTTCAAGATCACACGGGCAAACATTTTTTTTCTTAATGTCTTCATGTGAGCTAACCAAATCAATATGCGTAGTTTAATTTCATTTGTACTTTAATTACAGTCTGTATAGTTAAAGTTGAACTTGCTTTCAAGAGCAGCATTTGTCTTCACATCCAGCCTGATCTCACGAGAAAACGTAAGTATTTTACGTTTTGACAGTTTAGTGGCTAATTCGTACGAGTTCAGTCGTACGAAATTGTACGATTTTAAAAAGGAGGCGTGGCACCTAACCCCACCCCTAAACCCAACCGTCATTGGCGGATGAGCAAGTCGTACTAAATTGTACGAATTAGATCGTACGAATTCGTACGAATTAGCCACTAAATCAAAAAGTTACGAATTGCCGTGAGATTGTGTTGTCACATCAGTTAAACAGCGTTCAAACAAAAATCAGAAGATTACCTCTTTTTTTGTTTTGTTTTTGAACGCCATTAACCTTTATCACGCCACGAACAGTTTTGAATCACATGCAATGGTCCAATGGTGTTTCTTCACCGATTCACCAAGGGACAACACGAAGCACAGTCTGATGATGAGGACGCAGAAAGATGGCCAGAGGAGACAAACACAAAGCGAAGACTAACACACAGAAAAATAAAATAAAATTGATGGAGAGATTTACGAGGCGCATCGGCTGGACCTCCGGGGAAAGACAGAGCAGAATGAAGCCGCAGCAGAGCGTCTCTCTGGTGGTGTGGAAATGAGAAGTTTGACCTCAAATCACCGCCTCATCATGGAGGATATGAGGAGCGCCCGAGCTCTCTGACACCTGCGCCCCGCAGCAGTGTGTCCTCCCGTGTTTGCAGAAGCTCCAGATGAGGGCGTTTGGATGATTCCGGACGCTTCTCCGTTCTTCTCCTGGGTGTAAATTGAGTGAGATGGAGGTCACGGTTGAGGAGATTTACACACGCGCTTCATTCAGACAGAGGCTGTCAGAGTTAATGTGGAGGGTTATGCTGTGAAGTCTAAACATGTTTTGTTGGGAAGTGAAAATATAAGATTCTTTCGTCAGTTTTGTTCCCCCTGTGATTGTTTTAGAGCTGTCCATAGACTGTAAAATATATGGACGTAGTATCCGTGACGTCACCCATAGGTTTCTGAACACTGCAAAAGAAGCTACAAGTAGGCGCGGCCAACCGTCGCCATTTTGTTTGCACGTCATCGCACCGACGGCGGGATACCAAACAAGGGCAAAGAGGCGGAGAGTGAGCGGAGCTACAGACACATGCTGGCATTTTGCTTAGACCTGGCAGACAAACTTTACTTTGGGAGAAACGCTTAATACTTTATTACCTGCGACTCGTTTGTGTTCTGACCACATGTGCTTGGCTGTACACTATATCAGTAAAGTGTTTAGACTTTTAAAAACACTGTTGTAATACATTGAGCCACTAAGCAGTGTTCTTGTGACGTTTTTCTACAGGAGGAAAACGCGAAATACGTCCAAACACTTCAATTATAGTGTGTGTTAGTAAATGCAAGACTATTGATGAACTCCAGCATAACACTGTATGATAACGCTTCATATGACTGTTCTAGAGCCTACAGCTAATCAATCTGTCAGATTCTGGTGTGAATTACAGGTCTAAATTAAAATTATAAATGATAAATGATCTTAAATAAAGCAAATACATTTATAGAGATGGTATACAAGTATTTAACTTTACTCACATGGGAAACGAGGCCACGTGAATGGTTTGTGAGCACAATTAAATGCACACAGCATCCCATATCATCTGATAATTGTAGGAAATAAGTCCAAAAAGCAGCTGACTGTGTAAAGCCACATAAAACAAAACAAAAATACGATGAATATGCCGAGATCAGTGGCTAATCTGCCGGATTCAGCTCAGGTGAAGTGACGGCGACCAGCGAGACCTAGCTGTCACTCAAGTGGCCACGCCCTTAATTATGCAAACTTAATATAACCTAATATAAAGGAAATGGAAGAGTTATAAAAAAATTCACCCCCCTCACAGTTGTCATGGAGGGTAATAATAGCTATATGACCCAAAATCGTTCTTTGTACCAGGCTGTAAACACCTTTTTTTCTGTTGTAAAGTTGGCCATTCTAACAGTGGGCTAAATTGCTATTTGCTCTATTATGGAGCCAGGACTAGTGGAATTTTGATGAATTGCAGTTTCAGTTACTTCTGTATTGGCTTCCCGAGGGAGAGCGGGAGGTTGCCGCTTGAAGCTATCGTATGTCATCAGTGCTTAATTTGTAAATGAAGAATTCCTTGAACAAAATCAGGAATTTGACTGACGTCCACCAAACAATTTCAGTTTTCCTGGAGCATGACGTCATTAAATGGTGATAGCTTAAAAAAGAGCATCACATTTCTAAAAAGTCTTTAATTATTTTGTGCCATAATGCTATAGGTCAGTCATGCGTAATAAAACCATGTAGCTACAAACATAAGTCTCATGAAACTTTTATGTGTCAAGTGAAAAATAAATAATGAAATGACTCACTCAGTCTAATCTTCAAGAAGAGCCCACAGTTTCCTCTTCTGTTATGTTTTCTGGCTGACTTGAGATCGCTTTGCTTCTGTCTCCTGCTATCCTGATCCGTTCGCACAGTTTCATCATCTGGAAATCTCTTTTGATCAGGCCCATTATCAGATTTACTCGTGGTTTTGAATGATGAAGATGTGCGTGACTGCCTGTTTCCCAATTTGAAAATACAAATATTGTTTTGGTTGGCCACTGTGCCATTATTTATTTTCACTGCTCACTGCGCACGAAACAACAATCACCAACCAATAAGAGTGATTGTAAACATAAGAAAGCTGATTGGATGAAAATATTGTTGAGGGCCAATAGTTTTGCTTTAAATTGCGCATGGTGACTACCGTTGTGTGTGTGTGTGTGCACACAGACAATACGCTACTAAACGCAATTTTTGTCATTATCAATTTGGGGCTATCCTTGTTATTGTCTAAATTTTTGGGGTAATAAATGTTAAACTAATGAAAATGGTGTTTCTACTCATACATTATTAGTAATACCAAAGGGAACTTTTACTTCATTAAAATTCAGAGCAAATAGGAAAAGCACTTATGTAAATAACAATATCCCTAACTTATTGTGAGCAGTGCACATATATATATATATATACACGCAGTTGAAGTCTGAAATAATTAGCCCCCCCTCACCCCCACCCCCGTTTAATTTTTTCCCCAATTTCTGTTAAATGGGGAGAAGATATTTTTTAACTAATTTCTAAACATAATATTTTTAATAACTCATCACTAATAACTGTTTTATTTTATCTTTGCCATGATGACAGTAAATAATATTTGACTAGATATTTTTCAGGACACTTCTATTCAGCTTAAAGTGACATTTAAAGGCTTAACTAGGTTAATTAGGTTAACTACGCAGGTTAGGGTAATTAGGCAAGTTATTGTATAATGATGGTTTGTTCTGTAGTGCAGTGTTTCCCAACCCTGTTCCTGGAGGCACACCAACAGTACATGTTTTGAATGTCTCCCTTATCTGTCCCATTAACTTCAGGTTTTAGAGTCTCTTCTAATGTTCTGATGAGTTGATTCAGGTGTGTTTGATTAGGGAGAGGTTGAAAATGTGTACTGTTGGTGTGCCTTCAGGAACAGGGTTGGGAAACTGCTGTAGACTATAGAAAAAATATATAGCTTAAAGGGGCTAATAATTTTGACCTTAAAATGGTGTTTAAAAAATTAAGAACTGCTTTTATTCTAGCTGAAATAAAACAAATAAGACTTTCTCCAGAAGAAAAAATATTGTCAGACATACTGTGAAAATTTCCTTGCTCTGTTAAACAGCATTTGGGAAATATTTAAAAAAGAAAACAAAATCAAAGAAGGCTAATAATTCTGACTTCAACAAACTACGTGTATATCTTTTTGTCTGTGTACTTGTCTATCTGTGCTCACATGTGTGTAATGTGTGTTAAACAGATTTATCGCTTAAGGGGGCTAATAATTTTGACCTTAAAATGTTTTTAAAAAATTAAAAACGGCTTTTATTCTAGCCAAAATAAAACAAATAAGACTTTCTCCAGAAGAAAAAATAGTATAGGAATTACTTTAAAAAAATGTCCTGAATCTGTTAAATATATTTTGGAAAATATTTGAAAGAAAGGATTTCACAGGAGGGCGGATCATTTTGTATGTATGTATGTATGTATGTATGTATGTATGTATGTATGTATGTATGTATGTATGTATGTATATATGTATGTATATATATATATATATATATATATATATATATGTATATATATATATATATATATATATATATATATATATATGTATATATATATATATATATATATATATATGTATATATATATATATGTATACAAAAAGAAGTGTGTGTGTGTGTTCAGAGCTGTTTTCTCACTGTGTGTGTTGTTGTGTGCAGATGTGTCTGGTGAGAGCAGTCAGAGCGGTGGTCAGTTCCAGGGTCGTCCGTCTGAGGTCTGGTCTCAGTGGCAGAGTCAACATCACAGTCAGCAGGCTGGAGACCAGCATCCACACACACAGGCCAGCCAGACAGAGGTCTTTCAGGTGAACACGCACACACTCAAACACCTCCATTCACACACACAGGCCAGCCAGCCAGAGGTCTTTCTGGTGAACACACACACACATATCCACATCTACAGTCCAGCCAGTCAGAGGTGTTTCATGGCAACACACACAGCTTCACAGTCCAGCCAGACAGAGATCTTCCACTCACTCAAACATACACAAACTGACACACAGTCAAACACAAAGGCACTCACGCACAGACACACACACACACACACACACACACACACACACACAAACACACACACACTTAGACACAGACATCTATACATGCTCACAAACACACCTACACACACTCAAACGCCCCCCCTACACACACAGACAAACTCAGACGCAGACACACACTCTCTCAAACATACACACACTTACACAGAAACTCAAACACACATCCTCCCACACACAGACACTTAGTGAACATTAATGAAGAGTGTTAAAGCGATGAACATCACAGCCAATCACAGTCTTTTCTGATAAGCATGTGAACTCAGTGGCCAATCAGTAGTGTTTAAAGTCCACATGAACCGGAAGCTGCGACTATCTTTTTTTGTATTGTGACGCTGTTCCTAGAGAAACGGAATATTGAATGAGAAAACAGTGGGCGGGGCTTGTTTTTTTCTACTGCGATCTGATTGGGTGTAGTAAAGTAGGTGCTTCATTCAGAAAGATCTGGAGAGAGTTATTGCTACCAAACATACACATTCTGCTCATCATTCCTGTTTGTTCTCAACACTTGACAGTTGGAGGGGCGTGGTTAAGTATGTTAGCCACGCCCAATACCTCAGACAGACATCATCTGACAGTTCAACTGAAAACAAATAGGAAGTGAATTTTCAGATTTTAATTAAAGATTACAACCTTTTTTTTCCCTTAATGACATGCATAGATGAATTGTTCACAAATCTAGCAATGTGAGCTAACTAAATCAATAGGGTTTGTTTTGATTTCATGCATATATTCAACGCCATCTCTCCATCCCAATCACTGCAGAAACACAGGTCTCTCTCTCTCTCTCTCTCTCTCTCTCTCTCTCTCTCTCTCTCTCTCTCTCTCTCTCTCTCTCTCTCTCTCTCTCTCTCTCTCTCTCTCTCTCTCCCTCTCTCTCTCTCTCTCTCTCTGTTGGTCGTCCAGCCATATCTCCCTCATGACAGTGGGGGTTGCACAGACTAGTCAGCTAGTTACATTCTTAGTAGTACTAGCCATGATCAGTGTGTTGACTACATTTATTCTGCACAAAAATTAGCCCATGCTAATGTTGCGTTATTAACGAAATGAAAGTGTTGACAATGCATTTGTTATACACTAAAATGAGTTATTGGTAGGGTCAGACTGAATCTGTGGACACTTTTAGCTATTTCTGTGGAATTTTGTACAGGGTGTTTGCAGGGTCTTAAAGTCTTAAAATGTCTTAAATTTCAAAATCTAAATTTTAGGCCTTAAAAGTCTTAAATTCACTGAAATATTGTGTTGTATGTCCTAAATCATTTTAAACAGGTCTTAATTTTCCTATGTCCATGTAAAACTACCCAGTCAGGCCAACACCTATCCAATCCCTAACACTCAAAACGTTTTACCAAAAGTTTATTTATTAACTCTTATTGATTAACTCTATTTACCTACTCTATTTATGTTTATAAACATATGGTTTATATATTTTCCTTCCAACATTTGTTTTTTTTTTATGGTTTAACTGGACCATTAGAAAAAAATCCTTATTGCTTAGCCTTGTTTAAATCTAAAATTTCTTTCATAATGGTCTTAAAAAGGTCTTAAAGTCTTAAATTTGACTTGATGAAACCTGTAGAAACACTGTTTGTAAAAATAAAATCTGAGGATTCATGCTGAATGATTTTAGGAGTATCATAACTAAAAAGTAAATATATGAAATAAAGAAAAATACATTTTATTTAATGTTTACAATGCAAAATCCAATTAGATCCACTTATTTTAAACCCCTTAAACAAAGCAAGTCTCTCATATATCTACTAAAAGACAGAACATATTACTTTACAAACTGTATTGTAAATAAATCATATGAACATTTTCATATTTGTTAATAATATCAATGAAATTAATTTCAAAATGGACTAAATATAAATGTACACACATTTACACAAGTAAATGAATAGACTCTATGATGGGCTAAAAATCTGCAGATATCTGTGTGCGCAGATTCCTTGTGGGCCTAGTCAACCACTAGTCAGCCTAGCGGTACTGTTGCATTGTTTTCAAACAGCATGTGTATAATTTCCTGCAAATAAATAGCGAACTTTGCCTTCTTGCAAAACATGGGGGTGGACAACTTCATTGTTTTCAATCCACTTAAATGTGTAAAAACTAATCATTTAACTTGATTCCTTCATGTTGTCCCGAAGCAATCGATTGTGTTGAACCCAGCATTTTTTACAGTGTGGCTTGTTCATCCAAACTCCCCTTGTGACTGTTTTCTTTACAGTAGATTGACAAAAGCAGATTATAAAGGACAGTCTGATGTAACGTCTCTCTGTGTTTGTGTGCACAGGACATGCTGCCGATGCCGGGTGACCCAACACAGGGAACAACCAACTACAATATTGAGGACTTTGCTGACCTCGGCATGTTCCCACCATTCTCTGAGTAACTGGACACGCATCTTTTTGTTTGTTTGGGTTCAGACTGCAGTACCTTCATCTCACACCTGACGCACATGACGCTGCTGAAACACATCTCTGCATACACACACACACATTCAGTTAAAAACACACAAAAAATCTATGTATATCCCCAGTCGTGATGCTCTTCTTCAATGTTTAATCATCATCATGCAGTGATTAAACACTGTAAATAAAAAAGTTGGCTTAGTTGACTCAACTTAAATTGAGTTAAGTGCAGGAATTGGGTTACAAGTTGAGTCAACTCCAAAAAAAAAAGTTGTGCAGCAAATTGCCTAACAATTTTAAGTTGCGTCAACTTTTTTTGTTGCAGTAAAGGGATGGTTCACCCCTAGAGTTGTCACCATACTGGAATTCAGCACCAATAGATACAGAAATTTAAAATGCGTCTATTTCCCGCTAACATTTGAACGCGTTCTTAAACTGCCATTGTGTTCACATGCTCAGCAGAAATGGCTGTGATTGGCCATGAAGGTCATCAGTTCACCAAACTCACCACCGTTTTACTGAGTGTAAACACAGATACACGGACACTGGAGGATTTTAAAGTCGTAAACTCATCAGTGGATCACTCATATGTCAGCTTATAGACAAACCAGCTGATCAACGTGACTTTGAAATGCTCCAGTGTCTCTGTATTTGTGTTTACACTCAGTAAACAGCCGTGAGTTTGGTGAACTGATGACCTTCACGGCTAATCACAATCATTTCTGTTGAGCATGTGAAACAATGGCAATTCGGCGCTGTTTAGGAGCGCAGTCAACAGCGCTCAAATGTTAGCGGGAAATGGACATTTTACATTTCGGTACCGATTTGTACTGGGATTTATTGACTTCCATTGTATTGTTTTTTCCTACTTTGGATGTGAATAGATCCCAGCAATGAGCATTCTTCTGAGTCAACCTTTTTGTTACAGTGAAGGTATGGTTCACCATACTGGTTGTATTGTTGTCACAATACTGGAATTCGGAACCAATCGATACTGAAATTTTGTAAAAACGTCCATTCCCCGCTAACATTTGAGCGCTGTTGAACGCCTTCTTAAACAGCGCAGATTTGCCATTGTGTTCACAGCCAATCCCTGTCATTTCTGTTGAGCATGTGAACACAATGGCAAATAAGCTCTGTTTAGCCCTGTTCACAATCTATTTTCTTCTTGTTTCTTATCTGGAGCACAAAATATAAGATATTTTGAAAAATGCTCATTGCTGGGATTCATTTTATATACATACATACATACATACATACATACATACATACATATATATATACATTCACATATTATATATATATATATATATATATATATATATATATATATATATATATATATATATATATATATATATATATATATATATATATATATATAAATAAAATGAAGTCAATGGATCCCAGCAATGTGCATTCTTCTAAGTCAACTTGTTACAGTGAAGGCATGACAGACCCCTAGGGTTGTCACAAAAGTGGAATTCGGTACCAATGGAGCATTTCAAAGTCACGTCGATCGGCTGGTTTGTTTATAAGCTGACAAAGGAGCGATCGGCTGATGAATCACAGCTTTAAAATGTATCTGTGTTTACACTCAAAACAGCAGTGAGCTCAATGAACTGATGACCTTCACGGCCAATCACAATCATTTCTTTTGAGCATGTGAACACAACGGCAAGTCAGAGCTGTTTAAGAATGTGCTCAACAGCGCTCAAATGTTAGCGGGAAATGGACATATTTTTTATATATTGGTACCGAATTCTCATATTGTGACGACACTATTCACCCCAAAATGAAAACAGACATCATTTACTCACCCTTCACTTGTTCAAAACCTATTTGAGATTCTGTCTTGTGTAGCAGACACAATAAGATATTTTGAAGAATGCTTGTTGCTGGCACAAATTGACTTGCATTGTATTTTTTTACTATGGAAGTCAATGGCTGCAAGCAACCAGCATTCTTCAAAATATCTTCTATTGTTTTCAACTGAAGAATCTCAAAGTTTTAAAAGAGTAAATCATTCATTTTTGGGTGAACTGTCCCTTTAATTGCTATTGATTTGAGTAGAAAAAAACATGGAAAGATGGTCTTTTAAATGAATTTGCATTTATAGGGGGTTTTTGTGAGCAGTAGAAGTGCAAGATTATTTGAGCAGTTGACTTTAAATAATAAAACTGCTACACATCAGACTAATTTATATTGAAATCTGGCTAATTTTGCACCTAATTTAGGTGAAATGTGAACATGACGCAATATTTTGTTGTGTCATATTTCCATTTGTGTATTCACCAAATCAATTTTCACAGACACACACACACACACACACGCACACACACACACGCACATACACACACACACACACACACACACACTTACACATATATATAACGAAGAGATTTCCTTACGGACTTTTTATGGTACAGAAGTATTTTCAGAATCTTTCATGATGTGAAGGATTGTTTTCTTCAAGTGTTGCACCTCGTTTTTTTTTCATTGCCAAACAGCATCTTGCTGACCTGAAAAACAAACAAAAAGAAGAAAAAAAAAAACAATCGCTGAGATATTTTTACGCTTACCGTGTAAAATGTAGTCTATGTAGTGATGTCTATAACCTAGCTTAATCAATGATAAATGTAGACGGATGTAAAAACGAAAACAGTATTTGATTTACATTAATGCAAAAAATAATAAAAAACAATAAAAAACACTAGCAACAATGTCACTTTGTCAAATAATCAACACCAGAAGATGCAGCAGAAATCTCAAGCATTTTTACGCTGGTTGTTGCGATTCTTACGGAGACCTTTTTTGGATTAACGGATCACGCCACAGAAATGGACTGATGGAAAGACCTGGACACGAAATCGACAGCTTTTTTTGGAAATCAAATGGATGTTTTAATGTAAATAATGTGATTTTTAATGTATGTCAGACCATGTTTTATTTCACATACAGCTATATATATATATATATATACACACACACACTTGTGTAGGTTTAATATCATTGTGTGCAATGTTGAGTACATATTTAACTCTCGATACTTAGTTAGTCTGTCCATTTTACAATGACTTTAGGATTGTATAAAAATCGTGTAAATGTGTTTCTGTTATTTTGTGTAACTTCATGACAAGGAATTGTGCTCGTGACAATAAATTCTCATTCTGAATATGTGGATTTCATTCAAACAGATTGTGCTGTGTTCTTTACGTTGCCAAATCTTGCCAAATTGTTAATATAATATGATGTGTATTTCTATAGTGCATTTATTATGTATGGCCATACACCCAAAGCACTTCACAATCATGAGGGGGGTCTCTCCACACCACCACCAGTGTGCAGCATCCACTTGGATGATGAGACAGCAGCAGGACAACAGCACCAGTGCGCTCATTGCGCTATTGGTGGAGTGGAGAGACAGGGATACAGCCAATTCGGTGGATGAGGATGATTGAAGGCCATGATAAGTAAAGGCTGATGGAGGGAATTTGGCCAGGACAGTGGGGTTACACCCTTACTCTTTACCAGAAGTACCATGGGATTTTCAATGACCACAGTGAGTCAGGACTTTAACATCTCATCCAAAAAAGGCACTCACTGAGCAGTATAGTGTCCCCTTCACTATACTGGGGCATTAGAACTCACACAGATCACAGGTTGAGCACCCCCTGCTGGCCTTTCTAACACCACTGCCAACAGTAACCTAGCTTTCCCATGTGGTCTCCCATCCAGTTACTCACCAGGCTCAGCCCTGCTTGGCTTCAGTGAGTAACCGCTCTTGAGCTGAAGGGTGATATGGCTGTGGCAAGATGTTTTTAATGTTGTTTTGGACTTTCGTATAGTAGTTTTAATTTCCTCCAAGGTCATAAAACACTTTAATATTCTCATAATATCTACTGCAGCATCAGCTCTTTTCTCTCAGTGTCTGAAATGGTTGGTTCATGGATCGGATCTCTCTAAAACCCGCCTGTATGAGAAGCTGCCCTGCTCTGATTGGTCAAATGATTGGACAAGTCTGCGCTGTCAAAATAAAAGGTGTAAAGCTTTCACTTTAGGTACAAATTCGTATCTAAAGGGTACATATTAGTACCTAAACAGTATACTGTTTATTGTTTAGGTACTAATATGTATCTTTAAGTATAAAAAAAGAGTATCCCTCCTTTTGAGAATAAATATTACATTTTTTTATTCTCCGTGAATATGCAACCCCAAATTAGAAAAAGTTGAGACAGTATGGAAAACACAAATAAAAACATTTAGGGACTAAAGACGCCAAGTGATAAAGTGTTTCAAGTGTAAGTTTGTCCCGTTCTTCCTGCAAACAAGTTTTTAGGTGGACAACAGAACCGGGTCTTCGTTGTCGCATTCAAAATGCGCCACAGATTCTCTATTGGAGACAGGTCAGGACTGTAGACAGGCCAGTCAAGTACCTGTATCCTCACATAGTTTTTAAACATTTCAATAATTTTTTCACGTATTTGCTGGCAAATTGCAATCCTCGGCCCATCTTTGCTCCTAAAGGACTAGACCTTTCTTGGATGCTGCTTTTGTATCAAATCATAATTACAATCATTGGTTGAGATCACCTGTTTTACATCATTATTAACCAATTTAGCTGATTACTAGCCCTAAATTGCTCCTGTCTCAACTTTGTTTGGAATGTGTTGCAGGTCTGAATGACAGGAAAGGATGTATATTTACAAATTAAATGAAGGTGAACAGACAAAACATCAAATATTTTGTGTTCATATTGTCTGCAATGAAATACAAGTCAAAGTAAATTTGGAAATCACTACTTTTATATTTTTATTAGCATATTTCATGCTGTCCCAACTTTTCTGATTTGTGGTTGTTGTCAACAATTCTTGGAGCATTTAAACCAAACAGGCTTATTAAACAGTTATATTAATTTAAATAAGAGTTAGAAATACATTTAAAGCTAATAGAGTTATTGCAAAAATGTAAAAAAATATAGATATTTTTATGTTTCTTTTTAATTTGTCTGTTAATATTATTATTTAATTTATTTATTTTTTACATTTCTCCCAAAGTATTAATTTAGGTGTACTTATTATGGTACTGATTTATCTGATGAATATGCACAAATCAATTATTGTAAAGCATCCTGTGTAAAATCTTAATTTAAAAGAGAGATTTGTGAAGGGTGTACTCATTTCTAATGAGGACTGAATCCCTTAACTTTCATTTTATTTACATGTTAGTCCCCGTAGCTATTTTTATTTATTTTTTTTGTCAGCTATTGTTTTTCATCAGATATTTTTATTCTTTCTGCTTTATTTAAATGAGTGAAAGTATGTTTTAAATAGTTATAATTAAAAAGTATGGTATCATTAAGTTTCACACATGAATAATGGGCAATTTTCAGATTAATTCAGGGCAAAACACTGCAGGTGAAAAGGGAAAAAATCAAACGTATCACCATAACTTCCCAGTTGATTGATTGCATTAGGAATTACAAAAAAATTGTAAAAAGTGTGTAAATATGCAATGATGCTATACACATTCACTCATTTGCATATTTTTATGATAGAATTAATGGTTTAAGATGGTTTCATTTTTCTGACATATTAGA
The DNA here is from genome assembly GCF_903798145.1 of Danio aesculapii. NCBI lineage: Eukaryota > Metazoa > Chordata > Actinopteri > Cypriniformes > Danionidae > Danio > Danio aesculapii. The sequence goes on from NC_079441.1 coordinate 8,814,771, forward strand.
GGTGTTCACAGAGATTTATTTGTAGCACATTATAATTCAGAAAACAATAATTTTCATATAATAAAATGCATATAATCACACTCTGGGGTGACACGGTGGCTCTGTGGTCAGCACTGTTGCCTCACAGCAAGAAGTTTGCTGGTTTGAGTCCCGGCTGGGCCAGTTGGCATTTCTGTGTGGAGTGTGCATGTTCTCCCTGTGTTGACGTGGGTTTTCTCTGAGTGCTCCGGCTCCATAGTGTATGAGTGTGTTTGTGTGAATGGGAGAGTATGGGTGTTTTCCAGTACTGGGTTGCAGCTGGAAGATATCCGCTGTGTAAAAATAATGCTGGTTAAGTTGGCGGTTCATTCCACAGTGGCGACCCCTTATGAATAAAGGGACTAAGCCAAAGGAAAATAAATATATGAATAATCACACTCTAAGAATTAATGGATTATTTAAACCCAATTTGGGTAAAATATGGACTAACCCAAACATTGGGTTAAACTATTCATTCAAAAAATTAACCCAGCAGTTGGTTTAGACCGTATTGCACACAGAATTGGGTTGAAAGAAGCTAGCAACTATTAGAGTGCAGGCAATATATGTATGCACATATTCCACAGTTAAAAAAATCTTCAGATTATAGTTATGAATAAAACTGGGTGAACATGTGGCTCAGTGCAGGAGAAAACACTCATTTTGAGAAAACGTTCTTTAAGAATCTCCAGGGTAATTGAAATCTACAGACGCAGATTGTTAAAGTTTAACAATAGAAACGCTTAAAGAAACGGTTCACCCAAAAATGACAATTCCCCTCACCAAGATGCTTTCAAATTTCTTTCTTTTGTTGAACACAAAACAAGACATTCTGAACATTTTTCTCAGTAAACATATTTGTAAAGGTGTCGTTGACTTGGCATTTTCACAGGAAGTTGGTAACAACCAAAGAAATCCATATATGCAAAGAAAACAAAGCTAATTAGTTTACTAATGAAGTTATGTGTAATAAAATGAAATGACACAGAGAAAAAGTATTGAACACACGAAGAAAGGGAGGTGTAGAAAAGCAGGGAAAGCCCAGACAGCAGCTGAAATCTCTCAGCAGTTCTTCAGCAACCCTCTGCTTCTTACCAGTCTAAATGAACATTAGCTTAAGTCCAAAATCTACATTAGCAGGAGGGTGAAGATGAAACCAGGGTGGACATTTCAGCAAGACAATGATCCAAAACACAGCCAAGCAAACTCTCAAGGCAAGTTTATTTCTATAGCACATTTCATACACAGTGGCAATTTAAGTGCATAACATAAACAGGAATAAGAGACATAAAAACAGATAATAAAATGATTTAAAAACAGCAACATTAACAGATAGCAATACAAATAGGAAAACATTTGTTTTCAATCATCAAGCCCTTCAGTTCCACTCGAGGTCTCCATGACCTCTGGCCTGGTTTGGTGGCTCTTGAAAATAGAGTTACAAAGAGACAGGCAAACGCACTGAATATTCTTATATAAAGCAATGTGTTAACTCTATTCATTAGAGTATAAAGTGACCTAACCTAACCTAGTCGAAATCATTTAAAGATTGAATACTGATTCAAATAATCATTAATAAAGTAATGAAAAAAAGATAAACGTTGATCCTTGCTTGAGATGGAATGGAAGACAGAAGTCTGAATCCAGTCAACCAATAAGGCCACTAAGAAGAGTGGGAGTAATGACTCATGCTTCCTTGACAGGTCACAATTGTCTCTTCACCCTTTCTTGGACTAGCCGGAACCTGACAATTTCCGGTCCCAAGTTAAGGCTCTCCCACCTTCCACTCACAAACAGTGGTTCATGTAGTCATCAAGCCATCTGGTTATGAAGACCGTTCGCCAGTGTCAGCAGGTGTTCCTCCTCATTAATTGGATTAAGGGTCCTGCAAACAGATTTAGCAACATACAAATGCTCTCAAAATGCTTTCAGAGAAAGAAATCAAGCTGTAGAATGGCCCAGCCAATCACCTGATCTGAATCCGATAGAAAATACAAGATAAAGATCAAATTTGATAGACGAGACCCACAGAACCATCAAGATTTTGACACTCTGTTGAAGTCTGTGAAAAACTCAGCAATGCATGTGACATCATCATTCTCCATATGAGAGGCGTCTTTAAGCTTGCCATCACCAAACAGAGCCTTTATATGAGGTATTAAATACGTTTCAGTAGTTCCAGCCTGATCTCACGAGAAAACGTAAGTATTTTACATTTTGTGAGTTTAGTGGCTAATTCGTACGAATTCGTACGAGTTCAGTCGTACGAAATTGTACGATTTTAAAAAGGAGGTGTGGCACCTAACCCCAACCCTAAACCCAACCGTCATTGGGGGATGAGCAAATCGTACTAAATTGTACGATTAGATCGTACGAATTAGCCACTAAATCAAAAAGTTACAAATTGTCGTGAGATTGTGTTGGTAGTTCAGTACTTTCCTTCCTGTGTCGTTTCAAGAGTTCACACTTAGATATTGTTTGACAACTGTTGGCAGGTTTAGCATGCTGTCCCGGGTAAGAACTCTGAGCTCGGAGATAGTTGAGCCCAGTGCTCCCGCCTGGTCAATAGAGCATGTAAGGGGAGTACGAGATCAGGTGGTTCTCGAGAGCTCCCTGTGGTAAGGAGGAGATGGGGTGGATGGGGGGTTTCTTAGAAAATGAAGGTAAGAGAGTAGTTCTAGCTAGGCTACTTATAGTAAGTTTGGATTAATCTGATTAGCTAACTAACAATTGTAGATTGGTGACCAGCTGCAGTCAATCATATCACGTGCTCCTCTCGAAATTAGTTTGTGAAACTTCACTTATTGTTATTACACAACTATTTTTCAGATTTTTTTGTTTTGTTTTGTTTGTATGTTTGTATTGTTTGGGTTTTTACCAAAATCTGGTTCAATTCCATGTCAACAGCTGCTTTAGAAATATTATTCAGGAAAAAACACGGTGTGTTCAATACTTATTTCCTCCGCTGTATTTGCAAGTCAATGTCTGTTTACCTTACTGCAGTGTCTTGCCTTCAGAAAATCATTCGGATGTTACGTAACGTTGTGTCCCATACGGTAAAGTTCATGCACACTTATGTTATAACATATGATAAGTTTCACGTGAAAATAGCAAGTCATTCATTTTTTTTCCAGATGGTCTTTCACGTGCACGGGGGAGACATCAGCTCTTCATATAATTATATTTCGGTACGCTGTCAGAAATGTTGACACGAGCTGTTCTGGGTGTTACAGCATGACATGACTTGACTGGCCAGAAGCGTAAACAGCAGCTTGGTGGATCCCGTTGATTGCGTGCCTCTCGGTTTAATTTTCAGATGTTTCCAGCATTCCAGCAGATCTCCATGCTCTTTGATTAGACGCTCGGATGACATTTCAGATGTTCAGGACAGAAACCCGAGACGCTCTTCACAGGTCAAAGTGCAAAGTCTGAATTCCTGCAGGTTTTCAGTCACGTCTTGTAACGGCATGATGTGTTGTTGTTTTTTTTAAATAACAGGATTCGGTACACTCATAAACTAATACTCTTCTCTTTTATTTAAAAATATCCTAAGCTAACCCTCATTTAAAAAGGTTTCCCAGAGTTAAACATTCGAGTTTTATAAATTTTGAATCCATTCAGCCAAACTCTGGGGCTGGTGGGAGCACTTTTAGCTTAGCTTAGCTTAGCATAAATCATTGAATCGGATTAGACCATTAGCATGTTGCTCAAAAATATCATTGCACCTGCTGCAAGCCATGGTATGACGTTAAAATAAGAGTATATTTTCTAACATATTGGCATTTTTGAGTGAGATGCTAGTAGTCTAATCTGATTCAATGATTATGCTAAGCCAAGCAAAAATTTCTTCCACCAGAAAAAGAGATTGGCTGAATGGATTCAAAAATGGCAAAACTCCGCTGTTTAACTCTAGTAACTAATCCAATTCAAATCAGATCATTGAATTGGATTAAACCATTAGCATCTTAATCAAAAATATTAATGCGCCTGCTGCAACCATGGTACAGCAGCAACATTTCTTAATTATTTCATTGAAATAAGAGTATATTTCTAGCCATATCAGCGTAACAAAGCAACTGATAACTTTCATTTGGTCTTAGTACATGATTTAACCACAGAGGTGGTTAGAGCTTTAAGTAGGAAGGTTATCAAAATCTGTCATTTTTGAGTGAGATGCTAATGGTCTAATCAAAATCACTGACTTATGCTAAGCTAAGGTAAAAAAAATAAAATGAATTGATTAACAAAGAACAAACTCCACTGTTTTACTACACTAATCTGATTCGATAGAGATCACTGAAATGCATTAGACCATTAGCATCTCGCTCAAAATTGCCATTGTGCCTGCTGCAGCCATGGTACGGCAGCAAAATTACTTTAATTATTACCAGTCAAGGCACGTTTATTTATATAGCACATTTCATGCACAGTGGCAATTCAAAGTGCTTTACATAAACAGGAATAAAAGAAACAAGTATAAGAGAAATAAAAACAAATAATAAAAATGGTTAAAAAATAAATAAGCATAAAAGCAGATCAATGTGTTATAAAAGAATGAAAAAGAAGAGAGAAACACAATAGTGAGATCTGTCAGACGTAGCACAGTGCTCATTCAATAAAGGCACAGCTAAACAGATGTGTTTTCAGTCTTGATTTGAACGTGCCTAATGTTGGAGCACATCTGATCATTTCTGGAAGCTGATTCCAGCAGCGAGGGGCGTAGTAGCTGAAAGCCGATTCACCCTGCTTTGACTGAACTCTTGGGATTTCTAGTTTATATGATCCTAAAGATCTGAGTGATCTGTTGGGTTTGTATTCAGTGAGCATATCTATAATGTATTGAGGTCCTGGGCCATTTAGTGATTTATAGACCAGTAATAATACTTTAAAAATCTATTCTGAATGTAACTGGGAGCCAGTGTAAAGACCTGAGGACAGGTGTGATGTTGCTCTGATTTCCTGGTTCTGGTCAGAATTCTGGCCACAGCGTTCTGGATGAGCTGTAACTGTCTGACTGTCTTGTTGCAGTGAAATAAGAGTTCTAGCCATATTGGCCAAAAATAGCAACTGTTCATTTTCCTTTGGTATTACATGATGCAACTACAGAAGTTTTATTAAGTATTTTATTTAAGTTATATTATTTTTATTATTTCATTTTGAGTGAGATGCTAATTGTCTAATGCGATTTAATGGTTTATGCTAAGCTAAAAGTTCTTTCACTAGACAAAGAGATTGGCTAATGTATTCAAAAATGGCAAAACTTTACTTTCAATACTTTGAATTTAAGAATTGAAGCAAATAATGCCATAAGTTTTGAGAAAAAAATCTAATATATATATATATATATATTTTATATATATATATATATATATATATATTTTTTTTTTTTTTTAGAGGTTTTTTAAATATTCTTTACTTTATATTCCTATATACACAATGTAATCTATATATACACAACTGTAATATATATATATATATATATATATATATATATATATATATATATTATATATATATATACACACACAACACACACACACACACATACACTCACTGGCCATTTATTAGGTAAACCTTACTAGTACTGGGTTGGACCCTTTTGCTTTCATAACTGCTTTAATCCTTCGTGGCATGGATTCAACAAGCTACTGGAAATATTCCTCAGAGATTTAGCTCCATATTAACATGATAGCATCCACGCAGTTGCTGCAGATTGTCGGCCACCACATCCCAAAGGTGCTCTATTGGATTGAGATTTGGTGACTGTGCAGGCCATTTGAGTACAGTGAAACTCATTGTCAAGTTTAAGAAACCAGTCTGAGATTCACGCTTTATGACATGGTACGTTATCCTTCTGGAAGTAGCCATCAGAAGATGGGTACACTGTGGTCATAAAGGGATGGACATAGTCAGCAACAATACTCCAGCAGGCTGTGGCGTTGACACAATGATCAGTTGGTGCTATTGTGCCCGAAGTGTCCCAAGAAAATATCCCCCACACCGTTACACCACCACCACCAGCAGCCTGAACCATTGATGCAAGGCAGGATGGATTCATGCTTTCATGTTGTTGAGGCCAAATTCTGACCCGACCATCAGAATGTGGCAGCAGAAATTTAGACTCATCAGACCAGGCAACATTTTTCCAATCTTCTATCTCCAATTTTGGGGAGCTTGTGTGAATTGTTGCCTCAGTTGCCTGTTCTTAACTGACAGGAGTGGCACCCGGTGTGGTCTTCTGCTGCTGTAGCCAGAGATGCTGTGTTCAGAGATGCTCTTCTGCAGACCTCGGTTGTAACGAGTGTTTATTTGAGTTATTGTTGCCTTTCTATCAGCTGGAACCAGTCTGGCCATTCTCCTTCGACCTCTGGCATCAAAAGGCATTTGTGCTCACAGAACTGCCACTCACTGGATATTTTCTGTGAATTCTACAGGTTGAATTGGGTAGGCTAATTGTCCGTAGTGTATGTGTGTGAATGGAAGTAGTATGGGTGTTTCCCAGTGATGGGCTGCAGCTGGAAGGGCATCCACTGCGCAAAACATATGCAGGATAAGTTGACGGTTCATTCCGCTGTGGCGACCCCTGATTAGTAACGGGACTAAGCCGAAAAGAAACTGAATGAATGAATCATTAATTGCACTCAGTATGCATGTAGTTAAAGCAATTTCTGTTTAACTCAGACTCATAAGACTCAATTTAAGCTCAAAAAGATGAAATAAAAAAACACACATGCAAACATGATTATTTTTTCATGTTTCAAGTTCAGAGGAGTTGTAAATGTACAATAAATGTTTCATTCCACATTGGTACAGGCCTGCAGCAATGCAATCAAATCCTGTTTGTGTGTTTGGAACTCCACCAATGTTCATTTAATGTTGCGTGCAGTAAACCGTCACATCTGACAGGATCAGGTCAGGCCCTGTTGAGTTTCGCACATTCGGAGAACGTTTTTGAAATAAAACCATTAAAACGACTTTTGAGTGACAAATAAAAACGTCAGCCTCTGCCTTGCTGATTTCAGGTGTGTTCTTGAAGTGATGAGCAAACAGTCAAGAAAAAAGATGCATGGTGTCAGATTAATGGGTAGAAATTGTGCCACTTATTTTAGCTGGCTAACCAGGCCAGTGAAAGGGGTGGTTCTTTTTTCTCAAAAAGCGGACCATTTTGCAGTTATTCGCCTAATTTTCTATTTAATTATGAGCTATAATACTGCTTTTTAGAGACATTTTAAACACTTTTTTTAGCTGGATTAGTTTAAATTATTTTCTTTATTTAAGTGAAGTTTCATAAACTAATTTCGAGAGGAGCACGTGATATGATTGAGCACGTCTGGCCACTCATCTGTAATACAGTAATAATTCAATCAGAGTGATCCTAGTTTACTATAAATGGATCATTTTCTCACTACTGCTCTATCTTCATTGGAAGAATCCCCCCTTCCACCCCATCTCCTCCTGTTCCTCCCTTTTCTAAAGGGGGAGCTCTCGAGACCTACCTGATCTCGGATCTCCTGATATGCTTATCGACTGGGGCTGGGAGCCCTGGGCTCAAATATCTCCGAGATCAGGGTCCTCCCCGGGACAGCATGCCAAACCTGCTTTAAACGCCAAGCATATCTAAGTGGGAACTCTTGAATTATTGGTTGTCAGATGGTCATCATAACCACACTTTTTGACAAGGGTGTAGAATTAAGCTGCGGTCACACTGGGCTTTTCTCCCATAGACTTCCATTCATACGCACGCGAATGCGTCAGACCGGAAATGCAGGGTCTGCGTCACGTTTCGCAGGTCGCTGCAGTGCAAAGTTTGCATCACTTGACTGCGTGAGACCAATCGAGGATCAAAAATTACTTCTCCGGACAGAAAGTTTTAAACATGGAGCAATCGCTTGCTTTTTTTAAAGTCTAATCATCTTGTTTAATCCCGCCCCTTTCGTAGCGACCGCACGACAGAATTACGCATTGCTCAAACTCTAGTGTGACCGCAGCTTTTTAGCATGGACGAAGGGGAATGTCCCCACCAATATCCGCAAATTATTCAAATGTTCCCACCAATAATTTAATCACCTTCCAAAATAAAATAATGCTTTATGGAAATTTTCCAGTCAGGCTTTCTTTGTGTAATATGAGGTGGACGCTGGCAAGGAAAGTACGGATGCAAACGCAGGATTTATTAGCAGGATGGTCCGGCAAGCAATGGTCAACACAGGGGCAAACAGATGTGCACAGGAAATCTAGAGTCGTACTCAAATAACAGGGAGATGGTCAGTACAGGCAGGCAGCAGGCAACGTAAACAAAAAACAAACAAGGAAGGTAGGAAAGGTTTACTATTAGTATAACAAGACTCAGCAACTTCTGTATGTTTGTGTGCAGAATAAATAGTCCAGTAATGAGCAGCTTCAGCTGTGTGAGTCTAATCAATGGAGACTTGGAGCTGGTGTTGTGTTGTTGCATGATCTTGTAGTCCATATACCGCAGGATTTGTAGTTCTATGTGATCTGTGTGTTTACCAGCGATCTGAAAGGATTAGATTGCTTGTGATTGTGACACTGTGCAAGACTCAGGTAGACATGGACATAAGCAGCTACATTTCAAAGAAAGTGTCAGTCACTTAAAGTCAAGTCCATCATAATAGTAATCATTGATGTGCAATTAATAAAAAAAATGTTTTAGGTTTGACCTCCACGACAATAATGAAAACACAACGATTGTGATAAAATGGTTGTGTCATACGCCTCCCTCTTTCCAGTCTGCATTCATTCCTTCAGAGTAAAATCATGTAAATATCATTTTGCACCATAAGACTGCTTGATTTAATGTTGCTTTTATTACTAATTGCATTTGATTTATTTATTTACGTTTTTTTTAATGTGTGAAATGGAACATGTGCTGTTCTGTTGCACACTGCAGAGACGGAAAAGAACATAGACATGTAAAGTTATCTTTTAGCTTAGTGCATAACTGGCAATATTATACTTGCAAGAATGTGTTCGAATGCGGTGGTAAGTGACTACGCACAAATACGCCCTCAGTTAACGGAGGTCTTTATTAAACTTCTTTTTGTCAGACATTTTTAATTGTGAAGTTACATTTTAATTTTACAATTGGGGGTGGGATGGTGTCAAATTAGGTCCCCACCAATATCAAAAGCAAATCTACGCCCTTGCTTTTTGATGTACCAAAAAATTTCCAAAATATTTTGAGTAAAGAAATATGAAAAAACAACAACATTTAAATACAAATGTATTACATTACATTTTCTTAGAGAGCCACGCGGTGGTGCAGTAGGTAGTGCTGTCGCCTCACAGCAAGAAGGTCGCTGGTTCGAGCCTCAGCTGGTCGGTTGGCGTTTCTGTGTGGAGTTTGCATGTTCTCCCTGCTTTCGCGTGGGTTTCCTCCGCGTGCTCCGGTTTCCCCCTACAGTCCAAAGACATGCGGTACTAGGTGAATTGGGTAGGCTAAATTTGGTCCGTAGTGTATGTGTGTGGTGAGTGTGTATGGATGTTTCCCAGAGATGGGTTGCGGCTGGAAGGGCATCCGCTGCGTAAAACGTGCTGGATAAGTTGGCGGTTCGTTCCACTGTGGCGACCCCGGATTAATAAAGGGACTAAAGCCGAAAAGAAAATGAATGAATGAATGAATTTCATTAGAAATAAAATAGGAATCTGGTAAAGTTTTAAATGAAAAACTGAAGTCTATTGTCATTTGTTAGGTCAATAACAAACTGAGCAGTACATTTAGAGTTTCATAAGTTTTCTAGGGTCTCTTGTAAAAAGTACTTTGAAAATTCATGGATAACAACAACAGCCTAATTAGTATTCAAACTTAATTTTAATATGGGCCCACTTTGGTGCTTCACCACCTTTTTATTGGTCATTTTTTGTTTCAAGAATAAGGTCCCAGATTTAAGAATTAAAGTTAGTAGTAAGTAATTTGTATTAATATAGTGCCATTATCTTGTATGGCCTACACCCAAAGCCACTTCACAATTATGAGGGGGGTTCTCTCCACACCGCCACAGTGGCAGCATCCACTAGGACGACAGCACCAGTGCGCTCACCACAACAACCAGCTATAGGTGGAGTGGAGAGACAGTGACAGAGCCAATTCAGTGGATGGGATGATTGGGAGGCCATGATGGGTACAGGCCGATGGGGGAAATTTGGCCAGGACACCGGGGTTACACCCCTACTCTTTAGCAGAACAACAGAGAAGATCTCTCTGTGAGCGTTACAAATTTAGGATTAATCTACAAGTAAAAAAGATTTATTAATCCATCAACCGTAATCCATTACACCCCTAACTGCAACGTTAAGCTTACTATATATTAATGAATATTAAGATTACTATATTATTGAATAAAAACCTGGTTGTGATTATTTTGACTGATAGACAGCATCATAATATTGTTGTTTGTTAAATGCTATTGTTCAATAATTTACACTTGATACAAATTACCATTGGCGGTTCATTCCGCTGTGGCGACCCTAAATTAATAAAGGGACTAAGCCGAAAAGAAATTGAATGAATGAATTACCACTCTACTATAAAAAATATAAAATCTCTGTTTCTCATCTGGATATCCATCACATTCATTTTTAGACTGCGTAATCCAAAAAAGGTGCATATTAAAATCTTTCCCAGAACTCTGCATATTTTATTGTAAAAAAAGTGTTAAAACACAGTTAAAAGACCTCCAGTTCAGTCTGATACACCGTTCTTCATTCTTCCATTTTCAGCCTTCGTGCTTTCTCATACATCTTCAAAAACCGTGTTATCCTTCTAACAGCTGCGCTTGTTCTGATACATGACATATGTTCAGAGATGTTTCTTTCTCAAATCTCTGAAATTTCTGTGGCCCCTAAAACAACAGTGTATCCCACTGTGCAATACTTTCAGTTTAAGTGCGTTCGGTTGAGTACAAAAACATTCACTTTTTATGCTTTGTTAAAAAGACACTGGATCTGTTCCAAAAACTTAGCCAGCTGTCTACTTAGAAAGAAGTATATTTAGCAGTGAATGAAGTATGCTAATGAAGTAAACTTACGGATTAACCTGCTAAAATATTGCTCCAGTAAAAATACTTATTTTTGATTTTATGCAAGTCAAATAGTAGCCTACTTGATTTTTAGAAATGTACTGAATCATTAGAAGTAAAAAAACACGTTAATAAATGACTATTTATTTTGCAAGATGTTTTATTTTCCCACATGAAAAAGAAACACTATCATAATTTATATGTAGTAAATACTGTAGAGTTTATGAAGCATAAAGTTTAGTAATGTAAAATACTGTATATATTATATTATTTACAACTTTCTTTAATGAATGCTCCAGCAAACCGCAGTATTAACTATACTGATCTGATAAACTGTAATAATACTGTAGTATATTTAGTTTTTACTACAGTAAACTGTGGTGTGGGGCGACATGGTGGCTCGCCTCACAGCAAGAAGGTCACTGGTTCGACTCTCGCCTGGGTCAGTTGGCATTTCTGTGTGGAGTTTGCATGTTCTCCCCGTGTTCTCGTGGGTATCCTCCGGGTGCTCCTGTTTCCCCAACAAGTTCAAAACAAGAGGTATAAGTAAATTGGGTAGACTAAATCGTCCGTTGTGTATGTGTGTGAATGAGTGTGTATGGGTGTTTCCCAGTGATGGTTGCAGTTGGAAGGGCATCTACTGCGTAAAACATGTGCTGGATAAGTTGGTGGTTCATTCCACTGTGGCGACCCCAGATTAATAAAGGGACTAAGCCAAAAAGAAAATGAATGATGAATAGTACAACCACATTTTTTATAGACTGATAGTCATACTGATATTTAATGACAATTAGAGTGTTAAAGCAAAAGTGAAAAAATAACTAAAATAACTGGGGGAAACCGAGAGCACCCAGAGGAAACCCACGCGATTGCAGGGAGAACATGCAAACTCCACACAGAAACGCCAACTGACCCAGCCGAGGCTCGAATCAGCGACCTTCTTGCTGTGAGGCGACAGCACTACCTACTGCGCCACTGCGTCGCCCTATATATATATATATATATATATATATATGTTCCCTCTGCCATCATTCTTGCTGTTGCTGCGGTGGTAGTAGGTGTGCCAGCAGCTTTTGACCGCTGGGTGGCGCTTTAACCATAGATTTTTAGCTTTGCCTTTTCACAATACTAGATAGGACTGTAGGCTACTGTATGGGTACCTTATGTGATGTGATGTGTTCAATTAAAATATGATTTCAATAGTTCACACTTATCTGATAATCAATAAGCGTATTTGGCATGCTGTCCCGGGAGAGAGCCCTGAGCTCGTAATATCCTCAAGCCCGGGGCTCCATCCCGTTAGAAGGGCGAGAGGGGAGTTCGAGCTCAGGTAGGTCTCGAGAACTCCCTGCTTGTCACCGTGTGAGAAGTGTAAACTAAGGTTGTCTTAGGTGATAATTTGGTTTAGTCGATTGGCTATGGTTTATGTTTTGGACGGTGTGAGGAAACCGGGGAACCCAGAGGAAACCTACGCAAACACGGGGAGAACATGTAAACTCCGCACAGAAACACCAACCAGCCCGATAGGAGGTTAGACCAGCGGTGTCTTGTGTGAGGCAACAGTGCTAGCCACTGGGCCACTGTGTTGCCTATCAGAAAAGGGGGAGTAGGTAGGGGTGGAAGGGGGGGAAGCTTCAAGACGACGACAACTATAGTGAAAAAACTCTGGTTATTTATAATGCTTCCGTAATCATCTAATGAGTCAGATTACGGAGCTAATGGGGAGCCAGCCGTGTTGATCATAAGCACGTGATCCTCTCGAAATGAAGTTTATAAATAAACCACACTTTGTTTGGTTGTTTTCTAAGTAATAAACAGCTTTATCGTTTTTTTAATGAATATTTCTGTTTAATGAAAATATTTTTTTACAATAAATGTTTTAACATAATAGTTTTAATAAGTAATTTGCAAAAAATGAAAAACAATATTGCTTAAAAGGGCTAATAATATTGACCTTTAAATGCTTTAGCTAAAATTAAAACAAATAAGACTTTCTCCAGAAGAAAAATAATATCGGAAATACTGTGAAAAATTCCTTGCTCTCTTAAACATCAATTGGGGAGATTTGGGATATTGAAGACATTAAATGAAAAGGTGGAATTTTATTAGGCTTTTGCTGAATGTTTATTTGTTAAATTTAAGTATAACAAAATCAATTTGAAAGTTTAAATCAACCCACGAATCAATTTAGCGATTTTATTATTTATAGAGCCAACCACTTTGTAATCTTAATACAAATAAAAATGCATGATGAGCAGGTTTTAGTCAAAAAAAACCTAAACCGTCTGACTACATAAAACAATGAAACGTAGACAAACTGAATGAGATGCAGATTCACTCTCTGCCAGCAGGTGGCGCTTGTGAATAGTAGATAACAAAACATTCTTCCTAACCATAATATTTGATTAATTCTTCAAATAAAAGAAAAGCTGACAGGCTGAATGGAGCTGATGGAGCATACACTAACCCCGTGCATATTATTCAGAATTATTCAGATGGCACGACATGATGCCAACAGTCAAATCAGTCAAAAGTATTGGCAAAATACTCAAAACACTGGGAGTATTCATTATTCATATGTCTGCCTTACTCATTGGTTGTTATCTCGGAATAACATACCTTTAAATGTTGAGACTGACCAAGCAGCTTTGAGTATTCCAGATAGGCATGACGTAAATCTTTATATCCGTCTTTCTATTATAATGTCTAAATATAATTATATAGACATGTTTATTGTTTTGTTTCTCTATATATTGTTTTGTCTCTGTAATTTGTCCCATTGCTAAATCTGTAGCTCTGTTGCTACATTTATGGTTTTGCTGTTCTACGCTGTGAAAAGCTGGGTTGCATACAATTCCTTTATGCTGTCACAACGCAAAACATTAATTAAATGTTTAAATCAGTTGTCCCCAAAAAATAATCAAGAATTGTTTATTTAGCTCATTTTAATTAAATAGTTTGAGCAAGTAGCAAATGTATTTTTATATCTATTGGTATATTGTCGTTTTTAACCTTATATTTGTTAAAGAGCCCATATTATGGGTTTTTGAAAATGCCCTTCCATGTAGTGTGTACCACAGCTCTAAGTGAAGTGAAATATCCAGCTAAGGCTTAAATCTGTAAGTGTACAGTGTTTAAAACTATTGATTCATCTATAAAAGAGTCGACTCATAGTGCTTCAAACGAGTCGCCTTGATAACGAGTCATTAGGTGTTTCGCGATGACGCAGCCACGAAACACAAGCCTCGCCAGTAGTTACGCGCGCAAACCAGGGAGATTTGAAACCTGCGGCCCCGCCCACTAACACAGAAAAAACACTAGACACACACACACAGACGCCGCCGGTCGAATGAAGTCACGCTGTGCTCAGATGGATAATATTGACAGTCTCTACCCAAAGATGAAACTGTGAAGAGTCAGTGGTTGAGGTTTATTCACTAGTGTAAGTAAGTGCGATTAAAATTGTTGCCTCGTTTACTCTAGCTTGCAAATTATGTATTTATTGTGTTTTGTTACTTGTTAACCTGGTACAGTACACGCGGTTACTCTTTATATTCTCTTATCACATGTAAGCCACGTTAAAAACGCGACGCGTGCCGCTTTGTTTACGGATTTAACATTAAAGGGTTTTGTGAGCTCGCGTTCCACTGCCGTATGTCGTTGCTATGGCGATCGTAAGCTAGCTGTGTGTGTGTGTGTGTGTGTGAGAGAGAGAGAGAGAGAGAGAGAGAGAGAGACAGAGAGACAGAGAGAGACTCGCGTCGCTTTCCCTAGTTTTTCTGAGGAGCGTTGTGTGTGTGTGTGTGTGAGAGAGAGACTCGCGTCGCTTTCCCTAGTTCTTCTGAGGAGCGTTGTGTGTGTGTGGTGTGAGAGAGAGAGACTCGCGTCGCTTTCCCTAGTTTTTCTGAGGAGCGTTGTGTGTGTGTGTGTGAGAGAGAGAGAGACTCGCGTCGCTTCCCTAGTTTTTCTGAGGAGCGTTGTGTGTGTGTGAGAGAGAGAGAGAGAGAGAGAGAGAGAGAGAGAGACTCGCGTCGCTTCCCCCAGTTCTTCTGAGGAGCGTTGTGTGTGTGGAGAGAGAGAGAGAGAGAGAGAGAGACTCGCGTCGCTTTCCTAGTTCTTCTGAGGAGCGTTGTGTGTGTGTGTGTGAGAGAGAGAGAGAGAGACTCGCGTCGCTTTCCCTAGTTTTTCTAAGGAGCGTGTGTGTGTGTGTGAGAGGAGAGAGAGAGAGAGAGAGAGGAGAGAGAGAGAGAGAGACTCGCGTCGCTTCCTCCCAGTTCTTCTGAGGAGCGTTGTGTGTGTGTGAGAGAGAGAGAGAGAGAGAGAGAGAGAGGAGAGGAGAGAGAGAGAGAGAGACTCGCGTCGCTTCCCCCAGTTCTTCTGAGGAGGTTGTGTGTGTGTGTGTGTGAAAAAAGCCTTACACTATGAAGCGTGTATGCACTGTGACTACTTTTATATAGTTGATTACCAGCTGGGCATTTCACTCTGTCTCGTGCTGAAGCCTGTCACTGTCGACCAATCGCAGCAGGCTGTCATCGGTCCAATCAGCGCAGATTAGCTTCGCGCTGAGGAGGGGGTTGGGAACAAATGAATCGCTGGACGATTCATATGGGAGTCGTTGGGATAATTAGGTAAAAATAAATGCAGATTATAAGAACATCAAAGTGTTTTATGACCTTGCATGCATATTAGACTGTTGTTGGAGACCCTTACAACCTAAATACCCTATTTCATGTATAATATGGGCTCTTTAATTTGCCTTTTTATATATTTATATACACTTTTCCGTCCATCTGTCCATCCAATCCAGGGGTGCCCAAACTTTTTCTTATGAAGGGCCAAAAACCAAACTTGGTTGAGGTTGGTGGGTCAAACATAAATGCACCAAACTGTGTTACATTAAAGTTTCTGTAGTAAATTCCTATTTTATGTCATGAAGCAGACGCTGGACAACAGAGTTGAGGATCCACGTGCAGTATTCATTAAGAACTGCAGTCAGACAGGCAACGGTTAAGCACAGAAGCAAACAGTATCATACTGGGATGTCCAAAAGAGTAGTCAGGTCACAGGCAAGTAGATCGGTTCAGGCGGCTTGCAGCATAAATAATAAACAAAGCGAGGGTCAATAAATATGGCACGGGAGAAACAAGACAAGGTATACGCTTCATAATGTTGACAGGTTAACAATACAGCAAGACTCATCAGCAAATTATGCGTGTGTGAGAGGTAAATATGAAGTCCAGGTAATCAGTCCATGATGAGTTATCAGCGGGCGAACTGCAACTGGTGTGTGAGTACAGGCATAATGGGATTTGTAGTTCATTTGGTGGCAGATTTGTAGTTTTCCAGCGATCTGCATGGGCTAGATCACTATGATTGTGACAGATTATTAATATTTAAAATTATATAATCATATTTTACATTTTACAATTGACTTATTACAATATGAATAATATATTATTAATATTATCAATATAAACTTCTCAAATATTCTTACAAAAACATAAACAATCCTATTTAGAACACAAAAGAGATCAATGCCAATGTCTTGTGCACTGTCCACTATCCATCAAGTAACATTACTCTATTTACATTTTAACATAAAAAAAATCTGATTTTCATTCAGAACATTTAACAAACAAACAGAAAGTTATGTTACATTAGAATTGACATGTCAGTTTTACCCCATTTGTCCCAACCTTCATTTTCCCTTTCTTCTCAGATGGGGTGGCGGACAAATCGAAGGTTAGCATGGACCAACTTTGTCCCGCTGGCCCTAGTTAGGGCATCTCTGATTCAATCCATCATTCTGTCTGTCACTATTATTATTCGATCTGTCTATCATGCAATATCTCTCAGCAAAGGACTGATTAATAATACAAAATAAAGTCTGCTCATGCACAGGTGACACAAATTAGATTATGGTCACATGATTATTTCCTCTGCCTGGAAATAATTCCTCCTTCATATTCAGAGCGGTATTACATTGATTGCAGAGGGAGAGTTGGGCTTCCTCTGGAAACTTGGACGGACGCTTGGATGTTTTTCGCCCTGTTTTGCTCCCCCCCCCCCCCTCTTTCGCTCTTTCTGTGCTGTCAGTTCAAGCACAGTTCAGTGTTTTGGGTTTAATCCATCTCATTCCTCTGCTGGTCCAGGTGGCCTCGTCTGATCCCGGAATATGTGTGTGTGTGCGCGCATTTCAGACCACTAATGTCTGCCTCCATGTGTGCTTTCATGGGCAATTTCCCACCAGCTCTTGATTTAATAGGGTTTTTTTTTTTTCTTTCTTTTATTTGAGGTTATATGCTTCGCTTCAGATAAGGAAAGCGCCTCCTTTTTCATTTGCAGGTATATTTGAAGCTCAGGTACGATAGTGAAAGAGCTTTGCTTCTCTGAAGGTAATTTCAGTTTAGCTCGAAAGCATTATTACTGTTAATATCAGTATTATTAATATTAATAAAAACAATAGCTGTTTCATATTTGTAATTGGTTGCAATAAATAGATTAACTTACATTTATTATTATTAGTAGTAGTAGTAGTAGTAGTAATGTTTAATTATTAAAATTCTTCTTTTTCTTCTTCTTCTTCTTATTATTAGCATTTTAATAGTGACATTTAATGTAATATATTGTGTTACTATTAATGTTTTATTTAAATTATTATTATTATTATTATTATTATTATTTTACCTTTGTATCTTTTGTGTTATTGTTATATTTGTATTTTGTAATTTAAATTAATATTGTTTTAGAATTGTAAATTATATGAATGTTTTGTTTGCACTAATAATAATAATAATAAAAATAATAATAATAATAATAATAAGTAAATAAATAAATTTATTAATAATAATAATCCTCATAATAATTCTCATATTAATAGCTATTTATATTTGTAATTTATTGTAATAATTTTATGAAATTACATTTATTATTATTTTATATAATTTATAATTATTATAATTGTATATCTTACATTTATGAGTATTTTTTATTATTGTAATATTTCTCTATTTGTATTTTGTCATTTGTATTAATACAAAATTAAAACAAATTCATTTTACAATTCTAAATTTTAATATTTAATTTATGATCATCGTCATCATCATAGCTACCTTATATTGTAATTTAATAACAATAACAACAGTAAAAATTTTAAGTTGTAATTTTTATTATTATTATTATTATTATTATTATTATTATTTATTATTTGTAATTACATTTATTAATATTAATTATACTAGCATTTTTATATTAACATTTATTTTAACATTTATTGTTCATAACAATGTTTTATTTCAATTATTGTTAGGTCTTTATTAGTAGTATTTTATGTAAATCAGTAATTGTCTATTTGTGTTTTGTAATCTGTATTAATAAAACTTAATTTTAAAATTCGAAATATTTTTTAAATATTATCTAAATATATCTAAACATGTTGTTATTATTATTATATATCATATGTTGTTATTATTAGTATTATCATCATTATTATCATTATTATTATTATTCTTTTTATTATATATTATTATTATTATCATCATTATTGTTATTCTTCTTCTTCTTATTATTATTATTTTTTTTTCATCATTATTGTTTTATTATTATTATTATTATATTATTATTATTATTATTATTATTATCATTATTATATTATATCATTATATTATTATCATTATTATTATTATCATCATCATTATTGTTATTATTATATATTATTATTATTATATTATATTATTATTATTATTATATTATTATTATTATTATCATTATTATTTTCTACTACTATTATTATTATTATTATTATCATTATTATTAATATTACTATTGAATAATGTTAATTATTATTTATTTTTCCTTTATAAGCATTAGTTTATCAAAACTTTTTACATCCCCATGAGTGATTTTCGGTTGTGATGAAAATGTAAGCTAAAGCATACAGATTGGAGTGTTTGCATATGGCTGATCTGTTCTTTACTGAATCAGTGTATAGATGTGTAATCTGACAGCAGGTGTTAATGTGTGTGTGTGTGTGTGTTTTGTTCATACAGGCAGCTCCAGCAGCAGCAGCAGGCCGAGCTGGAGGTTCACCAGAGAGACGGACTCACTGCGTATGACCTGTCGCAGGTGCGTGAAAACACACTGTTTCCTCACAAACACACACACAGTCATTTCCTCAGCTGACCTCACAGGTGCATTATTGCTCTGTTTAGCTCATGGAGCAGGTTTAATTCATGCTCATTCACTGCATTTGCACGTCCCTCTTAAATCAGTGTCAAAGCTCAGCCTGTTTTACATTTATACTGCAAGCTGAAAATCAGCCAATCACGATCCCGGAGGACGAATGTATCCTCTAGACGTGCTTTTTAATAGTTCAGAAGACTTAATGGAGTTAACCTCAAGTGTTATTAAGTTCCACTCTGAAGTTTGTCCTAAAATGCATGAAACGATTACCTTCATTATATCACTTATATATAATCTTTAGATCACTAATATAGTTAATTGTGATTAATCGCATTCAAAATAAAAGTTTTTGACATAATATATATATATATATATAATATATATATTATATATATATATATATATATATATATATATATATATATATATATATATGTGTGTGTGTGTGTGTGTGTGTGTGTGTGTGGTGTGTGTGTGTGTGTGTGTGTGTGTGTGTGTGTGTGTGTGTGCGCTCTATACTTTCATTATGCATATATAAATACACACATGCATGCATATAATTAAGAAATGTTTATTAATATTTACATTACATATACAGTGGGTAAGGAAAGTATTTCAAGAGTTCACACTTAGCTCATGATTTATACATAGCTTGTTTGGCGTGCTGTCCCGGGAGAGAGCCCTGAGCTCAAGGGATCCTCAAGCCCAGGGTTCCCTCCTTTCACAGGGCGAGGGAAGATTGAGCTCAGGTCGATCTGAAACTCCCCCGCTGCTGAGGCCAAGGTGAACGTCCTGAGAGTAAGACATTAGAAAAAATATTTAGGGTTATTTTATCTATAATATAGAGCACATATGGATGGTGGGAGGAACCCGGGGGAAACCCACGCGGACACGGGGAGAACATGCAAACTCCGCACAGAAATACCAGATGGCCCAGTGAAGATCCAACGCCATTGGTATTCTTGCTGTGAGGCAACAGTGCTAGTCACTGGACCACCGTGCCGCCCATTCTGGATAAAGGTGAAAGAAGGGGAGGGGGGGTTTCTTCTAGATGAAGATAGTTGTAGAGAAGAATGAGGATATATATAGTGACTTAGGATCCTTTGATTGGAGGATCATGATTAGCTAATGTGGACCAGCTGAGTCAATCATGAGCACATGCTCCTCTCGAAATTAGTTTAAAATTAAACTTCACTTAAAAATTTCACTCTGTCATGTTGCAGCCCTATGCTAAAATCATTTAAGTTCATTTTTTCCCTCATTAATGTACACAGTCCTCCATACTGACAGAAAAACACAGAATTGTTGACATTTCTGGTCATTTTTAGGTCTCTCTAGAGATGCTCAATTGGGTTCAAGTCAGGGCTCTGGCTGGGCATTCAAGAACAGTCATGGAGTTGACTCTTTTTGGCCCATCCTTTATTTATTTTCGTATGTAAATGTGTGTAAACATGTATGTATATTTACTCAGTTTTTATTTTAGTTTTAGCTATATTATCGAATAATATGCAGATGTTTATATGGTTTATGTACAATACAGTTTGCAAAGTTGTCAATTTTTTGTCTTTTAGTAGATATATTTTATTTTATTATTTAAAAATTATATATATATATATAATATATTATATATATTATATATATATATAACAAGTCTCTCATAATATCATATATATATATATATATATATATATATATATAATATATATATATATATATATATATATATATATATAATGATATTATGAGAGACTTGTTTTGTTTACCAAACAAACAGATCTAATTGTATTTCTTGTGTGAATTAAATTAAAGATAAAATAATATTGTTTTTTTATTTCGTATTTTAAATATTTAGTTACAATACTCAGTTAGTTACTATACTTAATTGCATATATGTATGTAACCCCTCTGTTCCTATACCACCCAACCCACTCCGAGCTGGGATTGAATCGACCACTTTCTACATGGGAGTCGGTTGTTCTAACAAGGAGGCTACAGACCATGGCCTTTAGTGTCTGTCACTAGAGCACCTTTAGAGGTCAGAAAAGTGAGGCACATCGCTAGCTGGCCTCTGTTACACTCACCCCCTAAACCTTATCCCTTCCGGTTCACAGCACCAATGTAACCCCACCAGTCTTACACCTCCCAACCCGCTCCGAGCTCAGATTGAACTGGTGATTCACTGCATGGGAGTCAGTTGCTCTAACAAGTAGGCTAAAGACCATGACCATGGCATAACGTCTATTGCTAGAGCTTTTGAGGTCAGAGGAGTGAGGTTTAGTTGCATAGCACTTCACTAGCTGGCCTCCGTTACACTCACCCGCCCTAAAATCTCACTCCCATCCCGGACGAGCCCCTACGTGTAACCCACAGACCCTACTGCTCCTAAAACGGTCTGAGCTAGGATCGAACCGGTGATTCATTGTATAGGAGTTGCTCTAACAAGGAGGCTAAAGGAGTGAGGTTTACCTGCTTATCACTTAGCTAGCTGGCCTCCGTCACACACAATTCTGCACAGAAATAGCATACACTGTAAAACACGCTGGCTTCCACACAGTTGAATTGTGTTGGGAAAACATGAAGGAATTAAATTAACTTATTAGTTTTCATGAGTTTAAGCGAACATAAAAAAATAAGTTGTCCCTAAAAAACTCAGGAATTGATTCAAAACTCAAGAGTTGTTTCAGCTTATTTTAAATTAGTAGTTGTACAAAGGGAAAACGTCATTTTTTTAAGTGGAAATTGTGCGCAGATACTTTCTAGCCCTGCACTGTAAAAATGCAGGCTTCCACACAGTTTCCTCTTGTCGTCCCAACCATACCCATCAACACTCCCGTTTTTCTGGGGAGTCTCCTGTATTTCAGACTCATCTCCCGCCACCCTCCCGTTTTGTTACTTCTCCCAAAAAACTGCCAGAATTTCACCACCCACCTTCCATCCCCTGGTCCTTAGTTTTTTGGTGCAGTCTGTAACATCCCCAGGTCGCCGACTTTGGTATAGTATCCGGTCGCCCGAAACTCAGTGCATAGTACAGTTAACTCACTCAGTTCTCAGCTGTGTTATTCAGACACCTCACCCCTGACACCAAACACCCCTTGCCCCCAACCTCCCCTCCCCAGTCTCCCGGATTTTCAGAGACAGATGTTGGCAGGTATGGTCCCAACACAAAACGACTGAGTCAACCTAATAGTTTTTACAAATGTAAGTGGGTTGTACATAAATTTGTCCCAAAAAAACTTAAGAATTGTGCTGTTTCAACTTGTTTTGAATAAGTAGTTTGAACAAGCAGCAAAAGTTGTGTTTACACACATTTACATAAGTAAATGAATAATTGATAAACGCAGTGGAGAAACTGCATTGTTGTAGTCATCGCGGTCTGTAAACTGTTAACTCTGGATGTATGTATGAGTGTGTGTGTGTTGTAAAAATAGGACATAACTGCGAGATGAAGTCACGCAGATATTATGGAATTTGGCCTCATTGTTAAACAGCTTTTTACAGCCTGACACAGATTTGCTTTGAGTCATAGGTGATAATGTTATGTTATATCATACGATGTTTATGTTAAGGGGTCAGGAGTCAGTCTTAATAAAGCAGAGAGGATTAATAACTCTGTACACATAGGACGAAGAGAGTGTGTTCATCAGTGTCAGAGTTTAACGTCTGTCTGGGACTTTTTTCAGGCCGTGGTTGTACGTTTAGGTTTGTGATGACTGTGGATCTTATTTTATTCAGCAATTATTAGCTTCATCTTTGTAGTTTGCTGGATGTGGTAAGAAAATATGTTTTTGTTTTAGTTGATGCTAAACGTTTTATTCGTTCATTTATTTTTTAAGGTCTCTTATGTTCATCGATGCTGAATTTACAACAGTAAAAACATTAATTATGTAGAATTATTGCAATATATATGTTGTATTATTTTTAAATTAGTTTTATTTAAAAAAGCTAAAATTATTAAAATACAATTAAAAGTACTGTGAAATATTGATGACGAACGTTTAGCATTATTATTTTTATTCTTATTATTGTTGTTATTGTGTGTATGCTTTACTTGAAAGATAGGTCTTTAATTTAGTTTTAAACTGAGAGAGCGTGTCTGAGCCTCTGACATTATCAGAAAGGCCATTCCAGAGTTTTGGAGCCATAAATGAGAAGGCCCGACCTCCTTTAGTAGACTTTGCTATTCTGGGTAGATTATTTGCTATTCCTTTAGTAGACTTTGCTATAAGCCATGAGTTTTGAGATCTTAAAGAGCGGGTTTGATTGTAGCGAGACAGAAAGTGGTTAGATAAACAGGAGCTACATTATTTAAAGCTTCATAGGTAAGAAGCAATATTATAATCAATACGGAACTTAACAGGCAGCCAGTGTAAGGAGGATAAAATTGGGGTGATATGATTATATTTTCTAGACCTAGTAAGAACTCTGGCAGCTGAGGTTTATGAAAATACTGAAGTTCAGATATATCAGATAGATTCTGATGATATTGAATGTTTAAAAGCTGCTTAATATTTTACATCAAATATAAATCAGGCTTCTTACATGAAGAGAAATTTGCATGTATCATTTCTCAGTTTTGACTGACGGTGTTTGTTGATCCCGCAGGTTCCTGTGTCCGGGTGTCAGCCGGTGTTCATGAATCCGGCAAAACCATCGACAAGACTGAATCTCTGTTTTCACAGGAGAGAGACCCACGATTCAGCGACATCTACACCGGAATCTCTACATGTATGAGCTTCAGCACAAATTAAACATGCAATTCACTGGAGTTTCAGCTAATTCAGTTACAGAGCCTGTGCACGGCTGACAGATACAATTCCTGCATGATTTACACTGTAAACACTGTATGCTTGGTACATTTGGTTGCTATACAAAGAGTTTGCAAGGAAATTAAGTCAGAAATTCCAACAAAATAGGTCAGATTGAGCTTCTGATGTTTCTAGCTTGTAAAAGACTGTTGTTTCTGATTATGCACTGAATCAGTGTCAGTGTTCGCGAGTATAGGCTTATTCCTCTGTAGTTTGGGCTCTATATTATTATTGTAATAATATATTACATTATTTTTTAAACCTATGCACATCTATAAATGACTGCCAAAATTAAAAAAAAAATTATAATTAATTCATTAATTTAAAAAAATGTAAAACTTAAACAGCAATTCAATCTATAAAATAAAAACATTAATTATAAATAATATTAATAAATAATAATATTAAATCTGTAATTTTATTTACAGTATTATTATTCCACTGAAATATGTATATATTTTATTACATTTACAAAAGAAACAAAATCGAATTTTATGTACAATTAGGTCCATAAATATTTGGACATCGACAAAATTCTAACATTTTTGACTCTTAAAACCAACACATGGATTTGAATAAAACAAATGATGTGCTTTAACTTCAGACTGTCAGCTTTAATTTGAGGGGTTTTACTTTCAAATCAGTGAACGGTGTCGGAATTACAACAGTTTGCATATGTGCCTCCCAGTTGTTAAGGGACCAAAAGTAATGGTACAATTGGCTTCTAAGCTGTTCCATGGCCAAGTGTGTGTTATTCCTTTATTATCCCAATATGTCCCAATATTTATGGACCTAACGGTATATACTTCCTCTATTTTCGGTCTCTATTCTTGTGAAATCATGTAGATTGTAGTATTTGTAAATAAAAAAATATATATATAATTATTTTTATATATAATTTTTTTATTTTTTTATTGCATTTACAAAATAAATAATCACTTCAACTGATTTGGAAGATTTATTCTGATACGGCTTCTTGCATTTCATCTGTAGTTTTTACCTTCCTCATTTTGAAATAAAAAAGAAACATATAAATAAATTAATAATTTAATATAATAAATATTTTAGAAATTAAAAATAAAAAATAAAAATATCTGCAATGAAAATAACAATTTTAATTAATTTTTATTATTTTTAATTGTTTGACTACATGTACAAAAATTGAATGAAAAGTGATTAAATGATTTCAGTATTCTTTCATTTATTCATTTAAACAGCTGAATTAATAGATGATATAATCTGATTTAATATTCAGGAAAAGTTAGCTTGTCTTATATTGTCTCATCTGTGTGATCATGAAGATGATGCTAAAATATGATGTTTCTGTCATTTTTGAGCTCCTTAATAATGTTTTGTGTGTGTGTGTGTTCAGCTGAGAAGAAGATGATGGTTCCTTCATCCACCGCCGGCGGGCAGCAGTTGTATTCTCAGGGCAGCCCTTTCAGCCAGGACATTCCGGAAAGAGCTTCAGGTACACATTAGAGATCTGCACAGGACTGATTTTAGTCCCGCTCCCGCCAGGTTTTATTCCACACCTACCGATCATGCTGTATATTCAGCCTTTGTTCACCTGCTGCCCGACCTGCCCTGTTTTCTACCAGACCATTCCCACTAAATTTAGATCTGGTTTCCAAAATCTCACGTTTAAATTGGGTACTATCAAAAGAGAGATAACTGATAAGTGTGTAGGTTGTGCAAGGACTGTAGGCTAAATGTCAGTTTTGCTTGCCCCTTTGTGATGAGACATGAGTGTTGCCATAAACAGTGACGTGCGATGAGATTTGTGGCTGGTGAGGCACTGACTCTTTCAAACTCAGATTTGACTACTACTGATGTGTTCCATATATCATATCAGCATATTTCTATACACACAGCAGGTACATACTGGGCCAAGGAAGAATGTCAATGTATAGCGATTAAATATGCCTCCAAAAAACACCCGGCTGGATGCTACAGAGTCCAGACAGCCTATAACAAGCGACACACAGCACCACGGCGGATGCGCGCTCTCTCTCTCCCTCTCTATCTCAAGGGAGCGCTATATTGTTAGACCGCCCGCTCCTGTTCAAATTACACCAGAGTTACTGACTGATCGAGTTTTATTCAAAAATTTATTCCCAACCGCAAGTAATCTGGTCGGATGTGCTAGAGGTCTACATTCCCATGGCTGTACCGTAGGGGCTGGGGGATGCAGACTCTAGTATACATCCACAAAATACATCCTTATGGCAAGCTTTACCGAAGACACATCAGTACAGGGGTTGCAAATGAAACTAAAACACTGGCCGATTTAGTGTTGGAGGTTTCATGGCTAAATTTGAGCAGCTGGTGGCCAGTTTTCATTGATTGCACATTCCAACAGTAAGAGCGAAGAGTGAATACCACAGTTCTGGTTAAAATATTGCAACGCACACAACATTATAGGTGACATTTCAGAGTTCAAAAGAGGACAAGTTGTTGGTGCGATGTATTTGTAATATATATCAAGAGACACGGTATCCAGGGTAATTAGCATACCATCTAGAAGGACAAACCACATCCAACAGGAGCAACTGTGTGGGCAAGAGGAAGGTGTCTGAAAGGGATTGTATCCAAAAAAACTAAAACCACAGCTGCCCAACTCACAGCAGAATTAAATGTGCACCTCAACTTCCCCGTTTTCCACCAAAACTGTTCGTCGGGAGCTCCACTGGGTCAATATACATAGCCGGGTTGTTATGTCCTAACCTTTGGTCACTTATGCCAATAGCAAACATCAGTTTCAATGGTGCCAGCAGTGGAAATCTTGGGCTGTGGATAACGTGAAGCATGTATTGTTCTCTGATGAGTCCACCCTCACTGTTTTTCCCACATCTGGGAGAGTTACAGTGTGGAGAAGCCCCAAAGAAGCATACCACCTGGCCTGTTGCATGCCCAGGTGAAGTATGGGTGTGGATCAGTGATGGTTTGGGCTGCAATATCATTGCATTCCCCAGGCCCAACACTTGATGCAGGACACTGACAAGGACTACCGAAGCATTCTTGGAGGACCATGTGCACCCTATGGTTCAAACATTGTATCCTGAAGGCGGTGTTGTGTTCAGGATGATAATGCACCAGTACACACGGAAGACTGGTGACAGATACATGAAAGTAAAGTTGAACATCCCATCGCATGGCCTGCACAGTCACCAGATCTAAATATTATTGAGCCATTTTGGGGTGTGTTGGAGGAACGAATCAGGAAATGTTTTCCATGACCTAATTTATTATTTTTTTTCAATCATTAACACTTGATTGTGTCAGAAATGTGTGTCTGGTGTGAAATTTGTTCTTTTAATGTGTTTCAGCTCTTCTGTGATCCATGTCCCGGGTGTGAATGACATCCAGTCCACAGCGGGTTCAGCTGGACAAAACCTTAGCCAGATTTCCCGGCAGATCAACACGGGACAGGTGTCCTGGAGCGGGAACAGACCTCCATTCTCTGGCCAGGTGAGAGCGATTTCTTCTCTATTAGCTTTAATTAAGCTGGAACAGTCCTGTTTAGCACTGGGATGTTGAGAAATGTTGGATCCAGATTCAGGCGCATTCAGCGATCAACAATGAGCAATTCACATTTATACTTGACCTGACAGTGTCAGTGTAGAGAAATACAGTTGAAGCGTTCATTCAAATATTTCTCAAGTGATGTTTAATGGAGCAAGGCCATTTTATCTTGTTTGTTTATGTTTGGTTGTGTGATATAGATGAGCATATAATAATTTTAAGATCAATGTATTAATAGAGTTTTAAAGAGCACCTATTAAGCAAACATCACTTTTGTAAGGGGTTTAAACTCAGTTGTGTGCCAGCAGTGTGTGAAAATAACGAGCTTCTAATGGTAAAAACGTATTAATTTTAATTTTATAATCACACTTGATAAAATTTAATTGGCTTCTCCCTTTGTACGTGTCATAACAGGGAAAGTTTTTAATACTATTACGTTTAAAATCATTTAAAAAATCTCACTGGGGAATTTTTGAAAAAGAATTCATTTCGCTGGAGGGCTAAGATGGATACTGGTATATAGATAAATTCAATATGTCCCTTACTATATAAATAAATAATGGCATCAAGTCAGTACTTTGTATTTTATCTTTAGTTGTTTTAAAGTAAATATACATAGATCTATATATATATATATATATAATATATGTTAACAGAAAAATTGTTAAAATATATATATAATTTTTCTTTTTTAAATTATTATATATATTTTTAAAAAAGTTTAAATAGCACGGTGATTAAGTTTAGATAATTTGATTGCATATGCAAAATAAAAATCATTCACAGCTTGTTTACCTAAATATACAGACAAATAAGTTAATTAAAATTAAATATCTATTTAATTAAGCAGATCTCATATCAAAATAATATTCTGAAAAAAAAAAAAATCAATAAAATAAAATTCAGAATTATTAGCCCCCTTTGATTTTTTTTCTTTTTTTAATAATTCCCAAATGAAATTTTCACAGTATGTCTGATAATATTTTTTTTCTGGAGAAAGTCTTATTTGTTTTATTTCGGCTAAAATAAAAGCAGTTTAAAAATTTAAACCATTTTAAGGTCAAAATGATTAGTCCCTTTCAGCTATTTATTTTTTTTTTCGATAGTCTACAGAAAAACCATCTTTATACAATAACTTGGGCTAATAATTCTGACCAACTGTATATTATAAAAAAATATATTGTACATACATTGTTTAATTGTATTTAAAATGAACAATTGTGTTGGAAAAACAAGGATTACTTCAACATTTCACTAAAAACAAGTACAAACATTTTATTTATTGCAAATACAAAAATTAAAGTGATTCAAAGCTTGTTTAGCTATGATGATGATGAGTCCTAGTTTGTCACATGCACTGTTACATGCAGCGAAATTGTACCCCTCCGACCATACACAAACATCACATATTTCATTGGAAGACAGGTCCGGGATAAGTGTATACACATAAAATTAATAAAAATAAATGTAATTATATATACATCTTCAAATGATTATTTCAAACTGGATTTCTCCCTAGATAAACAACTTGTAAATAAAGTAATATCAACCAATAAGCACAAGGACAGAATTAGTCCATTATGCTGTCCTTAAGTTGAAGTTCACATGTGCTTTCATGATATGCATGTGTGTTTTTAATCAGCTCTGAAGAATCTGCGCTTTATAGACTCTCATCTGTCTCTTTAAGCAGTAAATTGCTTGTATATCTTTTAAAAATCCACCAGTCATCCAATTTATAATATCTTAAATCATAGCATATGCAGAGCCAATTCAAATACCAAACCTTTTGTTAGTTGTTTGCAGAAGAGCAGAGAAATGCTGAAACTCAATTCTCCAATAATTAAAAGTACATCTGATTGTGGCATAGCAGTTCTGTCCTTTAATTCTTAGTTTGAAGAGTCATTAATGGAATAATTCACTCAGAAAAAAATTCTGTCATTATTTACTCACCCTCCCTTCGATGAGTTTCTCTTCTGTTGAACACAAAAGAAGATGTTAAGAAAGTAATCATGTAAAATGCTGGAAATTATTAACCATTGACTATCATAGTATTTGTTTTTCATACTATGAAAGTCAATGGTTACAGGTTTCCAACATTCTTCAAAATATCTTGTTTTGTGTTCAGCAGAAGAAAGAAACTTGAGGTTTGGAACCACTTGAGGGAGAATAAATGCATCACACAGTGACTGTGAAGGCCATTTGAGTACAGTGAACTCATTGTCATGTTCAAGAAACCAGTCTGAGATGATTCGCTCTTTATGACATGGCGTGTTATCCAGCTGGAAGTAGCCATCAGAAGATGGGTACACTGTGGTTATAAAGGGATGGACAGGGTCAGCAACAATACTCAGGTAGGCTGTGGTGTGACACAGTACTCAGTTGGAACTAATGGGCTCAAAAATATCCCCCACACCATTACACCACCACCAGCAGCCTGAACCATTGATACAAGGCAGGATGGATCCATGCTTTCATGTTGTTGACACCAAATTTTGACCCGACCATCCAAATGTTGCAGCAGAAATCGACTCATCAGACCAGGCAACATTTTCCAATATTCTATTGTCCAATTTTGGTGAGCCTGTGTGAACTGTAGCCTCAGTTTCCTGTTCTTAGCTGACCGGAGTGGCAACCATTCTCCCTGACCTCTGGCATCAACAAGGCATTTGCGCCCACAGAATTGCCCCTCACTGGATATTTTTTCTTTTTCAGATCATTCTCTGTAAACCCTAGAGATGGTTGTACGTGAAAATCCCAATAGTTCAGCAGTTTCTGAAACACTCAGACCAGCCCGTCTGGCAACCAACAACCATGCCACGTTCAAAGTTACTTAAGTCCCCTTTCTTCCCCATTCTGATGCGTTGCTGCATGTGATTTGCTGATTACAAATTTGTGTAACAAGCAGTTGTACCTAGTAAAGTTGCCGGTTTGTTCAAAAGTTTTTTTTTATTTTCTGATCTCGATAAGGCTCTACTCAATGTAAAATAACCATTTTTTATTTGAAAATATGTGAACACAAAAAATATGATGTAAACGATCAGCATATAATAGTGAGCATTAAAATAAACAAAATACAGGTATACAGGAGTTTGGTAATAATATTATTATTAATAATAATGCCAACAACAGCAATAATAATAGTAAAAATTAAAAGGATAAACTAAAGAGTAAATGACAGAGGTATACTATAACAAATTATATATATTTACGGTTGAAGTCAGCATTATTAGCCCCCTGAATTATAAGCCCCCACTGTATTTTTTCCCCAATTCTGTTTACGCCGAGAAGATTTCTTTAACACATTTCTAAACATAATAGTTTTAATAACTCATTTCTAATAACTGATTTCTTTTATCTTTGCCATGATGACAGTAAATATTATTGACTAGATATTTATCAAGACACTTCTATACAGCCTAAAGTGACATTTAAAGGCTTAACTAGGTTAATTAAGTAACTGGGCAGGTTAGGGTTATTAGGCAAGGTATTGTATAATGATGGTTTGTTCTGTAGACTATCGAAAAAATAAATAGCTTAAAGGGGCTAATAATATTGACCTTAAAATCAATTTTAAAAAATTACAAACTGCTTTTATTCAAGCCGAAATAAAACAAAAGACTTTCTTTCTCCAGAAGAAATATTATCGACACTGTGAAAATTTCCTTGCTCTGTTGAACATCATTTGGGAAATATAAAAAAAAAGGGGGCTAATAATTCTGACTTTATCTGTATATATAACATTCTACACAAAAAAGCAATAACTATACATGTATTGAAGGTTAAGTAAGGGTAATATTAAAATAACTTGTTGTAATGTTTTGCAAAATGCCAAATATTTGATTCTGTGACACAGTTTTTTCAGGATCATTATACTGCAGAGTCTTGTAAACGCTGTTATGCTGTGAAATATAGTGTGTGAAAAAATGTCTTAAAGGGATAGTTCACCCAAAAATGAATATTTGCCCACCCTTTGAGTTTCTTTCTTCTGATGAACACAGGAAGATATACTGAAAAATGTTGGAAATAAAACAGCCATTGACTTCCATAGTATTTTTGTTCTTGTTATAGATGTCGATGGGTGCTTTTTTTACATCCTTCAAAATAAAGAGAAGAAAGAAAATCATAAAAGGTAAAACCACTTGAGTGAGAGTAATAGTAAGCAAATGTTCTTTTTTGGGGGGTGAACTATATCAGTTTTCAACAGTTTAATGCGTCCTTGCTGAATAAAAGCACACTTTATCATAGCTATTTCATACTTTATATAGCTATTTAAAAAAATTAAGTTAAATAACGAAAGGGCTGAAGGCAGAATTTTTTAGCTCTCTTCTGAAATTTTTTCAAACATTTTCCAAGTGCAGAATAACAGAGATTTTTTTTTTTCAACACATATTTGTCAAACGTAATAGTTTAATAATTAATTTCTAATAACAACTTTTTTGTTGTTACTCCCATGATGACTTAATTTAGTAGTTATTTTACAATATATTATTCAGTGTAAATTGCAATTTAAGGACTTTACTAGGTTAATTAGGTTAACTAGGTTATATCTGTGTTATGTCTCTTCATGTCACTTGTTTTCCTCCACAGCAGCAGATTCCCGCTCAGTCTAATAAGGCTCAATCGTCTCCATTTGGCATCGGCTCCAGTCACAGCTATCAGGCAGACCCGTCATCCTACAGCCCTCTGTCCAGCCCCGCCACCTCTTCGCCCTCCGGAAACGCCTACTCCAACCTCGCCAATCGCAACACTGCTTTCGGTGAGAATATCTGCTCGTTCATTACAATGCATCATTATATTGCTTGTCGATAACTATGCATTATCCAAGAAGTTACTTCCAGGAACATTAGACTCTTTGACATCCTAATTTTATTGTTATTGTGCCGGTAACTAAAGAAATATTGATGAAATCAAAATATCCTTTTAAATAATGAGGTATTGGGATCTCAATGTTTAAATTCTACACATTTTGTGGTCAAAAAAGCAAATAATCACTGTGCTTAAAGCTTTTTTATTTAAAATGAACGTCGGGAAGACTAATAATATTGAAACTTGTCATGTTTTACTTTCATCAAAATAGTTGCAAAAAAACATACTCTAGTAATGAAAAAAATTCACATTTTCAATGTTTGCAGACTCTAACTCTAGAACTGTTTAATATATTTTTGAATGTGGTTGTAGATTCTGGTTCTTAACAGACTTTTCTTCCAATGTACCAATTTTTAGGGCTCTATGTAATTCAGTTCTAGAGATATGTCAATCTGAGTACAGCTCAGTGCATTTTACCTGTTGATTAA
Source organism: Danio aesculapii (assembly GCF_903798145.1). Taxonomy (NCBI): domain Eukaryota; kingdom Metazoa; phylum Chordata; class Actinopteri; order Cypriniformes; family Danionidae; genus Danio; species Danio aesculapii. The sequence continues at coordinate 8,847,633 of NC_079441.1, forward strand.
GACCCAAGGTCTGAATAAGATCTGAATGGTTAGTTTTATTTCTTGACTTTTTATTAAGCATCTTTAGTAGCTGTATTGAGCTATAGAAATGCTGGTGTTTTGGCACTTAATTTCTTTATGGCAGAAACTGTTCATTTCGAGAGATATGGGGATCTAATATGACTCTTAGAAGTACTTTTTACCCTAAGCAAAATAAAAACAATAAAAATCCCAAAGTTTGTGTACTCCATTAAAGATATTTCAGTTTGATGGTAGATTATGGTTCTGAAACTTTTCTCCAACTTTTCTTTTTTTTTTCTTCAACTAATGCTAAATATACACTTTTCATGTTTGCAGACCTCTAACTCTAGAAGTGTTGAAGCTATTTTAATATGTTTGTAGATTCTGTTTCTTAACAGACTTTTCTTCCAGTGTACCAATTGTCAATCTGAGTGCAGCTCCATGTGCATTTTACCCGTTGATTAGGACCTGAGTAAGGTCTGAATAAGATCTGAATGCTGAGTTTGCTTTCTTGACTTTCTATTGAACTTTTTCAGTAACTGCTTTGAGCTTCAGAAATGCTGGTATTTTAGCACTTTTTTAGCACTGGTATTTGTGTCAAAAACTGTTCGTTTTCAAATAAATAGGAATCTTAATGCGAGTAATTTTTTTTTAAAAATCTGTGCCGATTGTTTTTCAAAGTTTGTTAGCCAGTAAATAAAGAAACATTGATGAAATCTACTTATCCTGTTATATTATGGTTCTTAAATGTTTCTTTTAGCAATTATATTTTAATGCTTACTATTTTTTATTTCTAGAGACATTAGGATCTTCGCATTTTTTAGCGTCCCTATGTAGTTTATTTCTAGAGATATCAGTGCAGCACCATGTCCATTTTACCCATTAAATTCCACTGAAATATTTGAACAGTTTGTTTTTTTAGTGTTTTTTGCGCATCTTCAGTAACTTCTTTGAGCTTCATAAATGCTGATTCAAGAGATATGGGGATCTAAATGTGACTCTAGAAGTGCTTTTCTTACCCAATGCAAAATATATATTAAAAAATTAATCCCAAAGTTTGTGTACCACCAGTAAAGATATTTCAGTTTGATTGTAGAATCTGGTTCTTAACTAACCTTTCTCCAACTCTTTTTTTTTTTCTCTTCTTCAATGAATGCCAAATATACACTTTTTAATGTTTGCAGACCTCTAACTCTAGAAGTGTTCAAGCTATTTCAATATGAAATATAGATTCTAGTTTTTAATAGACTTTTCTTCCAGTGTACCAATTTTCAGGGCTCTATATGTCATTCAGTTCTAGAGATATGTCAATCTGAGTGCAGCTCCGTGTGCATTTAACCCATTGATAAAGACTGAGTAAGGTCTGAGTAAGATCTAAATGGTGACTTTATTTTGACTTTCTATTTAGCATCTTTAATAACTTCTTGAGCTTCAAAGCCAATTCTTTTTTCAAAGTTGTTAGCCGGTTTAATAAAGAAATATTAATGAAATCTAAATCCTTTTAAATTATGACTCTTAAATGGTCTTCGTGAAGCATTTACATTTTTAATGCATACTATTTTTCTTAAGATCTCAATGTTTGGATAATAGACATTTTGTGGTTAAAAACAAATTATCCCTGTGCATAAAGCTAGTACTTTTATTTAAAAGTGAATGTTTGGAAAAATAATATTTGAAATGCTTTGAAACAAATTTACACTTTTTCAATGTTTGCAGATCTAACTCTAAAAGTGTAAAGATATTTCAAAATAGTTGTAGATCTGTTTTTTAGCAGACTTTTCTTCCAGTGTACCAATTTTTAGGACTCTCTGTAGTTCAGCTCTAGAGATATCAGTGCAGCTCCTTGTATATTTCACCCATTGAATTAGATCTGAATGCTTATTTTTTGTTTCTTGAATTTCTGTTGTCCATCCTCAGTAACTTCTTTGAGCTTCAGAAATACTGGTATTTTGGGACTCTTTTTTTTAGTGGCAAAAACTGTTAATTTTAAATGATATAGGGGTCTAAATTTGACTTCATGCATGCTTTTTTTACCTATGTAAAATAAGGGTTAGGTATCTAATGCAAAAAGTGTTAAAGATATTTCAATATGGTTGTAGATTCAGGTTTTTAACAGACTTTTCTTCTAGTATACCAATTTTCAGGGCTCAATATAATTCAGTTCTAGAGATATCAGTGCAGCTTGATGTGCATTTAACACATTGATTAAGACCTATGGGTAAAGGAGTAAGGTCTTAATAAGATTTAAATGGTTAGTTTATGTTTCTTGACTTTCTATTAAGCATATTTAGTAAATTATTTGAGCTTTAGAAATGCTGGTGTTTTGGCACTTTTAATTTTAGTGGCAAAAACTTAATTTCAAGCAATATGGGGATCTTAATGTGACTACTCTTTTTTTTTTTTCCAATTAATGCCAAATATCCACTTTTTCGATGTTTGCAGACCTCTAACTTTAGAAATGTTACAGATATTTCAATATGGTTGTAGATTTTATTCTTAACAGACTTTTCTTCCAGTGTACCAAATTTTGGGGCTCTATGTCATTCAGTTCTAGAGATATATCAATCTGAGTGCAGCTCCGTGTGCATTTTACTCATTGATTAAGACCTAAGGAAGGTCTGAATAAGATCTAAATGCTGAGTTTATGTTACTCTACTTTCCATTGAGCATTTTAGTAACTTCTTTGAGCTTTACAAATGCTGGTATCATGCCAGCCCTTGAGATCCGCAGCTCTGTTTTAAGACCCCGAATCACATGAATGATCTGATTGACAGAAGATCCTTGAAATGTGGTTAAGTCTGACGTCAGGCTGAGATTAACAGAGCTTCATGTGGAGGTGACTTTACTGCAGATCTTCCCATGAGTCCTCACAGATGTCTGCATTAAACGGCTTTTACATGTACAGCGATTTATAGATTTCCCTGTAAAACTGACAGTAATGTACAATGAGTGAAGCAGACGTTTGTCTTCTCTCAAAAAGACGTTTCATTAGCAGCAGACGGAGTGAGGATTGTATGGCGTCTGTAGCGAGACAAATGGTTTTCGTTGTGTTTTGTTATGGTTTGGCTTCCTAATCTCTATTATGGGCCATATGACAAACAGATTTCTGTGGTTTAATTGTTGGACAACAGACAATTAGATGTTTGCGTTCTTGGTGTAAGCTATTTTAAATGACTTTTCAACACAACACACTATTAATCTTGACAGCATTACACAATATGCATTTTTTATTCAAGAAGTTTGGGAAATAACTTTTAAATTAGTGTATTAGCTAAACATAATTTAATGCAGTCACATCAGGAAACTCTGTGACACTCAAAATGCTGTGAATTTTAAGATACTCCAGTAGTTTTTAGACATGAAGCTGAGTTAATAGTGAATATCTCAATTAATACTGATAATTACTTTTATTAATTATTATTTATTTATTTTGTTCACATATATAAAAAGTTAAGGATATATTTATTTATCTTGTATGCAAGTTTGTCTGTCTAAAATGTAGTAACATTAACAATAATTGTTTGTTCTTTTAAGTATGAATAATACTTTTTTAATAATATTTAGTAAAAAAAGTATTATTTTATAATATGTGTGCATGTGTTTCCTGTATTATTCTTAATCCTTGCCCTAACCCTAAGCAACACAAACCTTTTATTATTATTATTATTTTATTATTATTATTATTATATTATTATTATTATTATATTATTATTATTATTATTATAACAATGTTTATTATTATTATTATTATTATTATTATTATAACATTATTATATTATTATATAATAACAATGTTTTTTATTATATTATATTATTATTATTATTATTATAATAAGAATAACAATGTTTATTTATTATTATTATTATTATTATATTATTACTATAATTAATACTATAATTATGTTGTTGTTATTATTATTATTATTTTATATAATTATAATTATTGCTATTGTATTATAATTGTTATTATTATTATTATTATATATATATTATTATTATAATATAGCTATTATTATTATTATTTTATTATTATTAATGTTATCACTATTATTATATTATTGTTATTAATTTATTGTTGTTGTTGTAATTATTATTATTATTGTTGTTGTTATTATTATTATTATTATGATTATTATTATCTTATGTTATTATTTTATGTTATTGTGTTTGTATGTTGTATATTAAAATAAGCAAACTTTTTTTCCTAATACGTGTAGTAATAATAATAAGAAAATTGTTTTATCATTGATGATGATGATAATAATAATAATAATAATAATTATTATATTATTATTTATTATTATTATTATTATTATTATTATTATTATTATATTATTATTATTATTATTATTATTATTATTATTATTATTCTATATGTTGTGTTTTGGAATATTGTAAATTAAAGAAAGAACTAAAGCAAAGAACTTTTCCTTAATACATGTTAATAATATTTTTTGTTGAAGATATTTTATGTATGATATTTCTGTTCGAAAATAAATAAATCAAATCAAATTATAGTATAATAAAAATAATGTTGTTTTTAATTGTTGTTATTAATAATAATAATAATAATAATAGTGTTGTGTTTGTATATTGCATACTAAAATAATCAAACAATTTTTAATACTCATTAATAATAATATATAATAATAATAATAATAATATAATAATAATAATAATAATGTTGTATTTTATTTGTATATTGTAGATTAAAATAAGGTAACAACTTTCCTTCATACCTGTTGTTAATAATAATGAATACATAAATATTATTTTATTGGTAATTTATTATACGGTATGTAATTAATACCTATTATAATATGTATTCCATTCCATAATAAGTAATTATGAATTATTATTAGCAAAAATAAACTTGTAGAATGGCATGATGGGAAGTCTCAATTGTGCGTCCTATAATGATGACCTGGTGGATCTCTCCATCAGTCAAAACTCCTGCTTTTCCTCCATAACGTCAGCACTTTAAACAGCCTGTGGTGTCTTTAATGATCCGTCATGTGGCAGCTCACGAACGACGGATCTGCTTTCTGTATCCTGACACTGTAAAGTGAGGAATTTGACACACACAAACACACTTGAACAACTTTGCACATTCCTGTAGCGGAAGGAAGAAATCGAAGAGTTTAGAGTTACTGCGCAACATCTGGTTAAAACAAGACACTGCAGGGTGAATAGAGGGAAAATACTGTAGAATAATGGTCCTTAGCAGAGGCGGACTTACCAATACCGAGGTAAGCGGACACTTGGGCCCCCGAGATATTAGGGGGCCATGACCAGTGCTCGGAAGCCTAGATTAATCACATAGCTCTTATGTACATGTTTCTATCATATGTTGTAAAATCTGTCTAAAACCGTTAAGATTTTACCGTTATTACTTCTTTTCAAACTGGGGGGGGCCACCCATGATAGTGGAACAGTCCCTGCACATGCAAATATTAAATTCACATTTGGCTAATACAATGTACATAGTTAATTTAGTGAGCTTGTTATTTGTGAATTTATTGTATTTAATTTTACATAAAAAAAATAAAGGTTCCACCCAATTTTTAAACAAGCAGTTTGTTTGCAAAAACAAAAAAAATAAATCTACAGAGAAAAATGAATACCTATAGAGAAAGAGAATGCCTTAAGGGCCCATACATGGAATTGTACTTGTACTTGATATGTAAAATTGGTAAATGTGCAAACAAGCCATTGCTTTATTTAAATATTCACAAGTTTCATAAAGTTCAGCACAAAAATGTGATTGTTGATGCAGTTCATTTCCAGACCTTCACATATCCAGATTTTGTCATTTATTTTTTCTCTTATTATTTATTTTGTTTTTGAATGAATAAAAACACTAAAATAGCCAAAATGTTTTAAAATATGCAAATAAGCTAGTGCTTTATTAAAATTTTAGCAAATTTTGCATACATTTCTAGAAACAATCATGGGATCCTTGGATGCAGTCAGGTTCAAAATTTATTTATTTTATTATAATTAAAATATGTTGTTGTTGGTTGTTGTTGTTGTTGTTGTTGTTGTTGTTGTTGTTGTTTTTTGACAGTTTGCAGTCAAATGTTTTTAAAGAGGGGATTTTGCGAATGTCTTATTACTTTATATTAATAAGTACAGGTGAATATTAGGCAATTTGTCTCTTCTCTCTAAAACAATATTTTAAGAAAAACAACCTTTAAAAATCTGTGTTGTATGTAAATCTACAATTGAATCAAGCCAAAAGTCAAACTTAAAAGTGTTTATAGGAATGTTATTTTTTTACATCAGGCTGAACAAAAAAGCACTACGAAAAAACCAAAAAGGTTTTAAATATGTAAATAAGCCATTGCCTCATTAAAAAAATATTAGCAAATTGGCTTACATTTCTAGCACAAACTTGTGATCGTTTGATGCAGTCCAGTTCATGCAGTATATTTATTTGTTGTTGTTTTTTTTATCATTTTGCAGTCAAATGCTTTTAAAGATGGGGTTTTTGGGTGTATCTTATTACTTCTATAAAAACAAATACAGTGAACAACCAAAAGAGGATTTCCACAGAGTGTAATCTTTATTTTCTGTCTCGATTCCATGGATTTTGCAAAATCTCTTCTCTCTTAAAAAAATACTTGAAAAAAAGCAACCTTTAAAAACGCTGTGTTATAATTGAAATCTACAAATGAATCAGCAAACGTAAAATTTAAGTGTTTTTTGGATGTTTTCTTTTACATCATACTGACAAAAAAACACTATAAAAAAACAAAATGTTTGAAATATGCAAATAAGCCATTGCTTCAATTAGAATATTCTCAAATTTCATACATTTCTAGCACAATAAATGATAGTTTTGATGCAGTCCAGTTCAATGCAGTCATATTTATTTATTTATTTATTTATTAACATATTGAATTCAAAGATTGTTAAAGAGGGAAGTTTCCTCATTTCTTCATATTAAAAAACATACAGTAAACACCAAAAACAGGAATTCTACTGAATAGAAATGTAATTTTTTGACTTTATTTCATAGTTTTGTAGCTTTTAATTTCTCTTACATTAGACTAAAAGACAAAAATGTTGAAATATGCAAATACGCCGTCATTTGCATACATTTCTAGCACAAAAATGTGACCATTTGATGCAGTCCTGTTTAATGCAGTCAACGTATTTATTCATTTATTTCTTAGACATATTGAAAGTCAAAGGTTGCAGAGATTTTTTTAACATCCATTACTTCATTATTCTGAAAATAATGTGAACGGCATTTCCACAGGGTATAAAAAAACAATTTATTATGGTGTTTTTGCACCTCATTCCATGCTTTTGTAAGGTTTTCTCTCTCTCTCTCATCTAAAAAGCGGCCCTCTGGTGTCGTCCCCAGCACATTGAAAGCTCTATGAAGTGAATGAATTTACAGCTTGTACCGAGACTGCCGAATGACATTTCTCTCATTGTTGTGTCCCTGGAGGGAATCTCTCTCCTACTCTCTCTCTCTCTCAATGTGATTAGTGTGGCCATTTAATAAGTCATTCAGTTAAATATGTGACATTAAAAAGCCACTTGGATTTGGGAGTGTATCGGCCGTCGAATGGCTTTCCAGGCCCTCCAGGCTTCAGCCAGAATGAAGCCTCGTCCAGATAATTCTTTTTAATACACTGTCATTAAAGAAAAAGAAAAAAAGGAGCATTTATCTTTATCTCACTCAGACTGAACAGGAGGAAGAAACGACTGCAAGCGTTGGAATTAATCCATTTAATCCTCCTTTTTTTTGTGCTAGTAAACGGAGCTCATGTGTTTGGGTGTTTAGTTTGTGGTGTTCTGCGCTTTATTCTTGGTCACAGTAACGAAATCTGCTCAGTGTAATAAGAGTCCTTTTTCAAATGATTTAAAATTATTTGCAATTAAGTGGCTTTCAAATAAGCCATTTATAATGTTTTGTTCACAGTACTGTTTTAAATGTTTTTTGTGTGTGCGTAAAATTAGACTTCTTTTAGTAATTTGGAGATATCATGTTTTATGTTGCTAAAAAATAAATGATTAATGGAAATTGCAAAACAATTAGCTTTTTTATTAGTTTAAGTAATCATGCAAGAGTTCCTTGCTAAATTTAGTTTTTTAATTCTAGAAAACAGTGCTGTTTTTGTAAAATAACTTTTATATATACATTTATTTCAGCACTGCTTTCAATTTGTTAGCTTTAGGTTTAAAAATAATAACAAAAATTTCTTTCATTTTATTTCTTTGAAAAAATTCAGTTTTTAGTAATTTTGTCAAATTTACACTGTCATTTTTTTAATATGATTAATTAGTCCTGACAGCACATGTTTTTAGGTTTTTAGGTTATTGTAACTTATTAAACTAAGTTATTATGTTCTAGTTTAATTTTAAAAGTTACACAAGCTGTTTTCAGTAAGGGTTAACATAATATAAGTTCAATGGACTCATAAAGTTAATTTGATTCAGCTTAAAAAACTTAATGCAACCAGGATTATTTTACTGTGTAATCATTTTAAAATGATAAAAAGTTCAATATCTGTATATATCTATATATATATATATATATATATATATATATATCTATATATATATATCTGTATATATCTATATATATCTATATATATATATATATCTGTATATATCTATATATATATATACTGTATATATCTATATATATATCTATATATATATATAATCTATATATATATATATACTGTATATAGTATATATATCTGTATATCGTATATATCTATATATATATTATATATATATAATATATAGATATATATATAGTATATATATATATATATAGATATATATCTTATTAAAATATTACAAATAATATATATAGCTTGAGACTAAATGTTATTTTAGTGTGTTTTTTATTTTCATTAACATTAGAACATATTTCTTTGTTTGTAGCTGAAAATGATTGGCTGAATTGAATTGAATGCATTTAATTTTTTAATTAAAGTTTATACTAATTAATCACCGGCACTAACAAATATAAATAATAATAAGAAGAATTTAAATTTCATTTATTGATGAACTATCCTTTAATCGCAGTCGGGTGAAATTGAACTTTATCTAAATATGAAGAACCTGGTAATAAAGTAGGCATTTCATTCAGAAAGATGGGGGAAAGGGTTTGGGAGAGTTATCACAATCTAACAGACCCCTTCTGCTCATCATTTCTGTTTGTTGTCAACACTGAGAGTTGGAGGGGCGTGGTTAAGAGTGTTGGCCACACCCAATACCACAGACAAGATGTTATTTGACAATTAAATGCTCATGAAACCCCCTTCTTTCAGTTTAAGTCTACCTCAGAATATTTTCAAAAAATGCTTCATGATGGAGTGGAGCTCTGAGAGAAGAGGGAGAGTGGTGTGGCAGGCAGAGCAGGGGAGAAAGAGGGGAGTGAACAACTAGTGGTTACAAACTGAGACACAAACTATGAGGAGACCCATGATTTTATAGTTTACAAAGTTAAAATGCAAAGAATAACAGTTATTTAATGCCCTGCTACATATACGACACACACACACACACACACACACACACACACACACACACAACGCACACACACACGCACACACACACACACACAAACACATAGATAGATAGATAGATAGATAGATAGATAGATAGATAGATAGATAGATAGATAGATAGATAGATAGAGATAATAGATAGATAGATTATATAGATAGATAGATGATAGATATAGATATAGATAGATAGATAAGATATATTTGTTATATCATTATACATATAATCGTTTTATATAAACACTATAATAATGTGGACGTCTCTCCTCCTGAATCCCTGGGTCTGAATGCAGACACAGTGGATAGCAGTGCAGCAGGTCTCTTGACCTATCTATTTCAACCATTAGCCCTGCCAGCTAGTTTTAATTTTAAAAATAGGTGAACACAGCAGCACTGATATAGGTGATGTGTCTGAATGGTAACAAACTCAACTGATAAAAGACAAAGTCCGCCATTCTCCAATTCTCAGTACAACTCTCCCGACAGAAATGCTTGCTGCACACAAACACTTTGCTGTATCGGCCTGGACAGCATCGAGGGGAAAAACATGCAACAAACACCGTGGATCATGGAAACAAATACATACAACCTAAGCCATGTGCAGATGCGGCCTGACCAAGTCATTGGGTCTCACCAGCTTAGGCAGCTCTGCCTTGCCTTTGGAAAGCACGTGCTCTCATGATAAATTAGGAGGCGGGTCTTCTCATAAGATAAGAAAACTCAGCCATGAACAATAATGAGAAACCGACTCGTCATCACTCCACTAGTCAGATTCGCGCTACATCACCGATTTTGATCCCGCCCCAAAATTACATTAAACCCAGATGATAGAAATAGCTGTCAAAAGCTCCAATAGTATCCTGTTTTCCCCCACAATTAAAGCTGAAAGGAGCTAACGTTGTCTTAACTGATGATCAACACACACAAATCTGGTAAAATCTCAAAAATGTACTCAGGGTGTCTATAAACCTTAAAAACTGAAAACCACAGGAAGTACATTCATATTTCAAGATCACACGGGCAAACATTTTTTTTCTTTACTGTCTTCATGTGAGCTAACCAAATCATATGCGTAGTTTAATTTCATTTGTACTTTATTACAGTCTGTATAGTTAAAGTTGAACTTGCTTTCAAGAGCAGCATTTGTCTTCACATCCAGCCTGATCTCACGAGAAAACGTAAGTATTTTACGTTTTGACAGTTTAGTGGCTAATTCGTACGAGTTCAGTCGTACGAAATTGTACTATTTAAAAAGGAGGCGTGGCACCTAACCCCACCCCTAACCAACCGTCTTGGCGGATGAGGCAAGTCCGTACTAAATTGTACGAATTAGATCGTACGAATTCGTACGAATTAGCCACTAAATCAAAAAGTTACGAATTGCCGTGAGATTGTGTTGTCACATCAGTTAAAACAGCGTTCAAACAAAAAATCAGAAGATACCTCTTTTTTGTTTGTTTTTGAACGCCATTAACCTTTATCACGCCACGAACAGTTTGAATCACATGCAATGGGCCAATGGTGTTTCTTCACACCGATTCACCAAGGGACAACACGAAGCACAGTCTGATGATGAGGACGCAGAAAGATGGCCAGAGGAGACAAACACAAAGCGAAGACTAACACACAGAAAAATAAAATAAAATTGATGGAGAGATTTACGAGGGCGCATCGGCTGGACCTCCGGGGAAAGACAGAGCAGAATGAAGCCGCAGCAGAGCGTCTCTCTGGTGGTGTGGAAATGAGAAGTTTGACCTCAAATCACCGCCTCATCATGGAGGATATGAGGAGCGCCCGAGCTCTCTTGACACTGCCCCCGCAGCAGTGTGTCCTCCCCGTGTTTGCAGAAGCTCCAGATGAGGCGTTTGGATGATTCCGACGCTTCTCCGTTCTTCTCCTGGGTGTAAATTGAGTGAGATGGAGGTCACGGTTGAGGAGATTTACACACGCGCTTCATTCAGACAGAGGCTGTCAGAGTTAATGTGGAGGGTTATGCTGTGAAGTCTAAACATGTTTTGTTGGGAAGTGAAAATATAAGATTCTTTCGTCAGTTTTGTTCCCCCTGTGATTGTTTTAGAGCTGTCCATAGACTGTAAAAATATATGGACGTAGTATCCGTGACGTCACCCATAGGTTTCTGAACACTGCAAAAGAGCTACAAGTAGGCGGCGCCAACCGTCGCCATTTTGTTTGCACGTCATCGCAACCGACGGCGGGATACCAAACAGGGCAAAGAGGCGGAGAGTGAGCGGAGCTACAGACACATGCTGGCATTTTGCTTAGACCTGGCAGACAAAACTTTACTTTGGGAGAAAACGCTTAATACTTTATTACCTGCGACTCGTTTGTGTTCTGACCACATGTGCTTGGCTGTAACACTATATCAGTAAAGTGTTTAGACTTTTAAAAAACACTGTTGTAATACATTGAGCCACTAAGCAGTGTTCTTGTGACGTTTTTCTACAGGAGGAAAACGCGAAATACGTCCAAACACTTCAATTATAGTGTGTGTTAGTAAATGCAAGACTATTGATGAACTCCAGCATAACACTGTATGATAACGCTTCATATGACTGTTCTAAGAGCCTACAGCTAATCAATCTGTCAGATTCTGGTGTGAATTACAGGTCTAAATTAAAATTATAAATGATAAATGATCTTAAATAAAGCAAATACATTTATAGAGATGGTATACAAGTATTTAACTTATACTCACATGGAAACGAGGCCACGTGAATGGTTTGTGAGCACAATTAAATGCACACAGCATCCCATATCATCTGATAAATTGTAGGAAATAAGTCCAAAAAGCAGCTGACTGTGTAAAGCCACATAAAACAAAACAAAAATACGATGAATATGCCGAGATCAGTGGCTAATCTGCCGGATTCAGCTCAGGTGAAGTGACGGCGACCAGCGAGACCTAGCTGTCACTCAAGTGGGCCACGCCCTTAATTATGCAAACTTAATATACCTAATATAAAGGAATGGAAGAGTTATAAAAAAATTCACCCCCCTCACAGTTGTCATGGAGGGTAATAATAGCTATATGACCCAAAATCGTTCTTTGTACCAGGCTGTAACACCTTTTTTTCTGTTGTAAAGTTGGCCATTCTAACAGGGGGCTAAATTGCTATTTGCTCTATTATGGAGCCAGGACTAGTGGAATTTTGATGAATTGCAGTTTCAGTTACTTCTGTATTGGCTTCCCGAGGGAGAGCGGAGGTTGCCGCTTGAAGCTATCGTATGTCATCAGTGCTTAATTTGTAAATGAAGAATTCCTTGAACAAAATCAGAATTGACTGACGTCCACCAAACAATTTCAGTTTTCCTGGAGCATGACGTCATTAAATGGTGATAGCTTAAAAAAGAGCATCACATTTCTAAAAAGTCTTTAATTATTTTGTGCCATAATGCTATAGGTCAGTCCATGCGTAATAAAACCATGTAGCTACAAACATAAGTCTCATGAAACTTTTATGTGTCAAGTGAAAAATAAATAATGAAATGACTCCTCAGTCTAATCTTCAGAAGAGCCCACAGTTTCCTCTTCTGTTATGTTTTCTGGCTGACTTGAGATCGCTTTGCTTCTGTCTCCTGCTATCCGGATCCGTTCGCACAGTTTCACATCATCTGGAAATCTCTTTTGATCAGGCCCAGTAATCAGATTTAACGTCGGGGTTTTGAATGATGAAGATGTGCGTGACTGCCTGTTTCCCAATTTGAAAATACAAATATTGTTTTGGTTGGGCCACTGTGCCATTATTTATTTTCACTGCTCACCTGCGCACGAAACAACAATCACCAACCAATAAGAGTGATTGTAAACATAAGAAAGCTGATTGGATGAAAATATTGTTGAGGGCCAATAGTTTTGCTTTAAATTGCGCATGGTGACTACCGTTGTGTGTGTGTGTGTGCACACAGACAATACGCTACTAAACGCAATTTTTGTCATTATCAATTTGGGGCTATCCTTGTTATTGTCTAAATTTTTGGGGTAATAATGTTAAACTAATGAAAATGGTGTTTCTACTCATACATTATTAGTAATACCAAAGGGAACTTTTACTTCATTAAAATTCAGAGCAAATAGGAAAAGCACTTATGTAAATAACAATATCCCTAACTTATTGTGAGCAGTGCACATATATATATATATATACACGCAGTTGAAGTCTGAAATAATTAGCCCCCCCTCACCCCCCACCCCCGTTTAATTTTTCCCCAATTTCTGTTAAATGGGGAGAAGATATTTTTAACTAATTCTAAACATAATATTTTAATAACTCATCACTAATAACTGTTTTATTTTATCTTTGCCATGATGACAGTAAATAATATTTGACTAGATATTTTCAGGACACTTCTATTCAGCTTAAAGTGACATTTAAAGGCTTAACTAGGTTATTAGGTTAACTACGCAGGTTAGGGTAATTAGCAAGTTATTGTATAATGATGGGTTTGTTCTGTAGTGCAGTGTTTCCCAACCCTGTTCCTGGAGGCACACCAACCAGTACATGTTTTTGAATGTCTCCCTTATCTGTCCCATTAACTTCAGGTTTAGAGTCTCTTCTAATGTTCTGATGAGTTGATTCAGGTGTGTTTGATTAGGGAGAGGTTGAAAATGTGTACTGTTGGTGTGCCTTCAGGAACAGGTTGGGAAACTGCTGTAGACTATAGAAAAAATATAGCTTAAAGGGGCTAATAATTTTGACCTTAAAATGGTGTTTAAAAAATTAAGAACTGCTTTTATTCTAGCTGAAATAAAACAAATAAGACTTTCTCCATAAGAAAAAAATATGGTCAGACATACTGTGAAAAGTTCCTTGCTCTTTAAACATCATTTGGAAATATTAAAAAAGAAAACAAAATCCAAAGAAGGTTAATAATTCTGACTTCAACAAACTACGTGTATATCTTTTTGTCGGTGGACTTGTCCTATCTGTGCTCACATGTGTGTAATGGTGTGTTAAACAGATTAGCGATGGCTTACAGGGGTCTAATAATTTTGACCTTCAAAATGTTTTTTAAAAAATTAAAAACGGCTTTTAAATTCTAGGCCGAAAATTAAAAAATAAGACACTATTCCTACCAGAAAGAAAAAATAGTATAGGAATTACTGTTAAAAAAAGTTCCGGAATCTGTTAAACTATATTTTGGAAAATATTTGCAAAAAGACAGGGAGTTCACAGGAGGGCGGATCATTTAAGTGTAAGTTATGTAATGTATGTATGTATGTATGTGTATGTATGTATGTATGTATATATGTATGTATATATATATATATATATATATATATATATGTTATATATATATATATATATATATTAATATATATATAGTATATATTATATATATATATATATATATTATGTAATATATATATATTACACAAAAAGTGTGTGTGTGTGTTCAGAGCTGTTTTTCTCACTGTGTGTGTTGTTGTGTGCAGATGTGTCTGGTGAGAGCAGTCAGAGCGGTGGTCAGTTCCAGGGTCGTCCGTCTGAGGTCTGGTCTCAGTGGCAGAGTCAACATCACAGTCAGCAGGCTGGAGACCAGCATCCACCACACAGGCCAGCCAGACAGAGGTCTTTCAGGTGAACACGCACACACTCAAACACCTCCATTCACACACACAGGCCAGCCAGCCAGAGGTCTTTCTGGTGAACACACACACACATATCCACATCTACAGTCCAGCCAGTCAGAGGTGTTTCATGGCAACACACACAGCTTCACAGTCCAGCCAGACAGAGATCTTCCCTCCTCAAACATACACAAACTGACACACAGTCAACACAAAGGCACTCACGCACAGACCACCCCACACACACACACACAGCACACAACACACAACCACACACACACTTAACACAGACATCTATACTGCTCACAAACCACCTACACACACTCAAACGCACCACCCTACACACACAACAAACTCAGAACGCAGACACACACCTCTCTCAAACATACACCACTTACACAGAAACTCAAACACACATCCTCCACACACAGACACTTAGTGAACATTATGAAGAGTGTTAAAGCGATGAACATCACAGCCAATCACAGTCTTTTTCTGATAACATTTGAACTCAGTGGCCAATCAGTAGTGTTTTAAAGTCCACATGAACCGAAGCTGCGACGATCTTTTTTTGTATTGGGACCTGTTTCCTAGAGAACGGAATATGAATGAGAAACAGTGGGCGGGCTTGTTTTTTCTAATCTGCGATCTGAGTGGGTGTAGTAAAGGTAGGTGCGGTTCATTCAGAAAGATCCTGGAGAGGAGTTATTGCTACCAAACAGACACATTCTGCTCATCATTCCTGTTTGTTCTCAACACTTGACAGTTGGAGCGGGCGTGGTTAAGTATGTTAAGCCACGCCAATACCCTCAGACAGACATCATCTGGACAGTTCAACTGAAAACAAATAGGAAGGGAATTTCAGATTTTAATTAAAGATTACAAACCGTTTTTTTCCCTTAATGACATGCATAGATGAATTGGTCACAAATCTAGCAATGTGAGCTAACTAATCAATAGGTTATGGTTTTGATTTCATGCATATTCAACGCCATCGTCTCCATCCCAATCACTGCAGAAACACAGGTCTCTCTCTCATCTCTCTCCGCGCTCCTCTCGTCCCTCTCTCTCTCGCTCTCGTCTCTCTCTCCTTCTCTCTCTCCTCTCTCTCTCTCTCTCTCATCCTCTACCTCTCTCTCTCTCTCTCTCTGTTTGGTCGTCCACCATATCTCCTCATGACAGTGGGGGTTGCACAGACTAGTCAGCTAGTTACATTCTTAGTAGTACTAGCCATGATCAGTGTGTTGACTACATTTATTCTGCACAAAAATTAGCCCATGCTAATGTTGCGTTATTAACGAAATGAAAGTGTTGACAATGCATTTGTTATACACTAAATGAGTTATTGGTAGGGTCAGACTGAATCTGTGGACACTTTTAGCTATTTCTGTGGAATTTTGTACAGGGTGTTTGCAGGGTCTTAAAGTCTCTTAAAATGTCTTAAATTTCAAATCTAAATTTTAGGCCTTAAAAGTCTTAAATTCACTGAAATATTGTGTTGTATGTCCTAAATCATTTTAAACAGGTCTTAATTTTCCTATGTCCATGTAAAACTACCCAGTCAGGCCAACACCTATCCAATCCCTAACACTCAAAACGTTTTACCAAAAGTTTATTTATTAACTCTTATTGATTAACTCTATTTACCTACTCTATTATGTTTATAACATATGGTTTATATATTTTCCTTCCAACATTTGTTTTTTTTATGGTTTAACTGACCATTAGAAAAAAATCCTTATTGCTTAGCCTTGTTTAAAATCTAAAATTTCTCTTCATATAATGGTCTTAAAAAGGTCTTAAAGTCTTAAATTTGACTTGATGAAACCTGTAGAAACACTGTTTGTAAAATAAAATCTGAGGATTCATGCTGAATGATTTAGGAGTATCATAACTAAAAAGTAAATATATGAAATAAAGAAAAATACATTTTATTTAATGTTTACAATGCAAAATCCAATTAGATCCACTTATTTTAAACCCCTTAAACAAAGCAAGTCTCTCATATATACTACTAAAAGACAGAACATATTACTTTACAAACTGTATTGTAAATAAATCATATGAACATTTTCATATTTGTTAATAATATCAATGAAATTAATTTCAAATGGACTAAATATAAATGTACACACATTTACACAAGTAAATGAATAGACTCTATGATGGGCTAAAAATCTGCAGATATCTGTGTGCGCAGATTCCTTGTGGGCCTAGTCAACCACTAGTCAGCCTAGCGGTACTGTTGCATTGTTTTCAAACAGCATGTGTATAATTTCCTGCAAATAAATAGCGAACTTTGCCTTCTTGCAAACATGGGGGTGGACAACTTCATTGTTTTCAATCCACTTAAATGTGTAAAAACTAATCATTTAACTTGATTCCTTCATGTTGTCCCGAAGCAATCGATTGTGTTGAACCCAGCATTTTTTACAGTGTGGCTTGTTCATCCAACTCCCCTTGTGACTGTTTTCTTTACAGTAGATTGACAAAAGCAGATTATAAAGGACAGTCTGATGTAACGTCTCTCTGTGTTTGTGTGCACAGGACATGCTGCCGATGCCGGGTGACCCAACACAGGGAACAACCAACTACAATATTGAGGACTTTGCTGACCTCGGCATGTTCCCACCATTCTCTGAGTAACTGGACACGCATCTTTTTGTTTGTTTGGGTTCAGACTGCAGTACCTTCATCTCACACCTGACGCACATGACGCTGCTGAAACACATCTCTGCATACACACACACACATTCAGTTAAAAACACACAAAAAATCTATGTATATCCCCAGTCGTGATGCTCTTCTTCAATGTTTAATCATCATCATGCAGTGATTAAACACTGTAAATAAAAAAGTTGGCTTAGTTGACTCAACTTAAATTGAGTTAAGTGCAGGAATTGGGTACAAGTTGAGTCAACTCCAAAAAAAAAAGTTGTGCAGCAAATTGCCTAACAATTTTAAGTTGCGTCAACTTTTTTTGTTGCAGTAAAGGGATGGTTCACCCCTAGAGTTGTCACCATACTGGAATTCAGCACCAATAGATACAGAAATTTAAAATGCGTCTATTTCCCGCTAACATTTGAACGCGTTCTTAAACTGCCATTGTGTTCACATGCTCAGCAGAAATGGCTGTGATTGGCCATGAAGGTCATCAGTTCACCAAACTCACCCACCGTTGTACTGAGTGTAAACACAGATACACGGACACTGGAGGA
The DNA here is from genome assembly GCF_903798145.1 of Danio aesculapii. Taxonomy (NCBI): domain Eukaryota; kingdom Metazoa; phylum Chordata; class Actinopteri; order Cypriniformes; family Danionidae; genus Danio; species Danio aesculapii. The sequence goes on from NC_079441.1 coordinate 8,865,977, forward strand.
TTTTAAAGTCGTAAACTCATCAGTGGATCACTCATATGTCAGCTTATAGACAAACCAGCTGATCAACGTGACTTTGAAATGCTCCAGTGTCTCTGTATTTGTGTTTACACTCAGTAAACAGCCGTGAGTTTGGTGAACTGATGACCTTCACGGCTAATCACAATCATTTCTGTTGAGCATGTGAAACAATGGCAATTCGGCGCTGTTTAGGAGCGCAGTCAACAGCGCTCAAATGTTAGCGGGAAATGGACATTTTACATTTCGGTACCGATTTGTACTGGGATTTATTGACTTCCATTGTATTGTTTTTTCCTACTTTGGATGTGAATAGATCCCAGCAATGAGCATTCTTCTGAGTCAACCTTTTTGTTACAGTGAAGGTATGGTTCACCATACTGGTTGTATTGTTGTCACAATACTGGAATTCGGAACCAATCGATACTGAAATTTTGTAAAAACGTCCATTCCCCGCTAACATTTGAGCGCTGTTGAACGCCTTCTTAAACAGCGCAGATTTGCCATTGTGTTCACAGCCAATCCCTGTCATTTCTGTTGAGCATGTGAACACAATGGCAAATAAGCTCTGTTTAGCCCTGTTCACAATCTATTTTCTTCTTGTTTCTTATCTGGAGCACAAAATATAAGATATTTTGAAAAATGCTCATTGCTGGGATTCATTTTATATACATACATACATACATACATACATACATACATACATATATATATATACATTCACATATTATATATATATATATATATATATATATATATATATATATATATATATATATATATATATATATATATATATATATATATATATAAATAAAATGAAGTCAATGGATCCCAGCAATGTGCATTCTTCTAAGTCAACTTGTTACAGTGAAGCATGACAGACCCCTAGGGTTGTCACAAAAGTGGAATTCGGTACCAATGGAGCATTTCAAAGTCACGTCGATCGGCTGGTTTGTTTATAAGCTGACAAAGGAGCGATCGGCTGATGAATCACAGCTTTAAAATGTATCTGTGTTTACACTCAAAACAGCAGTGAGCTCAATGAACTGATGACCTTCACGGCCAATCACAATCATTTCTTTTGAGCATGTGAACACAACGGCAAGTCAGAGCTGTTTTAAGAATGTGCTCAACAGCGCTCAAATGTTAGCGGGAAATGGACATATTTTTATATATTGGTACCGAATTCTCATATTGTGACGACACTATTCACCCCAAAATGAAAACAGACATCATTTACTCACCCTTCACTTGTTCAAAACCTATTTGAGATTCTGTCTTGTGTAGCAGACACAATAAGATATTTTGAAGAATGCTTGTTGCTGGCACAAATTGACTTGCATTGTATTTTTTTACTATGGAAGTCAATGGCTGCAAGCAACCAGCATTCTTCAAAATATCTTCTATTGTTTTCAACTGAAGAATCTCAAAGTTTTAAAAGAGTAAATCATTCATTTTTGGGTGAACTGTCCCTTTAATTGCTATTGATTTGAGTAGAAAAAAACATGGAAAGATGGTCTTTTAAATGAATTTGCATTTATAGGGGGTTTTTGTGAGCAGTAGAAGTGCAAGATTATTTGAGCAGTTGACTTTAAATAATAAAACTGCTACACATCAGACTAATTTATATTGAAATCTGGCTAATTTTGCACCTAATTTAGGTGAAATGTGAACATGACGCAATATTTTGTTGTGTCATATTTCCATTTGTGTATTCACCAAATCAATTTTCACAGACACACACACACACACACACGCACACACACACACGCACATACACACACACACACACACACACACACTTACACATATATATAACGAAGAGATTTCCTTACGGACTTTTTATGGTACAGAAGTATTTTCAGAATCTTTCATGATGTGAAGGATTGTTTTCTTCAAGTGTTGCACCTCGTTTTTTTTTCATTGCCAAACAGCATCTTGCTGACCTGAAAAACAAAACAAAAAGAAGAAAAAAAAAAACAATCGCTGAGATATTTTTACGCTTACCGTGTAAAATGTAGTCTATGTAGTGATGTCTATAACCTAGCTTAATCAATGATAAATGTAGACGGATGTAAAAACGAAAACAGTATTTGATTTACATTAATGCAAAAAAATAATAAAAAACAATAAAAAACACTAGCAACAATGTCACTTTGTCAAATAATCAACACCAGAAGATGCAGCAGAAATCTCAAGCATTTTTACGCTGGTTGTTGCGATTCTTACGGAGACCTTTTTGGATTAACGGATCACGCCACAGAAATGGACTGATGGAAAGACCTGGACACGAAATCGACAGCTTTTTTTGGAAATCAAATGGATGTTTTAATGTAAATAATGTGATTTTTAATGTATGTCAGACCATGTTTTATTTCACATACAGCTATATATATATATATATATACACACACACACTTGTGTAGGTTTAATATCATTGTGTGCAATGTTGAGTACATATTTAACTCTCGATACTTAGTTAGTCTGTCCATTTTACAATGACTTTAGGATTGTATAAAAATCGTGTAAATGTGTTTCTGTTATTTTGTGTAACTTCATGACAAGGAATTGTGCTCGTGACAATAAATTCTCATTCTGAATATGTGGATTTCATTCAAACAGATTGTGCTGTGTTCTTTACGTTGCCAAATCTTGCCAAATTGTTAATATAATATGATGTGTATTTCTATAGTGCATTTATTATGTATGGCCATACACCCAAAGCACTTCACAATCATGAGGGGGGTCTCTCCACACCACCACCAGTGTGCAGCATCCACTTGGATGATGAGACAGCAGCAGGACAACAGCACCAGTGCGCTCATTGCGCTATTGGTGGAGTGGAGAGACAGGGATACAGCCAATTCGGTGGATGAGGATGATTGAAGGCCATGATAAGTAAAGGCTGATGGAGGGAATTTGGCCAGGACAGTGGGGTTACACCCTTACTCTTTACCAGAAGTACCATGGGATTTTCAATGACCACAGTGAGTCAGGACTTTAACATCTCATCCAAAAAAGGCACTCACTGAGCAGTATAGTGTCCCCTTCACTATACTGGGGCATTAGAACTCACACAGATCACAGGTTGAGCACCCCCTGCTGGCCTTTCTAACACCACTGCCAACAGTAACCTAGCTTTCCCATGTGGTCTCCCATCCAGTTACTCACCAGGCTCAGCCCTGCTTGGCTTCAGTGAGTAACCGCTCTTGAGCTGAAGGGTGATATGGCTGTGGCAAGATGTTTTTAATGTTGTTTTGGACTTTCGTATAGTAGTTTTAATTTCCTCCAAGGTCATAAAACACTTTAATATTCTCATAATATCTACTGCAGCATCAGCTCTTTTCTCTCAGTGTCTGAAATGGTTGGTTCATGGATCGGATCTCTCTAAAACCCGCCTGTATGAGAAGCTGCCCTGCTCTGATTGGTCAAATGATTGGACAAGTCTGCGCTGTCAAAATAAAAGGTGTAAAGCTTTCACTTTAGGTACAAATTCGTATCTAAAGGGTACATATTAGTACCTAAACAGTATACTGTTTATTGTTTAGGTACTAATATGTATCTTTAAGTATAAAAAAAGAGTATCCCTCCTTTTGAGAATAAATATTTACATTTTTTTATTCTCCGTGAATATGCAACCCCAAATTAGAAAAAGTTGAGACAGTATGGAAAACACAAATAAAAACATTTAGGGACTAAAGACGCCAAGTGATAAAGTGTTTCAAGTGTAAGTTTGTCCCGTTCTTCCTGCAAACAAGTTTTTAGGTGGACAACAGAACCGGGTCTTCGTTGTCGCATTCAAAATGCGCCACAGATTCTCTATTGGAGACAGGTCAGGACTGTAGACAGGCCAGTCAAGTACCTGTATCCTCACATAGTTTTTAAACATTTCAATAATTTTTTCACGTATTTGCTGGCAAATTGCAATCCTCGGCCCATCTTTGCTCCTAAAGGACTAGACCTTTCTTGGATGCTGCTTTTGTATCAAATCATAATTACAATCATTGGTTGAGATCACCTGTTTTACATCATTATTAACCAATTTAGCTGATTACTAGCCCTAAATTGCTCCTGTCTCAACTTTGTTTGGAATGTGTTGCAGGTCTGAATGACAGGAAAGGATGTATATTTACAAATTAAATGAAGGTGAACAGACAAAACATCAAATATTTTGTGTTCATATTGTCTGCAATGAAATACAAGTCAAAGTAAATTTGGAAATCACTACTTTTATATTTTTATTAGCATATTTCATGCTGTCCCAACTTTTCTGATTTGTGGTTGTTGTCAACAATTCTTGGAGCATTTAAACCAAACAGGCTTATTAAACAGTTATATTAATTTAAATAAGAGTTAGAAATACATTTAAAGCTAATAGAGTTATTGCAAAAATGTAAAAAAATATAGATATTTTTATGTTTCTTTTTAATTTGTCTGTTAATATTATTATTTAATTTATTTATTTTTTACATTTTCTCCCAAAGTATTAATTTAGGTGTACTTATTATGGTACTGATTTATCTGATGAATATGCACAAATCAATTATTGTAAAGCATCCTGTGTAAAATCTTAATTTAAAAGAGAGATTTGTGAAGGGTGTACTCATTTCTAATGAGGACTGAATCCCTTAACTTTCATTTTATTTACATGTTAGTCCCCGTAGCTATTTTTATTTATTTTTTTTGTCAGCTATTGTTTTTCATCAGATATTTTTATTCTTTCTGCTTTATTTAAATGAGTGAAAGTATGTTTTAAATAGTTATAATTAAAAAGTATGGTATCATTAAGTTTCACACATGAATAATGGGCAATTTTCAGATTAATTCAGGGCAAAACACTGCAGGTGAAAAGGGAAAAAATCAAACGTATCACCATAACTTCCCAGTTGATTGATTGCATTAGGAATTACAAAAAAATTGTAAAAAGTGTGTAAATATGCAAATGATGCTATACACATTCACTCATTTGCATATTTTTATGATAGAATTAATGGTTTAAGATGGTTTCATTTTTCTGACATATTAGAGGTGTTCACAGAGATTTATTTGTAGCACATTATAATTCAGAAAACAATAATTTTCATATAATAAAATGCATATAATCACACTCTGGGGTGACACGGTGGCTCTGTGGTCAGCACTGTTGCCTCACAGCAAGAAGTTTGCTGGTTTGAGTCCCGGCTGGGCCAGTTGGCATTTCTGTGTGGAGTGTGCATGTTCTCCCTGTGTTGACGTGGGTTTTCTCTGAGTGCTCCGGCTCCATAGTGTATGAGTGTGTTTGTGTGAATGGGAGAGTATGGGTGTTTTCCAGTACTGGGTTGCAGCTGGAAGATATCCGCTGTGTAAAAATAATGCTGGTTAAGTTGGCGGTTCATTCCACAGTGGCGACCCCTTATGAATAAAGGGACTAAGCCAAAGGAAAATAAATATATGAATAATCACACTCTAAGAATTAATGGATTATTTAAACCCAATTTGGGTAAAATATGGACTAACCCAAACATTGGGTTAAACTATTCATTCAAAAAATTAACCCAGCAGTTGGTTTAGACCGTATTGCACACAGAATTGGGTTGAAAGAAGCTAGCAACTATTAGAGTGCAGGCAATATATGTATGCACATATTCCACAGTTAAAAAAATCTTCAGATTATAGTTATGAATAAAACTGGGTGAACATGTGGCTCAGTGCAGGAGAAAACACTCATTTTGAGAAAACGTTCTTTAAGAATCTCCAGGGTAATTGAAATCTACAGACGCAGATTGTTAAAGTTTAACAATAGAAACGCTTAAAGAAACGGTTCACCCAAAAATGACAATTCCCTCACCAAGATGCTTTCAAATTTCTTTCTTTTGTTGAACACAAAACAAGACATTCTGAACATTTTTCTCAGTAAACATATTTGTAAAGGTGTCGTTGACTTGGCATTTTCACAGGAAGTTGGTAACAACCAAAGAAATCCATATATGCAAAGAAAACAAAGCTAATTAGTTTACTAATGAAGTTATGTGTAATAAAATGAAATGACACAGAGAAAAAGTATTGAACACACGAAGAAAGGGAGGTGTAGAAAAGCAGGGAAAGCCCAGACAGCAGCTGAAATCTCTCAGCAGTTCTTCAGCAACCCTCTGCTTCTTACCAGTCTAAATGAACATTAGCTTAAGTCCAAAATCTACATTAGCAGGAGGGTGAAGATGAAACCAGGGTGGACATTTCAGCAAGACAATGATCCAAAACACAGCCAAGCAAACTCTCAAGGCAAGTTTATTTCTATAGCACATTTCATACACAGTGGCAATTTAAGTGCATAACATAAACAGGAATAAGAGACATAAAAACAGATAATAAAAATGATTTAAAAACAGCAACATTAACAGATAGCAATACAAATAGGAAAACATTTGTTTTCAATCATCAAGCCCTTCAGTTCCACTCGAGGTCTCCATGACCTCTGGCCTGGTTTGGTGGCTCTTGAAAATAGAGTTACAAAGAGACAGGCAAACGCACTGAATATTCTTATATAAAGCAATGTGTTAACTCTATTCATTAGAGTATAAAGTGACCTAACCTAACCTAGTCGAAATCATTTAAAGATTGAATACTGATTCAAATAATCATTAATAAAGTAATGAAAAAAAGATAAACGTTGATCCTTGCTTGAGATGGAATGGAAGACAGAAGTCTGAATCCAGTCAACCAATAAGGCCACTAAGAAGAGTGGGAGTAATGACTCATGCTTCCTTGACAGGTCACAATTGTCTCTTCACCCTTTCTTGGACTAGCCGGAACCTGAAAATTTCCGGTCCCCAAGTTAAAGGCTCTCCCACCTTCCACTCACAAACAGTGGTTCATGTAGTCATCAAGCCATCTGGTTATGAAGACCGTTCGCCAGTGTCAGCAGGTGTTCCTCCTCATTAATTGGATTAAGGGTCCTGCAAACAGATTTAGCAACATACAAATGCTCTCAAATGCTTTCAGAGAAAGAAAATCAAGCTGTAGAATGGCCCAGCCAATCACCTGATCTGAATCCGATAGAAAATACAAGATAAAGATCAAATTTGATAGACGAGACCCACAGAACCATCAAGATTTTGACACTCTGTTGAAGTCTGTGAAAAACTCAGCAATGCATGTGACATCATCATTCTCCATATGAGAGGCGTCTTTAAGCTGCCATCACCAAACAGAGCCTTTTATATGAGGTATTAAATACGTTTCAGTAGTTCCAGCCTGATCTCACGAGAAAACGTAAGTATTTTACATTTTGTGAGTTTAGTGGCTAATTCGTACGAATTCGTACGAGTTCAGTCGTACGAAATTGTACGATTTTAAAAAGGAGGTGTGGCACCTAACCCCAACCCTAAACCCAACCGTCATTGGGGGATGAGCAAATCGTACTAAATTGTACGAATTAGATCGTACGAATTAGCCACTAAATCAAAAAGTTACAAATTGTCGTGAGATTGTGTTGGTAGTTCAGTACTTTCTTCCTGTGTCGTTTCAAGAGTTCACACTTAGATATTGTTTGACAACTGTTGGCAGGTTTAGCATGCTGTCCCGGGTAAGAACTCTGAGCTCGGAGATAGTTGAGCCCAGTGCTCCCGCCTGGTCAATAGAGCATGTAAGGGGAGTACGAGATCAGGTGGTTCTCGAGAGCTCCCTGTGGTAAAGGAGGAGATGGGGTGGATGGGGGGTTTCTTTAGAAAATGAAGGTAAGAGAGTAGTTCTAGCTAGGCTACTTATAGTAAGTTTGGATTAATCTGATTAGCTAACTAACAATTGTAGATTGGTGACCAGCTGCAGTCAATCATATCACGTGCTCCTCTCGAAATTAGTTTGTGAAACTTCACTTATTGTTATTACACAACTATTTTTCAGATTTTTTTGTTTTGTTTTGTTTGTATGTTTGTATTGTTTGGGTTTTTACCAAAATCTGGTTCAATTCCATGTCAACAGCTGCTTTAGAAATATTATTCAGGAAAAAACACGGTGTGTTCAATACTTATTTCCTCCGCTGTATTTGCAAGTCAATGTCTGTTTACCTTACTGCAGTGTCTTGCCTTCAGAAAATCATTCGGATGTTACGTAACGTTGTGTCCCATACGGTAAAGTTCATGCACACTTATGTTATAACATATGATAAGTTTCACGTGAAAATAGCAAGTCATTCATTTTTTTTCCAGATGGTCTTTCACGTGCACGGGGGAGACATCAGCTCTTCATATAATTATATTTCGGTACGCTGTCAGAAATGTTGACACGAGGCTGTTCTGGGTGTACAGCATGACATGACTTGACTGGCCAGAAGCGTAAACAGCAGCTTGGTTGGATCCCGTTGATTGCGTGCCTCTCGGTTTAATTTTCAGATGTTTCCAGCATTCCAGCAGATCTCCATGCTCTTTGATTAGACGCTCGGATGACATTTCAGATGTTCAGGACAGAAACCCGAGACGCTCTTCACAGGTCACAAGTGCAAAGTCTGAATTCCTGCAGGTTTTCAGTCACGTCTTGTAACGGCATGATGTGTTGTTGTTTTTTTTAAATAACAGGATTCGGTACACTCATAAACTAATACTCTTCTCTTTTATTTAAAAATATCCTAAGCTAACCCTCATTTAAAAAGGTTTCCCAGAGTTAAACATTCGAGTTTTATAAATTTTGAATCCATTCAGCCAAACTCTGGGGCTGGTGGGAGCACTTTTAGCTTAGCTTAGCTTAGCATAAATCATTGAATCGGATTAGACCATTAGCATGTTGCTCAAAAATATCATTGCACCTGCTGCAGCCATGGTATGACGTTAAAATAAGAGTATATTTTCTAACCATATTGGCATTTTTGAGTGAGATGCTAGTAGTCTAATCTGATTCAATGATTTATGCTAAGCCAAGCAAAAATTTCTTCCACCAGAAAAAGAGATTGGCTGAATGGATTCAAAAATGGCAAAACTCCGCTGTTTAACTCTAGTAACTAATCCAATTCAAATCAGATCATTGAATTGGATTAAACCATTAGCATCTTAATCAAAAATATTAATGCGCCTGCTGCAACCATGGTACAGCAGCAACATTTCTTAATTATTTCATTGAAATAAGAGTATATTTCTAGCCATATCAGCGTAACAAAGCAACTGATAACTTTCATTTGGTCTTAGTACATGATTTAACCACAGAGGTGGTTAGAGCTTTAAGTAGGAAGGTTATCAAAATCTGTCATTTTTGAGTGAGATGCTAATGGTCTAATCAAAATCACTGACTTATGCTAAGCTAAGGTAAAAAAAATAAAATGAATTGATTAACAAAGAACAAACTCCACTGTTTTACTAACTAATCTGATTCGATAGAGATCACTGAAATGCATTAGACCATTAGCATCTCGCTCAAAATTGCCATTGTGCCTGCTGCAGCCATGGTACGGCAGCAAAATTACTTTAATTATTACAAGTCAAGGCACGTTTATTTATATAGCACATTTCATGCACAGTGGCAATTCAAAGTGCTTTACATAAACAGGAATAAAAGAAACAAGTATAAGAGAAATAAAAACAAATAATAAAAATGGTTAAAAAATAAATAAGCATAAAAGCAGATCAAATGTGTTATAAAAGAATGAAAAAGAAGAGAGAAACACAATAGTGAGATCTGTCAGACGTAGCACAGTGCTCATTCAATAAAGGCACAGCTAAACAGATGTGTTTTCAGTCTTGATTTGAACGTGCCTAATGTTGGAGCACATCTGATCATTTCTGGAAGCTGATTCCAGCAGCGAGGGGCGTAGTAGCTGAAAGCCGATTCACCCTGCTTTGACTGAACTCTTGGGATTTCTAGTTTATATGATCCTAAAGATCTGAGTGATCTGTTGGGTTTGTATTCAGTGAGCATATCTATAATGTATTGAGGTCCTGGGCCATTTAGTGATTTATAGACCAGTAATAATACTTTAAAATCTATTCTGAATGTAACTGGGAGCCAGTGTAAAGACCTGAGGACAGGTGTGATGTGCTCTGATTTCCTGGTTCTGGTCAGAATTCTGGCCACAGCGTTCTGGATGAGCTGTAACTGTCTGACTGTCTTGTTGCAGTGAAATAAGAGTTCTAGCCATATTGGCCAAAAATAGCAACTGTTCATTTTCCTTTGGTATTACATGATGCAACTACAGAAGTTTTATTAAGTATTTTATTTAAGTTATATTATTTTTATTATTTCATTTTTGAGTGAGATGCTAATTGTCTAATGCGATTTAATGGTTTATGCTAAGCTAAAAGTTCTTTCACTAGACAAAGAGATTGGCTAATGTATTCAAAAATGGCAAAACTTTACTTTCAATTACTTTGAATTTAAGAATTGAAGCAAATAATGCCATAAGTTTTGAGAAAAAAATCTAATATATATATATATATATATATTTTATATATATATATATATATATATATATATTTTTTTTTTTTTTTAGAGGTTTTTAAATATTCTTTACTTTATATTCCTATATACACAATGTAATCTATATATACACAACTGTAATATATATATATATATATATATATATATATATATATATATATATATATATATATATACACACACACACACACACACACACATACACTCACTGGCCATTTTATTAGGTACACCTTACTAGTACTGGGTTGGACCCTTTTGCTTTCATAACTGCTTTAATCCTTCGTGGCATGGATTCAACAAGCTACTGGAAATATTCCTCAGAGATTTAGCTCCATATTAACATGATAGCATCACGCAGTTGCTGCAGATTTGTCGGCCACCACATCCCAAAGGTGCTCTATTGGATTGAGATTTGGTGACTGTGCAGGCCATTTGAGTACAGTGAACTCATTGTCAAGTTTAAGAAACCAGTCTGAGATTCACGCTTTATGACATGGTACGTTATCCTTCTGGAAGTAGCCATCAGAAGATGGGTACACTGTGGTCATAAAGGGATGGACATAGTCAGCAACAATACTCCAGCAGGCTGTGGCGTTGACACAATGATCAGTTGGTGCTATTGTGCCCGAAGTGTCCCAAGAAAATATCCCCCACACCGTTACACCACCACCACCAGCAGCCTGAAACATTGATACAAGGCAGGATGGATTCATGCTTTCATGTTGTTGATGCCAAATTCTGACCCTATCATCCGAATGTCGCAGCAGAAATCTAGACTCATCAGACCAGGCAACATTTTTTCAATCTTCTTTTGTCAAATTTCGGTGAGCCTGTGTGAATTGTAGCCTCAGTTTCCTGTTCTTAACTGACAGGAGTGGCACCCGGTGTGGTCTTCTGCTGCTGTAGCCCATCCACCTCAAGGTTGGACGTGTTGTGCGTTCAGAGATGCTCTTCTGCAGACCTCGGTTGTAAAGAGTGGTTATTTGAGTTATTGTTGCCTTTCTATCAGCTGGAACCAGTCTGGCCATTCTCCTTCGACCTCTGGCATCAAAAAGGCATTTGTGCTCACAGAACTGCCACTCACTGGATATTTTCTGTGAATTCTACAGGTGAATTGGGTAGGCTAAATTGTCCGTAGTGTATGTGTGTGAATGGAAGTGTATGGGTGTTTCCCAGTGATGGGCTGCAGCTGGAAGGGCATCCACTGCGCAAAACATATGCAGGATAAGTTGACGGTTCATTCCGCTGTGGCGACCCCTGATTAGTAACGGGACTAAGCCGAAAAGAAACTGAATGAATGAATCATTAATTGCACTCAGTATGCATGTAGTAAAGCAATTTCTGTTTAACTCAGACTCATAAGACTCAATTTAAAGCTCAAAAAGATGAAATAAAAAAACACACATGCAAACATGATTATTTTTTCATGTTTCAAGTTCAGAGGAGTTGTAAATGTACAATAAATGTTTCATTCCACATTGGTACAGGCCTGCAGCAATGCAATCAAATCCTGTTTGTGTGTTTGGAACTCCACCAATGTTCATTTAATGTTGCGTGCAGTAAACCGTCACATCTGACAGGATCAGGTCAGGCCCTGTTGAGTTTCGCACATTCGGAGAACGTTTTTGAAAATAAAACCATTAAAACGACTTTTGAGTGACAAATAAAAACGTCAGCCTCTGCCTTGCTGATTTCAGGTGTGTTCTTGAAGTGATGAGCAAACAGTCAAGAAAAAAAGATGGCATGGTGTCAGATTAATGGGTAGAAATTGTGCCACTTATTTTAGCTGGCTAACCAGGCCAGTGAAAGGGGTGGTTCTTTTTTCTCAAAAAGCGGACCATTTTGCAGTTATTCGCCTAATTTTCTATTTAATTATGAGCTATAATACTGCTTTTTAGAGACATTTTAAACACTTTTTTTAGCTGGATTAGTTTAAATTATTTTCTTTAATTTAAGTGAAGTTTCATAAACTAATTTCGAGAGGAGCACGTGATATGATTGAGCACGTCTGGCCACTCATCTGTAATCAGTAATAATTCAATCAGAGTGATCCTAGTTTACTATAAATGGATCATTTTCTCACTACTGCTCTATCTTCATTTGGAAGAATCCCCCCTTCCACCCCATCTCCTCCTTTTCCTCCCTTTTCTAAAGGGGGAGCTCTCGAGACCTACCTGATCTCGGATCTCCTGATATGCTTATCGACCGGGCGGGAGCCCTGGGCTCAAATATCTCCGAGATCAGGGTTCTCTCCCGGGACAGCATGCCAAACCTGCTTTAAACGCCAAGCATATCTAAGTGGGAACTCTTGAATTATTGGTTGTCAGATGGTCATCATAACCACACTTTTTGACAAGGGTGTAGAATTAAGCTGCGGTCACACTGGGCTTTTCTCCCATAGACTTCCATTCATACGCACGCGAATGCGTCAGACCGGAAATGCAGGGTCATGCGTCACGTTTCGCAGGTCGCTGCAGTGCAAAGTTTGCATCACTTGACTGCGTGAGACCAATCGAGGATCAAAAAATTACTTCTCCGGACAGAAGTTTTAAACATGGAGCAATCGCTTGCTTTTTTTAAAGTCTAATCATCTTGTTTAATCCCGCCCCTTTTCGTAGCGCCGCACGACAGAATTACGCATTGCTCAAACTCTAGTGTGACCGCAGCTTTTTAGCATGGACGAAGGGGTAATGTCCCCACCAATATCCGCAAATTATTCAAATGTTCCCACCAATAATTTAATCACTTCCAAAATAAAATAATGCTTTTATGGAAATTTTCCAGTCAGGCTTTATGTGTGTAATATGAGGTGGACGCTGACAAGGAAAGTACGGATGCAAACGCAGGATTTATTAGCAGGATGGTCCGGCAAGCAATGGTCAACACAGGGGCAAACAGATGTGCACAGGAAATCTAGAGTCGTACTCAAATAACAGGGAGATGGTCAGTACAGGCAGGCAGCAGGCAACGTAAACAAAAAACAAACAAGGAAGGTAGGAAATGTTTACATTTAGTATAACAAGACTCAGCAACTTCTGTGTGTTTGTGTGCAGAATAAATAGTCCAGTAATGAGCAGCTTCAGCTGTGTGAGTCTAATCAATGGAGACTTGGAGCTGGTGTTTGTGTGTTGCATGATCTTGTAGTCCATATACCGGCAGGTTTGTAGTTCTATGTGATCTGTGTGTTTACCAGCGATCTGAAAAGGATTAGATTGCTTGTGATTGTGACACTGTGCAAGACTCAGGTGAGACATGGACATAAGCAGCTACATTTCAAAGAAAAGTGTCAGTCACTTAAAGTCAAGTCCATCATAATAGTAATCATTGATGTGCAATTAATAAAAAAAATGTTTAGGTTTTGACCTCCACGACAATAATGAAAACACAACGATTGTGATAAAATGGTTGTGTCATACGCCTCCCTCTTTCCAGTCTGCATTCATTCCTTCAGAGTAAAATCATGTAAATATCATTTTGCACCATAAGACATGCTTGATTTAATGTTGCTTTTATTACTAATTGCATTTGATTTATTTATTTACGTTTTTTTTAATGTGTGAAATGGAACATGTGCTGTTCTGTTGGCACACTGCAGAGACGGAAAAGAACATAGACATGTAAAGTTATCTTTTAGCTTAGTGCATAACTGGCAATATTATACTTGCAAGAATGTGTTCGAATGCGGTGGTAAGTGACTACGCACAAATACGCCCTCAGTTAACGGAGGTCTTTATTAAACTTTCTTTTTGTCAGACATTTTTAATGTGAAGTTACATTTTAATTTTACAATTGGGGGTGGGATGGTGTCAAATTAGGTCCCCACCAATATCAAAAGCAAATCTACGCCCTTGCTTTTTGATGTACCAAAAAAATTTCCAAAATATTTTGAGTAAAGAAATATGAAAAAACAACAACATTTAAATACAAATGTATTACATTACATTTCATTAGAGAGCCACGCGGTGGTGCAGTAGGTAGTGCTGTCGCCTCACAGCAAGAAGGTCGCTGGTTCGAGCCTCAGCTGGGTCGGTTGGCGTTTCTGTGTGGAGTTTGCATGTTCTCCCTGCGTTCGCGTGGGTTTCCTCCGCGTGCTCCGGTTTCCCCCTACAGTCCAAAGACATGCGGTACAGGTGAATTGGGTAGGCTAAATTGTCCGTAGTGTATGTGTGTGAGTGAGTGTGTATGGATGTTTCCCAGAGATGGGTTGCGGCTGGAAGGGCATCCGCTGCGTAAAACGTGCTGGATAAGTTGGCGGTTCGTTCCACTGTGGCGACCCCGGATTAATAAAGGGACTAAGCCGAAAAGAAAATGAATGAATGAATGAATTTCATTAGAAATAAAATAGGAATCTGGTAAAGTTTTAAATGAAAAACTGAAGTCTATTGTCATTTGTTAGGTCAATAACAAACTGAGCAGTACATTTAGAGTTTCATAAGTTTTCTAGGGTCTCTTGTAAAAAAGTACTTTGAAAATTCATGGATAACAACAACAGCCTAATTAGTATTCAACTTAATTTTAATATGGGCCACTTTTGGTGCTTCACACCTTTTTATTGGTCATTTTTTGTTTCAAGAATAAGGTCCCAGATTTAGAATTAAAGTTAGTAGTAAGTAATTTGTATTAATATAGTGCATTTATCTTGTATGGCCATACACCCAAAGCACTTCACAATTATGAGGGGGGGTCTCTCCACACCGCCACCAGTGTGCAGCATCCACTAGGACGACAGCACCAGTGCGCTCACCACACACCAGCTATAGGTGGAGTGGAGAGACAGTGACAGAGCCAATTCAGTGGATGGGGATGATTGGGAGGCCATGATGGGTACAGGCCGATGGGGGAAATTTGGCCAGGACACCGGGGTTACACCCCTACTCTTTAGCAGAACAACAGAGAAGATCTCTCTGTGAGCGTTACAAATTTAGGATTAATCTACAAGTAAAAAAGATTTATTAATCCATCAACCGTAATCCATTACACCCCTAACTGCAACGTTAAGCTTACTATATATTAATGAATATTAAGATTACTATATATTATTGAATAAAAACCTGGTTGTGATTATTTTGACTGATAGACAGCATCATAATATTGTTGTTTGTTAAATGCTATTGTTCAATAATTTACACTTGATACAAATTACCATTGGCGGTTCATTCCGCTGTGGCGACCCTAAATTAATAAAGGGACTAAGCCGAAAAGAAATTGAATGAATGAATTACCACTCTACTATAAAAAATATAAAATCTCTGTTTCTCATCTGGATATCCATCACATTCATTTTTAGACTGCGTAATCCAAAAAAGGTGCATATTAAAATCTTTCCCAGAACTCTGCATATTTTATTGTAAAAAAAGTGTTAAACAACACAGTTAAAAGACCTCCAGTTCAGTCTGATACACCGTTCTTCATTTTCTTCCATTTTCAGCCTTCGTGCTTTCTCATACATCTTCAAAAACCGTGTTATCCTTCTAACAGCTGCGCTTGTTCTGATACATGACATATGTTCAGAGATGTTTCTTTCTCAAATCTCTGAAATTTCTGTGGCCCCTAAAACAACAGTGTATCCCACTGTGCAATACTTTCAGTTTAAGTGCGTTCGGTTGAGTACAAAAACATTCACTTTTTATGCTTTGTTAAAAAGACACTGGATCTGTTCCAAAAACTTAGCCAGCTGTCTACTTAGAAAGAAGTATATTTAGCAGTGAATGAAGTATGCTAATGAAGTAAACTTACGGATTAACCTGCTAAAATATTGCTCCAGTAAAAATACTTATTTTTGATTTTATGCAAGTCAAATAGTAGCCTACTTGATTTTTAGAAATGTACTGAATCATTAGAAGTAAAAAAAACACGTTAATAAATGACTATTTATTTTGCAAGATGTTTTATTTTCCCACATGAAAAAGAAACACTATCATAATTTATATGTAGTAAATACTGTAGAGTTTATGAAGCATAAAGTTTAGTAATGTAAAATACTGTATATATTATATTATTTACAACTTTCTTTAATGAATGCTCCAGCAAACCGCAGTATTAACTATACTGATCTGATAAACTGTAATAATACTGTAGTATATTTAGTTTTTACTACAGTAAACTGTGGTGTGGGGCGACATGGTGGCTCGCCTCACAGCAAGAAGGTCACTGGTTCGACTCTCGCCTGGGTCAGTTGGCATTTCTGTGTGGAGTTTGCATGTTCTCCCCGTGTTCTCGTGGGTATCCTCCGGGTGCTCCTGTTTCCCCAACAAGTTCAAAAACAAGAGGTATAAGTAAATTGGGTAGACTAAATCGTCCGTTGTGTATGTGTGTGAATGAGTGTGTATGGGTGTTTCCCAGTGATGGTTGCAGTTGGAAGGGCATCTACTGCGTAAAACATGTGCTGGATAAGTTGGTGGTTCATTCCACTGTGGCGACCCCAGATTAATAAAGGGACTAAGCCAAAAAGAAAATGAATGATGAATAGTACAACCACATTTTTTATAGACTGATAGTCATACTGATATTTAATGACAATTAGAGTGTTAAAGCAAAAAGTGAAAAAAATAACTAAAATAACTGGGGGAAACCGGAGCACCCAGAGGAAACCCACGCGATTGCAGGGAGAACATGCAAACTCCACACAGAAACGCCAACTGACCCAGCCGAGGCTCGAATCAGCGACCTTCTTGCTGTGAGGCGACAGCACTACCTACTGCGCCACTGCGTCGCCCTATATATATATATATATATATATATATATGTTCCCTCTGCCATCATTCTTGCTGTTGCTGCGGTGGTAGTAGGTGTGCCAGCAGCTTTTGACCGCTGGGTGGCGCTTTAACCATAGATTTTTAGCTTTGCCTTTTCACAATACTAGATAGGACTGTAGGCTACTGTATGGGTACCTTATGTGATGTGATGTGTTCAATTAAAATATGATTTCAATAGTTCACACTTATCTGATAATCAATAAGCGTATTTGGCATGCTGTCCCGGGAGAGAGCCCTGAGCTCGTAATATCCTCAAGCCCGGGGCTCCATCCCGTTAGAAGGGCGAGAGGGGAGTTCGAGCTCAGGTAGGTCTCGAGAACTCCCCTGCTTGTCACCGTGTGAGAAGTGTAAACTAAGGTTGTCTTAGGTGATAATTTGGTTTAGTCGATTGGCTATGGTTTATGTTTTTGGACGGTGTGAGGAAACCGGGGAACCCAGAGGAAACCTACGCAAACACGGGGAGAACATGTAAACTCCGCACAGAAACACCAACCAGCCCGATAGGAGGTTAGACCAGCGGTGTTCTTGCTGTGAGGCAACAGTGCTAGCCACTGGGCCACTGTGTTGCCCTATCAGAAAAGGGGGAGTAGGTAGGGGTGGAAGGGGGGGAAGCTTCAAGACGACGACAACTATAGTGAAAAACTCTGGTTATTTATAATGCTTCCGTAATCATCTAATGAGTCAGATTACGGAGCTAATGGGGAGCCAGCCGTGTTGATCATAAGCACGTGATCCTCTCGAAATGAAGTTTATAAATAAACCACACTTTGTTTGGTTGTTTTCTAAGTAATAAACATGCTTTAACACTAGACTGAATGTTTTAGAACACACATTCACTAGCCACTTTATTAGGTACACCTGTCCACCTTCGCGTTACCACAAATTTTGAATTAGCCAATGACATGGCAGCAACTCAATGCATTTAACATGTATACATGGTCAAGATGATCTGCTGCAGTTCTAGTTGAGCATCAGAATGGGGAGGACAGGTGAATTAAGTGACTTTGAACATGGCATGGTTGGTGGTGACAGACGGGCTGGCAGAAACTGCTGATCTACGGGGATTTTCACGCACAACCATCTCAATGGTTTACAAAAAATGATCTGAGAAAGAGAAAATATCCAGTGAGCGGCAGTTCTGTGAGTGCAAATGCTTTGTTTATCCCAGAGTTCAGAAGAGAATGGCTAGACTGGTTCTAGCTGATAGAAGGGCAACAGTAACTCAAATAACCACTCTTTACAACCGAGGTCTGCAGAAGAGCATCTCTGAACACGTCCAACCTTGAGGTGGATGGGCTACAGCAGCAGAAGACCACACCGGGTTCCACTCTTGTCAGCTAAGAACAGGAAACTGAGGCTACAATTCACACAGGCTCACCAAAATTGGACAATAGAAGACTGGAAAAATGTTGCCTGGTCTGATGAGTCTCAATTTCTGCTGCTACATTTGGATGCTAGGGTAAGGATTTAGCATCAACAACCTGAAAGCATGGATCCATCCTGCCTTGTATCAATGGTTGAGGCTGGTGTTGGTGGTGGTGTAATGGTGTGGGGGATATTTTCTTGGCACACTTTGGCCCATTAGCACCAATTGAGCATCGTGTCAACGTCACAGCCTAGCTGAGTATTGTTGCTGACCATGTCCATCCCTTTATGACCACAATGTACCCATCTTCTGATGGCTACTTACAGCAGGATAACATGCCATATCATAAACGCATATCATCACAGACTGGTTTCTTGACATGACAATGAGTTCATTGTACTCAAATGGCCTCCAGTCACCAGAGCTCAATATTATAATATTGAGATCTGAGAATATTTCCATTACCTTGTTGAATCTATGCCACAAAGAATTAAGGCAGTTTTGAAGGCAAAAGAGGGTCCAACCCAGTACTAGTAAGGTGTACCTAATAAAGTGGCCGCTGAATGTATATAGGCTAGTATATGACAAAAACAAAAACCCAGCATGGAAGAGCCAGGAAAAAAAATCTAAACTACTTTGACTGTGTTCGTCTGATAGATAAGATAATTTTCATTTCTGATTGAACTATTTCTTCAAATACACAACATTAACTGTTTTTTAAATGCATTATAGATATGGTATTATGCTTTTCTGGGAAATGCTTAGATACTATTTAGAAAATAATAATAATAATAATAAAAATCAAGCACACAATATTCTGGTATTTGTTATCCGGTGCACTGACTCTAGCTTTGGGAAGTCACAAACTCCCAACATCATTAGATGAAAACAAGCTCAATCTCGGTTGAGATAAGATTCCTAGAATCTCCCCAGGACCTCAATTAAGTTACGCGTAACCTCTGCATGTGTAATCTGAGATGCTTTCTGGTTCCTCTTGAACGTAAGTTGACATTCTTTACCTTGCAAAGCGAAACTGTGCGTGGTGTTGCTGATCATTAGCCATGAGAAGCTCCCTTGGGCCAAACTTCCCTGAGGTTCCTCAACAATGTTTACAGCGAAAACTCTTAAGAAGACATCAATTACCCTGAAGACCCAAGGCGAAGCTGTGATGGACACATCAGCGAAGATATTTTGACAACCTCCTCCGCCTTCAATCCACTCAAAGGGAGGGCAGCTGCTTCCCGAAAAAATGTTTCTTCACATTCAATACGATATGATGTTGTAACAAACAATCCATTCCCCTTTTCTCTTAATGCGAGACAAGAAAATTGAAGTTTTGACATGTTTGTAATTTGTCTGCTTTTCTATTATTGTTGGCTTGTTTGTTTTTCTGCCCACGTTTGTTGGTTTATGTGATTGTGTGCAAGAAACTTTAAAAAGAGCTCAAGGTCTTTATATGTAAATACACTGTCTGACTTTTTCTGTGCATCTTTAGTAAATTAAGTTTAGTAAAAGACTGACAGGTTGCAGATGTCTTTCAACAATGTTTGCACTAAGCTTCTGCATGAACTGAAGATGAACTGATGCTTTGTTTTGTGCAAAGGTGAAAGGTTAAGAATGCACTATAATAAGTACTAGAAGGTCAGTGAATTCATTGCACTAATTATCAGATTCTGAAAGTTCTGTAATATGAATGTTGCCATCCATTTCATACACCTACAGTGGGGCTAATATATACTTGAACACTATAGTTCTGATTGAAAACTCAAGTATATAGTGATGTTTGTGTCTGTAACAAGGTCAAACATGTCAAAACACGAGATAGAAAAAAAGTCATTCAATACGAAATTAAATAGCCTGAGATGGCACAATAACCTATAAATTCTTGACATTTTAATCTGCCTTCATTTCATAGACATTAAGAAAATGATTAAAAGTTGAAAAGGCACTTATTCTTCGTGAAGTGACCCATATATTTAAACGTCTGCACTGCTGTAAATGTGCCTCTCTGCGTTTCTGATTTATCTGCACATGCGCAGTATAGTTTCAAGAAGCAGTTCATTATTATGTCAATGGAGGTACCATGAGAAGAATAGTGATCGTTTTTTTTTTCCATTGATGACACTACATGACACAAGCTTTTAGCAATGAGTACTGCATCGTGAATTTCTAAAAATCAGCGCATGCGCGTTAATGAATCACGTCAGATGACCATTTGAAACCGCAGCGAAAATGTCAATGGAGCTACCGTGAGTATAATTGTTTTTACATTAACTTTAAGGCATCTTTAAAAGAAAGCTCACAATACACAGCATAAATATCGAATATAATTTAGTGTAAATATTTAGTAAAGTCATTCTGGGAAAAAACAACCCTCTCATAGCCTGGCTATCAACTCCAATTCAACTCTGTTAATTTATAGTGTAAAACTACTCCTACTCCAACTTAGTCTGACAGAAAAAAGCCAATGCAGCATTTCGAACAATCGGCGCATGCGCGTTGCTTTGAACTCGCATCAGTCGAGTAAACAGAGAGAACCCATCCACTACTGTGAGTATAATTTTTGTTTTAACATTGATGACATGTCTAAAAGAAAGCTCAGAACAATACACAGCATATATGCAAGAATATGATTTAGTGCAGATATTTAGTAATATATAGATAATCTGACAGAAAAATTTGTAAACTTTGTAAAGCTTTGTAAACATAACGTTACATAATGGAACTACATATACCATGAGTAACGACATAGATATAAAAATAGCTATGAACTTTTTTTGGGGGGGGCACTTACAAACAAGACACAGACACTTACAAGACATGCCTGTAAGTTTTTTTCAAGGAAAATTTGAGGAACAAAGTAGTGGTGGGCGGTACACCGGTGTCATAGTCATCACCGGTGTGACATTGCGCCACAACATGGATTTTCTAATATCGTCAATACCGCAATAAATCAATTATGTGCCTTGAACGGCTGCATTTACATCAATAATAGCTAATTCTAAATAATAAGGCATTCAATTTTCTTCAAACGTTTAGTTGTGGTGTCTGAATACATGTCCTTATACTACAGGGCTCGAAATTGCAACCATTTTGGTCGCATGAGCGCCCGAAATTTAATCTATGCGCCCTCATAATATATTTGGGAGCATTTGTGTGTCTGAATATAATGGTTGTAGTGCGACCTGATTTGATTTTCTCTAAAAACTTGCTGAATCGCTCTACCCTGCTGCTGTATTGGTTCATATTAGCTGTCAGTCACTCAACGGTTCCCGCTGTCAGATAACAGGGAGCTTTTGTTACTGCAGGAAATGCAAACGGCTGAAGAGTGAAAAGTGCACAGGTTTGCAAACCTCACCTAAAGTTATAATAATAATAATGGCGCAGATGACAGCGATCATGACATGAGGTAAATGTTGATCCGCCAGCTGAGATCAATCGAGTGTTTTCGGAGAAGCATTCACCGCGTGTTCAGCGCAAATGTCCACTAAATATAAAATCTAACACTGTACACATCATCGCCAAAGAAACTCACCTTTACTAAGTTTACACTGAAACTACGGCTCATAACAAAGAGCGGAATTGCGCTAGTGGTCATCGCGAGAATCCTGCTCTGCCTGCTCATAAATTGGTGTGGCTGACTCGCCTGCTTTATTCCACCAACACAGAGAAATGAAGATCAGCTCATAACGAGACTGAGCATTTACAATGACCCAAACCAAAACTTTTAAAGAGTGATAGAAGTGAGACTTTTTTTTGTCCGTTCTTCCTTGAGATGTATATTATTTTGCTATTGAAAGTAATACCAAGATATTATGCCGTCACCGTTCAAAAGATGAAAAATACCGTGATATTAATTTTAGGTCATATCGCCCACTCCTAGAACAAAGTAGTAACTTTCATCCGAAAAGTTGCACCACCGGTTTCCTGGGTACACTGCAGCATCCACCATGAAGCTCTAGTGATGAAAAAAATGGCAGATGAACTTTTGTCTGTACTAAGTGACGCTGTAAAAATTGTCCACTTCATAAAAGCTTGTTTATAAAATTCACGTATTTTATTATTTTTATTTTAATCACGTATACAGAAAATATGTGTATTTCGTTATTGTAGTTAAAAATGTGGAGTTTAATCTGAAAAAGGGGTGCTTGACAGGTGTCAAATATTAGAAAGGGGTGCACACAGCAAAAGGTTTGGGAACCACGGTCATAGACCAACCCACTTAAAGGGACTTTGGTAACGTATAATTGTTGTTTTCACATTGATGGGATGTCTAAAATAAAGCTCACAATACACAGCAGATATGTAAGAATATAATTTAGTGCAAATATTTAGTAATTTATTGACACAATTACATTTACTGTGGAGATTAATCTAACAGAATATTTAGCTACGCAAACACCACATGACTGAGTTTGAGTGCCTGCTATTAGTGTCGTCATCTGATTGAGAAAATCTGATTCTTGAGTTTACATGACTGTATTTTGTTTTTCATTATAATACGTTGATGCTATTATAGTATAAAGTCATTCTGGGAAACAACGACCCACTCGTAGCCTGACCATCAAATCCGATTCAACACTGTTGCCGAAATGTCCAAATATTATTGCGTTTCCCGTCATCCCAGTGTATGAGAACTGTAGCAAACCCTTCATCGCACAACATTAGCTCACCAAATCACAGTCCGCAAACATTTCTGCTTTCAATTCCCCCAAAACCCCTCAGCCCACGATGTTTTTAAACGAACATCAATTCCTGGGTGAGGGATTGCTCACTTCTTACATAAATATTGTTATTGTGTCCAGACATCTCTTCCATGACCATATCAGATCAGATGCTAAGTTATGATTCTATCACATCACATGGTAACAGACCTGGTTGAAAAACAGTAATAACATTATACAAAACAAAACCAGGAGCATTCCAGACGTAGCTAACATAAGCTTCCAGTCAGTTGCTGTCCATTTGAGTAAAGCCTTTTTTATTGCACCATCTGGAGAATTTCGCCACTGTCTCATTGTATTAGCGTACAAGAAACAGCATATAGTGAGCACCCAACATTTCCAATGTGCTGGATGATGAGTGATCCGGATACTGTTATGCAGTTCGGAGCCAAAACGTCAGATCCTACTGGGGATACTGTGGAAATGCCCACTGTGGGCTGATGCATGGTGGGAACGTAACAGGAAAACTAGACAAATAGTGTTTATTTCCTATAAATGTTATTGTCCTGCGTATATTGGTGTGTCACCATGGCTTTTTGATTAAAAGGGCATTATGTCCACATTACCCCATCATGTATACTGATCTGATGACTTAGGCAAACAATGAATAGTTCTGTCATTCGCTCACAAAATGAGGCTGAATTTGAACATGTTTCACAATGTTTGACGTCAAAACACCATTAGTGTTTCGTAAAGGATATTTGAGAGCTGGAAAAGAGAAGAACATTTTCGTCCTGGGTTTGTTTCTTTTTACACTGCGTAAAATATTTGGGTTTTTGGGCATTTTTGGGCATTTAACAGTGTTTATCTCAAAACCACAGGCGTAACTTATTTTTACGCATAAAGGCAGCTGCAGACAGTGCATTAGCAAAGACAATGCGTTTGGATGATTCTCACAGACATTTTCATTTGCATAAAGAAAATTAAGCCTATTTTTTGGATTGTTTGCATTGTCATATTGTTTTGTGATCAAATCAAATATATATATTTTTTGTGTTATTTGTTCCTCATCATAAACATACTTAAGTTCTCTAATGCTGCGTTCACACCAGATGCGGAAGTAGTGTCAAGCGCAAGTGATTTACATGTTAAGTCAATGCAAAGACGTGAATGGATGACGCGATTCGCACAAATGAAGCAGCGCGAGTTAAGCGTTTTGCACGATTGATGCAAAACGTGGGGGCATGAATATGACAAAGCGTCTGTTGTTGGCAATAGTATCAGGATGCAGCCTTTATGATGCAAGCTGAGATTGTATCACTCAGCGATGCAATGTCAGACACAATGCACTCAAATGGAGTGAGTGAGGTCACTGTGAGGGGTGGGGTTAGGGCTGAGCCCATTAAAAAGCATTGGATGCAGCTCAGATTGCACTGCACCAGGTCTGCATCCAGACCCCTCTCGTTATTGGTGTCCCGGGGGAAAGTTAATGAACTCACTGAACTGGGTGCACCTCTGAAAGGATCTAGTGGACTCAGATACGGCTCCAAATGAATCGAGGCTGTTTTTCAGCCTTCATAAAGCACATAAACACAGCTATTCTCTCAATTTATCCGCGCTTGCTGCGTCTGGTGTGAACACAGCATAATGAAGTATTATAATTAGGGATGTAATGCTGTGTTCACACATTTTGAGTTTACTCGCTTCATTTGCACATCAAATTCATTTTACAACACACGCAGATTTGCGTCATGGGCGGGGCTTCTGTCTGCCCGGTGACTCTAGCTTCGTTGCTAAATGGCTAACATGGGCTGTTTCTCAATATGCATTCTTCAGCAATCTTGTGTCCTCGTGTTCTCATGTAACGTCATCATCAACTGCCAAAGTTCAGTTCCAATACTCAAGACCGCAAGAACAGAGGATGCGTGAAACTTCCCGGATGTATTCTTGATATCGAGGACGCACCAATGCAGACTTGAGCACCAAACACGCTTTAGAAGTCCCAGAAATCATTGGAACTGGCAGTGGGAAGGTTTATTATTAAAGTTCAGAGACAGAACTTATTTATCTCAGGAGTTTCCCTAAATGAAACAGTGAATATAAACATTACCATGAAACATTACCATGACACATTAAGGGTGTTTATTTGCTGAAATTCATATAAAAATCTGTTTTATTTATATCGTGCAACATACACTGTTTATTTGTAAGGTCTTTATGCTGAGTATATATTTTGAAAAGGGGAAAGCAATAAATGATTGTATGATGCTGTAATGTTTAAATAATTTTCCATTAAAAACGCGTGAAGGTCATGTGACCATCAGGAAGAACCATAGAGGAAAGATCTCATTTCTCACAGGACGTGTTGTCTGTTCTCATCGTCTCCCGAGTTCGTTCTTCCGAGGACACCTGGCAAGACCGGTCTTTACAAGAACGCAAGTCCGTTCTCTGCATTCTTGGAATTGAGAAACAGCCATGGATTTTATAGCGAATAGCTGTATTTATGTGCTTTATGAAGGCTGAAAAACAGTCCACTAGATCCTTTCAGAGGTGCACCCAGCTCTGTGAGCTCATAAACTCCTCCAGAAACTGGATGATGGAAGCTTTCATCTGTGCTTCAGACTGAGCCAAGCCCAGTTTGATGAACTGTTGTCGGTGTCGGCAGGAGGATTTTTCCCCGGAACACCAACAACAGGCGCTACGTCATAATCACGCCCCTACAAGAGAAAGCTCCTGATTGGTTAATGCGGCACGATTGTCCACTGAAGTTCAGATTTTCCAACTCAAGCGATTCCCACGATACGCGCGTCAATTGCGCTCAACTTGCGCCGCTTAATTTGTGTGAATCTCATCATTCGTGCCACATCATTTGCTCGTATCACGCCGCAGGATGTCTATTCACGTCTTTGCATTGACTTAACATGTAAATGACAATACTAATCTCACGATTCACGATTTAGTCACGATTTTTTTTACAAAATTATTTGAAACAAATTTTTGAAAGCTGAACAAGAGCCCTTTCATTTTTCTAAAATGCTGCACATTTTTTGCAAAATAATATATTATTTGTCATAACAATGTTGCTATTTTAAAAACAAATAAATTCCAAAAATAGAAAAAGAACAATACAAACTAAAGAAGACTCATTAATATAAACAAACCTAAACTGTGGCTGTGCTGGGATTTTACATTTTTAAAAAGAAATATCAGACTATCTATGTATTCTGGCATAAGCTGAGGTCTAATATACTATGATAATGGCGTTCGTGTTTTACCGTCATGCTTTAAAAAAAAAACGCTAAAATAAAAAACTAATAATTTCGTGATCTATAATCCCTAATAATAACTCCTGTATAGCGGTCCCACAACATTCTAACACTCGATGACACTCCAATACCCTGTCAGAAAAGTCTAGTGGCTGGGAATGAGCTTTTTACAGTGTCTGCTATAATGTTAAAGCTGTTTTTGGTGTGTTTATAGATGAATATGGCCACTGTGTAAATGCGCAGTATAGTAGGATCTTATTGCCACATTATATCGTTATGATAACATATTATATGCCTTCAGTGATTTCCTGAAGATAAATAGAAGTCGCGATCAACTGATCTCATTTGAAGAAAGAGCTCGTGATGACATATGATGATGTGTGCAGGTGCTGTAGTGCTGTCCCATTTCTTAGGGGTGAATTTTGAAGCCCTTCCCCTTCACACTCTGTTTCAAGGGCCAAGAGGAAGAGGTACAAAAATAGAATTGGAATTGGGCCTTAGAATAGATGTCTTTGACAGTAGTTTTTCACCGTGCTGGCGATTTATGTGCATCATGCTCGTTGTTCTGTCAGTGTAAGCGTCTTTTCGCAGTATTTGCACACAGTTTGTGTTTGTCTGGCACACTTCACCGCTGTCATTTTACTCTGCCACCCCACCTCTTGCTTGCAGCTGATATGCAGGTAATGCTGAGTTCAGACTGCACGATTTTAGCCCCGATTTTGACTCGCCGACAGGTTTTGAGAAATCGCAGACAAATGCCTGAACTCACAGGCAAATCAGTGCTCGTGCACGCGAGTAACAATCACACAGTATGAATTATCAAAGATGCGATCTGAGAGAATCGCCGATGAGTCTGAGATATTTGCCATCCTGAATATCTGGAGATGTCGGCGATTCAAATCATGCCGTGTGAATGAGTTCTGATTGAAAATAACATTGGCGATCACCTACAGCCAATGAGAGAGCTGCATCCACTAGTATGGGTACCTGCAGGCCAGCAGGAGGTTGGAGAGAAGTTAAAAGAGCTCATTTTCAGTTTATTTGGACCCAAGAAATGGAGGAAAAACTAGAGGAAATTTGGCAGGAGCACCCGTGTCTGTTTGACGTGTCATCTGAGCAATACCAAAACCAAAAATAGAAAAAAGTTTAGGAGAAATTGCTAATTCCCTTTAAACCCAGATGAGCAAAATAAGTACATTTTCTACCCCACTAAAGGCTTCTTTCTCATTATGTAGTTGATAGCAAAAGATATACTACGTGACCTCACGTTGTTTCCATGTCACTTCTCGCGTGTTTGGTTGTGACACGTAGTTTGGACAGAGTTGTCGACGATTCTACCTATTTTAAAGTCATGCAGTGTGAAACCTCCTGTCGCCGATCCATCTTGCAGTGTAAACACAGCACGATGGAACGCTTCCCCAGATAGTCATGCAGTGTGAAAACATCCGTGACACGACTACTTTAAAAATCCTGCAGTCTGAACTTGCCATCAAGCGAGTTTGTGCTTGTAAACAGCGCCCCCTCTGTTCAAAAAATACATTATGTATACGCACTTGAAAATGTAAATAATCTAACAAATAAATAAAAATAAATAGGCTTAAAATGAGGAAAATGTTAATTGCTAAATGCAAAAAGCAAATAAATAAAATAAAATGGATGTCTTGAAGAAAGAATACAAATATACTGACCTATATTGTAAAAATCTTTTATGTTCTATATTACATTGTAATTGTCACAAGTGCAAAGGCTAAAGGCTATTAAATAAAATCAGCTATAATAAGCAAACTAAAAGATATGCAAGCACAAGACACATAAAAACTTGCCCATTCTAAAAGAGAATGATTGAGTGTTTTGTGACTGAAGCATAATAAATAGCTGTTTCCCTGTTTTTCATCTGCTGTTTTGCAGCAACACTGCTGTCAGACACATTAAACCCAGTGGTTCACATGATCCCGGTAATATTGGTACAAAACCTGAGTGTGATGTGCTCATGTCTCCTGAGATCAGTGGAGTCAATGCCCAGAATCCAGCTGTCTGCTTTTTCATAGACACATGTACAGCCCTGCAGACAAAAAAGAAACACAATTTCTCAAAACCAGCAGCTGAAAAGCGAGCAGACTTTGGTGTTTTACCAACTATGTGTTTACAGAAAATGTCTGGTATGGCAACTACTTGAGAAAATGGGTTTGCATGCTTTTGAAATTTATTACTTTGGGTACAGCAGCTGAATGCACATTGTGCATTTTTGTAACGGCTTACCAAATAACACAGGCCAATTTTATCAATGCACCGTGACAAAACTGATAACGGGAAAAAGGAGGAATGCGTTTGAGAAGATTTAAGTCACGCAGACTGATTCTGTTAAGTGCAAATGTTTTGCACTTTATAATGTTTCACGTACTATCAACAACTGCAGGACTTAAAATTCAACCCAGTACTGGGTTGTGGCTGAAACGGCATCAGCTACATAAAACAAATGCCAGAATAGTTGATGGTTTATTCCGCTGTGGCAACCCCTGATAAATAAGGGACTAAGCCGAAGGAATGAGTATGCAGCAATTGAATGTATTGCAGTAACGAATATGCACAATGATAATACTATACACAGTACCATGATTAAAGATTCAGAAATTCAGCAAGTTATCATGCCATGAAGATTTCGCACGCAGTCGAAAATTTAAAAAATTACATTCAATGTGCAGTAGACGTTGGCGCCAGTGGTGTAGTGGTCAGTGCGTCGACACATGCACTCCGGTGCTCACGGCGACCCGAGTTCAATTCCGCCTCGTGGTCCAATGCCGATCCTTTCCCTCTCTCTGCTCCCCATGCTTTCCTGTCAGTACTCTCTACTGTCCTGTCTAATAAAGGTGAAAACCCTGAAAAAATAATTATAAAAAAAGGTGCAGTAGATGTTCAGCCTAAATGCTAAGCAGTTAGCATAATATCTTTGAAACACAATGCCACCCCTGCCATCCAAAGCCACGCCTCCTGCAACACGAACACTTGCAACTTAAAGATGACAGAGACCCACTAGATCATGTAATTCGCCAGTTGGAAAACTTTATAGTACTTTATAATACCACAATTCCCAACGAAAAACGGTATTATATCTAGCAAGCTTTCAGTTGTGTAGCAAGAAAAACTTGCCATAATGAGAAATATTTCATGCATGTAAGGATCACTGGTCTTACTTTCTAACGCATTTTGTCCTAAAACCCCTACTGAATGCTTTAGTGGTTAGCTGGCGGCGTGCAGGAATTACACTTATTACTAAGCCATACTTACATGCTGTTTCAGAGCAAATATTCAGAGTAGCGGTAAACAATATCACACGTCACAGGCTGTCATTGTTCAAAAATGAACCAATGTAAATATAACAACTTCACCTCAGTAAAGCAGGCTAGGTGGAATAGCGCTGTTTACTGATGTTTTGTTGTTAAACTAAATAAAGATCAACATTATCGATGCTGTAAAAGGTCACTTATGAAACTGAAAATAGTCATATCAATCTTTCGGCGAAAGATTTCAATGGCTGAACAACACTTCTGTGCATATAACCCATTCATAATACAACACAATCTACATCAGCTTTGTGTGACTAAAAGAGTATTAAAACATAACATTACCTGTCGGCGCCAGTGGTGTAGTGGTTAGTGCATCGACACATGCACTCCGGTGCTCACGGCGACCCGAGTTCGTTTCCGCCTCGCGGTCCTATGCCGATCCTTCCCTTCTCTCTGCTCCCCATGCTTTCCTGTCAATACTCCCTACTGTCCTGTCTGATAAAGGAGAAAACCCCCCAAAAATTATTATAAAAACAAAAAACAGGGTCTTAAAAAGTATTAAAAGTTGATAAATGAATTATGAGAAAAATAAGGCCCTTAAATGGTATTAAAAAGTCTTAATCGCGTTCTTACAAGGTCTTACATTTTGTTCAAGCGTTGTCCAGTGTTTGACTCAAAAAAGCATAAATATATTTATTTTCCTCCTAATATTAACAACGGCGTGCTCGATCCACACTATTGGTTTGGGCTAGGGTGCATTCGGGTGATGTCACGTAATTTGCGACTAACGTGGGAAGGTGATGTGACGCTCCCCCACATGTAGAAAACCATAGAGCAAATCAGACGGCAAAATGGGAAAATGTAAGTTTGCATACTCCTGGTTGGAGAAAGAGTTTAAACAGTGGCTGAAGCCTGTTGCAGAAAACAACCGCGTGACTTATTCTTTCAAGCTGTGGTTCTTGTGAGCTTATCTGAGTTCTGTTGCATGGTTGTGCTCCATTGATTTATTTAACTAAACTGTTTATTAACAACTGTTGATAAGTTTGATACTGATTAGTGGCGATGAGGTTTTAAAATATTCTGAGAAGGTCTTTGAAAGTCTTAAAAAAGTATTGAAATTACCTTTAGGATTCCTGCACATACCTTGTAAAAGAAATACTTCAGCCATGGTATCATCCTTGCTCCAGCGTGCAAAAATAACTCCAATATTGATTCAGGAGTTTTAAAAGTTTTGATACAGCATTTGTTTTTACTGCTGTCACATGTGTCCATGTGACCGCGGCCTGTGTGCATGCACAAATGGCGGATCTGCATGAATGGAGGTGCGCAGATGTACAAATCTACATTTGCTGACAGTTTGGGCTATTTATCAGAATTTTGGGAATTATCGGCCTGAAATATTTAATTGGATGAGCATTTTTTTGTCTTATGTCTTACCCAGAATATAGAAATATATATATATAAATACATTCAGATTATTTACTTTAATCATTATTATTGGAATGTGAAGAGACTTTCAACCAGCACAACAAACAATGTTTCTGAAAACAATCACATACTGCATCTTTAAGCATGCCAGTAATATGGATTGCTCTTTATAAAGTAGTGATGTGTGTGTGTGTGTGTGTGTGTGTGTGTGTGTGTGTGTGTGTGTGTGCGTGCGCACTTGAAGAGTCGATTGAGCACAGTATAACAGCTGACAGGTCGGGAACACTCACACTGTATTTCAACATCTTATCTGACAGCAGACACTGAATTAGGAGTATGTTTTTCTCTTGCACTTGAACCGCATCTGACAGAAGCATAAACTGCTTTAACAGACAAAATCTTTCGAAAAATTTCCGGTAGCCAAACATTGAGTGCATGCCTAATATGTATATCTTCTTAATGTGAGTTGTGTCTCTGTTTTGCAGCACACTATAGCATATAGACAATCATAAGACTCACATATTGTTATCGACACCCTGACAAACTTTCATTTTGATTTCACGGGGACTTTAAAGTCACTATCTACCAGGGTTTAAAGCCTCAAAATACAAGCTAATGGGCTGGATTGGTTACATGTTTATGATGTAATAAACCGAGGCATTTCAAAACACTTTTGTTTGACTGTGTCCTCAACAGGATGCAATGTTAGGGATGAAAATGCTCAGCAATGGTGTTGACTTATGAATGTGCACATATCTTAGGGACCAAAAACAAAACCGATAGATATGTAAATACTGTAAAAACTTGATTTTCACCACAGGGAGTCTTTTAAATGACCTCAATCAGGTTTTAATGCTTCTTAATTCCTTCGGTGCCTTGAAAAACCTAAACATTTTAATATTTATATCTTCTAAATATTAATTGTCAATGTTTTGCAGCACCCTAGCATGCAGATAATCCTAACATATTGTTATCAACACCTGGACAAACTTTTATTTTGATTTCACAAGGACATTTAAGTTTTTATCTACCAGGGTTTAAAGGCATTATGTAAAGCCACAAAATACAAGCTAATCGTATGGATTGGTTTCATGTTTGAGATGTAATAAACCGAGGCATTTCCAAACACATTTTTTCGACTGTGTCCTCAACAGGATGCAATTTTAAAGATGAAAATGCTCAGCAATGGTGTTGACTGATGAATGTGCACATCTTGAGGCCAAAAAAGGAACCGATAGATATGTAAATAATGTAAAAACTTGATTTTCACCACAGGGAGTCTTTTAAATAACCTCAATCAGGTTTTAATGCTTCTTAATTCCTTCGGTGCCTTGAAAAACCTAAACATTTTAATATTTAAATCTTCTTAATATTAATTGTCAATGTTTTGCAGCACCCTAGCAAGTAGATAATCTTAAGGCTAACATATTGTTATCAACACCAGGACAAACTTTCATTTTGATTTCACGAGGACTTTACCAGGGTTTAAAGGCATTATGTAAAGCCTCAAAATACAAGCTAATCGAATGTATTGGTTACATGTTTGAGATGTAATAAACCGAGGCATTTCCAAACACATTTTTTTTCGACTGTGTCCTCAATAGGATGCAGTTTTAAAGATGAAAACGCTCAGCAATGGTGTTGACTTATGAATGTGCACATATCTTAGGGACCAAAAACAAAACCGATAGATATGTAAATAATGTAAAAACTTGATTTTCACCACAGGGAGTCTTTTAAATAACCTCAATCAGGTTTTAATGCTTCTTAATTCCTTCGGTGCCTTGAAAAACCTAAACATTTTAATATTTATATCTTCTAAATATTAATTGTCAATGTTTTGCAGCACCCTAGCATGTAGATAATCTTAAGACTAACATATTGTTATCAACACCTGGACAAACTTTCATTTTGATTTCACAAGGACATTTAAGTTTTTATCTACCAGGGTTTAAAGGCATTATGTAAAGCCGCAAAATTCAAGCTAATCGTATGGATTGGTTACATGTTTGAGATGTAATAAACCGAGGCATTTCCAAACACATTTTTTTTTCGACTGTGTCCTCAACAGGATGCAATTTTAAAGATGAAAATGCTCAGCAATGGTGTTGACTGATGAATGTGCACATCTTGAGGCCAAAAAAGAAACAGATAGATATGTAAATAATGTAAAAACTTGATTTTCACCACAGGGAGTCTTTTAAATAACCTCAATCAGGTTTTAATGCTTCTTAATTCCTTCGGTGCCTTAAAAAACCTAAACATTTTAATATTTATATCTTCTAAATATTAATCAGAATCAGAATCAGTTTTATTGCCAAATGTGCTTCACACACACACAAGGAATTTGTTTTGGCTACAGAAGCTTCCAGTGTACATAAAGTGACATGTGACAACACAAAATAAATATGACAAATAAAAAAGATAAACATTAAACAGAGATGCGGTTAGTCAAGAAACCTGGATGTTGAGTTGTATGTACAGATTGTTATAAATATACAGGTTATAAGGTGCTGTGTACAAGTGCGAATGTAGAAGGTATTGCATTGTATATTGATATAAGGTGCTGTGTACAAGTGCGTATGAGAAAGTATTGCACATATTTATTGCACAGAAGAGGAATATTTAACTGTTCATGAGGTAGACAGCCTGAGGAAAGAAACTTTTCCTGTGTCTGGCTGTTTTTGCGCTTGGTGCTCTGAAGCGCCGACCAGACGGTAACAGTTCGAACAGGTAGTGTGCTGGGTGTGAGGAGTCCAGAGTGATTTTGCGAGCCCTTTTACTCACTCTGGAAGAGTACAGTTCTTGAAGTGTAGGAAGGGTTGTGCCAGTGATTCGTTCAGCAGTCCGGACTATTCGCTGTAGTCTACGGAGGTCGGTTTTGGCAGCTGAGCCGAACCAGACAGTGATTGAAGTGCAGAGGACGGATTGGACGACAGCTGAGTAGAACTGTACGAGCAGCTCCTGTGGCAGGTTGAACTTCCTCAGCTGACGAAGGAAGGAAGGAAGGAATTGTCAATGTTTTGCAGCACCCTAGCATGTAGATAATCTTAAGACTAACATATTGTTATCAACACCTGGACAAACTTTCATTTTGATTTCACGAGGACTTTAAAGTTTCTATCTACCAGGGTTTAAAGGCATTATGTAAAGCCTCAAAATACAAGCTAATCGAATGGATTGGTTTCATGTTTGAGATGTAATAAACCGAGGCATTTCCAAACACATTTTTTTCGTCTGTTTCCTCAACAGGATGCAATTTTAGAGATGAAAATGCTCAGCAATGGTGTTGACTGATGAATGTGCACATCTTGAGGCCAAAAAAGAAACAGATAGATATGTAAATAATGTATAAACTTGATTTTCACCACAGGGGGAGATTTAAATGACCTCAATCAGGTTGTAAGGCTTCTTAATTCCTTCGCTGCCTTGATAACATGACGTGGTGCATATGGTGATGTAGATACAGCATGCGGGGTGAAGTCATGCTCCTGCTCTTTTGACCATCGGCCTATTTTTTTTCTTCCATAAATAATAAAAGTTGTGCACAGTCAAAATGGGAGCACCTTATCTACTTGAAAATATAAAACGCAGATGGTGCCAGGGCAATCAGCACCCAGCGCATTTCCCATGCGTCCACACTTCTTCTGAGCAGGTCCCACAGTGCATTTCTACATCCAACGAGCACATTATTACTATCTAGGAAATGTGCTTCATCCTCTAGGGTATGATAAATCCATTCCACCCTGGACTCCATATGCTTTTCACTGATTAGGTGAGAATATAAGGAATGCTAAGCCAGCTTCTCTCTTTCTCTCTCTCTCTTTCCCGTTCCATTTAGGACAGTCCCATGAGTAATATTCGCATGTTTATGAGCTAAAAATGTCTTCAAAGTGTTGTACAGTTGTACATTTCTGTCACATTATGACTGAATTTTCCCACTGAAATCTGATTAATGAAAAACTGCAAAGTTTTGAAATATCTCGGGGAATGTGCAACACTCTGAATGTGAAGTGAAACGCTGAAACCTCTGGGTTTGCTGTCCTATTTTCTTTTCATTCTCATGCAAACTCAATATGTGTTACACATATATAGAAACGTAAACTGTTATAAACACTGTACACTGAGAAGCTGAACTTATATTATTAGCTCTTTTGTGAAATGTTTGTTCTTTTTCAAAAATTTGCAGGGAGTTTTTGTTTCAATACATTTTTATAACTATTTCTTTTTTTGGTCTTTGCTATGATGACAGTACATAATATTTTACTAGTTATTGTACAATATACAAGCATTCAATTTAAAATATAGGCAAAAAAATTCTTAAGTGGACTAATAATATTGACCCAAAAAATTGGTTATAAATGCTTTATATATATATATATATATATATATATATATATATATATATATATATATATATATATATATATATATATATATATATATATATATATATAAAGAGAGAGAGAGAGAGAGAGAGAGAGAGAGAGAGAGAGAGAGAGAGAGAGAGAGAGAGAGATACACCTGTCAAACTGCTTAGTGACACAAAATTTTAATCAGCCAATCACATGGTCAAGACGATCTGCTGCAGTTCAAACCGAGCATCAGAATGGGCAAGAAAGATGATTTAAGAGACTTTGAACTTGGCATGGTTGTTGGTGCCAGACGGGCTGGTCTGAGTGTTTCAGAAACTGCTGATCTACTGGTCAGAGGAGAATGTCCAGACTGGTTCCAGCTGATAGAAAGGCAACAGTAACTCAAATAAGCACTCGTTACAACTGAGGTATGCAGAAGAGCATCTCTGAACACACAACACGTCCAACCTTGAGGCAGATGGGCTACAGCAGCAGAAAACACACCGGGTGCCACTACTGTTAGCTAAGAACAAGAAACTGAGGCTATAATTCACACAGGCTCATCAAAACCGGAAAAAAGAAGATTGGAAAAATGTTGCCTGGTCTGATGAGTCTCTTTCTGTTGCGACATTCGGATGGTAGGGTCAGAATTTGGCATCAACATATTAAAAGCCTGGATGTTTTCTTGGCACACTTTGGGCCCATTAGTACCAATTGAGCATCGTGTCAACGTCACAGCCTACCTGAGTACTGTTGCTGACTATGTCCATCCCTTTATGACCACAGTGTACCCATCTTCTGATGGCTACTTCCAGCAGGATAACGCGCCATGTCATAAAGCGCAGATCATCTCAGACTGGTGTCTTGAACATGATAATGAGTTCACTGTACTCAAATGGCCTCCACAGTTACCAGAACTCAATCCAATAGAGCACCTTTGGGATGTGGTGAAACGGGAGATTCGCACTGTGGATGTGCAGCCGACAAATCTGCAGCAACTGCATGATGCTATCATGTCAATATGGACAAAATCTCTGAGGAATATTTCCAGTACCTTGTTGAATCTTTGCCGTGAAGGATTAAGGCAGTTCTGAAGGCAAAAGCGGGTCCAACCCGGTACTATTAAGGTGTCCCTAATAAAGTGGCTGGTTAGTGTGTGTGTGTGTGTATATATATATATATATATATATATATATATATATATATATATATATATATAAATATAAATGTTTATGAGGGACATTTTTAATTTGTTAATAATTAATTTCCCCTGCAAAAAAATAAACATGGATACTTATGTAGTAAGTATAATAAAATTAATATAATACTTGGGACTAAACCTGTATAGATTTTCACAATAAGAAGACCAAGGGGATGACCCTTACAATCATATCAGGACAAGATGGTTGTTCCAAATCTGTGGATTCAAGAATATTGCATCTTTACAGTGTATTCATGTCCCTTCAAAAACTGGTCATCCAAGAGAGATAAATGCACAAGAGGATAATGTGGTGAATCTCAGTGGTCAGTCAGTTCTGCGCTGCAGCTGGAATTGATCATCAGCAGTGTTGGGGATAATGCATCATAAGAAATGTGAGTTACACATAATCAGATTACTTTTTACCATCTAGTAAATTAACGTGTTACTTTTTCACCCACTCACTGTCCTTCGGCTTAATACCGGACTTATCAGGTGAATTGGGAAAGCTAAATTGTCCTTAGTGTATGAGTGTGTGAATGAGAGTGTATGGGTGTTTCCCTGTTATGGTTATGGTTTACATCTGTTGGCGGTTCATTCCGCTGTGGCGACCCCTGATTAATGAAGGGATATAATTTTTTTAATGTTACCTTTCCATATACTTTCACATATTTATATATCACAATATTGATGATTAATGTCCAAGCCTCAGAGAAGAAAAAGACTGCAACAATGACAAAAAGTCATGAGACTACTTTTCTTTTACTTATTTTTTAGTTAACTTAATACTTTTAGTCAGTTTATCTGATGTAAGTCGAGTAGAAAAGTTAATTTAAGTATAAAAAAATAGGAGCAAGGTTTTATTTGTTTAGTTTTTACGATAGGTTTTTACAGCGCACCATCCTGAATCTCCAGCGGCACATCCTAGGTAAAAAAAGCCCTCGTGACGTCGCCATCATCCACCAGGAACCGGATATCCGCTTCAACCGGAAAAAATCCCATATTTGGGCATTCTTAGCAGGAGCAATGGCAGCTTACATTGTATGCGAACGGTTAGCTTGAACGCTGAACGTGCAGTGCAAATGATCGATTTTTAAACATTTCCAAATCCCAGATCGAGACGGACGAGTGGCAGATT
Organism: Danio aesculapii; assembly: GCF_903798145.1. Classification (NCBI taxonomy): domain Eukaryota; kingdom Metazoa; phylum Chordata; class Actinopteri; order Cypriniformes; family Danionidae; genus Danio; species Danio aesculapii. Next base: position 8,903,847 of record NC_079441.1, read on the forward strand.
GTAACTATACATTTTAAGATGTCAAAAGCCAAGTGCTAGAGACCTATCCTTCAAACCACTACCACTTAGCGCGGCGTTAGCATCCTCGGAACCGACCGTGTATTTGTTCCCCCCCAGGTATTAGCCGCTCGCTGTGGATTTCAAACCCGGTGTTAGCCGCTCTCCATGCCCGAGCAAGGCCCGAGAATGAATAGCTTCTCCCTCGGCGAGTTGTGCTGGCTGTTCTGCTGCCCGCCCTGTCCGAGTCGCATCGCGGCTAAATTAGCATTTCTGCCGCCCGAACCCACATATTCCGTCCACACGGACCCGAGCGGCGCGACCAGCCTGCACCTCACCGAGCGCGCCGACTGGCAATACTCGCAACGGGAGCTCGATGCCGTGGAGGTGCTCGTGACACGAACAAGCCGCGGGAACCGGGTCGGTTGTATGTTCGTTCGCTGCGCGCCCGCGAGCCGCTACACGCTGCTGTTCTCCCACGGGAACGCCGTGGATCTGGGCCAGATGTGCAGCTTCTACATCGGCCTCGGCTCCAGGATCAACTGCAACGTGTTCTCCTACGATTACTCGGGTTACGGAGTCAGCACCGGGAAACCGTCCGAGAAGAACCTGTACGCGGACATCGAAGCGGCCTGGCAGGTGCTGAGGAACAAGTGAGTGTTTCTGAACAGGTGTTTTTGAGGGTCTGAGCAAGTGTTTCTGTGTTTTTGAGGGTCTGAACAGGTGCTTCCGAGGATGTTTTCTTGCAGGTGTATTGGGAAACTATGGTATGATTGCTTCTGTATGGAATATTATTGGCTTATGAAGTATTGGTTTTATATTCACACATTCAGACTTTCTCCCTGATAATATAACTCCAGAAAAGTATTCTTTTCCAATATTAAATGGTGAAATCATATTAGCAGCCAATGACTATCAAAGTTCAACATGGTTCACGGTCAAATAAATAGTGCTGATGTGAATGTTCAATGCACCATGGTAAACCATATAGGGAGCATGTCACAAGTTGTCACTGAACGAATGTGCTAATAGAAAACCAACATTCACCTCAATAAACCTTCAACCTTGAGGTAAAGTTGGTTTTATATTCCTTAAGTGACAATTTGAGACATGCTTCCTTTTATTGCAGGGGTGTCCAAACTCCAGGCTTCACACAGTCATGGAAAACCTGGAAAAGTCAGGGAATTTTGACATTTTCCAGGCCTGGAAAAGTTTTGGATAAACAGAGAAACCCACAAAGTTTTGGAAAAGTCAAGGATAGTAGTTAAATATCTGTATACTTGAATTAGGGCTGGGCGATATTGGAAAAATCTGTCATTACTATATTTTGTATTTCAGTGATATATTTTGCGATGTGAGTACAATTGATTTAACAGGTTTATTTGTGTTGATTGGGGGGATTTTGTAGGGGAGTGAATCTTGAATGATAAATAAACAAGTAAATTACAAACATAGATGAAATATAGTAAAGATAAAAATGAATTATAGATTTCAGGTACAGATATTGAATAATCAACACTGCATAGTCTTCATTGTATATTATTTAATATTTATTAAAGTTACAATAAGTTTCTTGTGGCCGGATGTTTTAAAATCTGAAATATTGCAATGTTCACACAGTCACAGGCCTTAAAGGGACAGTTCACTCGAAGATTAAAATGTACTCACTATTTACTCACACTTCACTTGTTTCAACACTATAGGAGTTATTAAATAATATTTTGTTTGTTCATTAAAAAAAAGAAAGCTCATAAATGTTTGAAAAAAGTGAAGGGTGTAATAAATATGGTAAGTAATTTTGGGTGAAATATCTCTTTAAAAATGCATGCAGATGATAAACTTTTACTCCGTTATAAATAAACTCTATATTAAACTATTAAACTAAACTAATCTCAACATTGCATATCCTGCGACGTGACTATTGCGGATGCACGCATTGCGATATCAATGCTGAAACGATATATTGTGCAGCCATAACTTGAATATAGGTTAGTTGTCTTTACTTCTTTTCAGTCTTTTTCCAAAAACTTGCTCTCACGTTGTTAGTGCTGTGTAAGCATTTTAAAAATGTATTTTACATGGATATAAAAAACAATTTAAACACAATAGATTGTTGCGTCGTCTATGATATGCTGTAATAAATTTGAACGTCATTGGTTTTCTTATTTACCCTGTATACGTAGACATTACATGAAACATTACGTCAAGAACATGTATTTGAAAGTTCTGGAAAAGTCTTGGAATTTTAGTAGTAAAAATGTGTATAAACCCTGAAACTCGGTCCTGGAGATTTTAGCTCGAACTTGCTTCTACACACCGGCCAGGAAGTTTCTAGTGTAGACCGTTTTGGGGGATGTAAACAAAAACAATAGTCCCAACGTATTTCCTGTTTTACATTTTTAATTTCTATAGATTCTGGGAATCCCGAAAGAGCCACATATTGATAATGTTATGATAGCTGTTTTTAACATCAAGTTATGATTGAATTTCCTCTTGTTACAGTTATGGAATAGTTTGAAAACAAGCAGGAAATGATCATGGGCCAATGACATATCTACATTGAAATGGTCGCTTGATTGGCTGGTTCAGGTGTGTTTGATTAGGGTTGAAGCTAAACTCACCAGGACACCGTCCCTCAAGGACTGAGTTTGGACACCCCTGCTATATTGTTTACCATGGCACTTTGAATATTCTGTCTACAATTACATGCAAATATGATTTCAAAACAAAATTAGCACTATTTATTTGACTGAGAACAATGTTGTGCTTTGATAGTCATTGGCTGCTAATATGATTTTACTATTTAGAATATTTTTCTGAATTTTATTATTAAGGAAGAAGTCTGAATGTGCGAATATAAAACCAACTTTGCCTTGATCTGAACAGGTGCGTCTGTGACAGACTGGACTATTGTCAAGTCATTGAATAGGGTTATCAGAGTTTAAAGTATGTTGTGTAATATACTGCAGCTGTTATTAAGGGACTATCATTAGCGGCATTTTTATTTAACAATGTAATCATACGCTTGTTTGTGGTAAAATATCATTATTATTGCCCAGTTGCACACCCGCGCACCTCTCAAAAAATGTAACTACACGTCATACTACACTGAAGATGATTGGAATCTGTGCCAGAGATGCCTGGAGATGGCATATTTTCCATTACAATAAAATTATTATTTACATTAAAATATTTATTTATAGAAGATTCAAGAAATGCGTTGTTAAATATTATTTACAGGGTATACAAGAGTTCTTTTATGTAGTAGAGAAGCTGCTTATTTTATTCGATTAATATGAAAAACATCGAAAATAATTAATTTTGTTTTACTTTTTTAATAAGAAATAAGTGACTGTTGGTTTTAGGCAATGTATGTTTTAATTTCAATTTTTTAACTTTGATCTTAAATGAA
>NC_079441.1:8912255-8927255 GCF_903798145.1 Danio aesculapii
TGGTGAACAGTGGTTCAAATATTGATGGATCACACACAGATTATATTTGGAGGTAATTGCTGAATTCCCAAAATAAATGGATCTCTTTGGGGGGGAAATGTCAAACTATTAATTATCCTGTGTTAAAGTTGAAAAACGGGCTGTTTCGCAGTAGTATGTGTATAATTTAATTGGTTATTGTCTTGTATAGTTGTGTGTAGGGCTGCACAATATGTCATTTGAGCATCGATATTACAACGTGCATCCGCAATGGTCACATCACATGATTAGATTAATTATTAAAGATTAAAACATAAACATTAGGCATGGATGTATTGCAATCGTGATTTTTGAAAGTATCACAGCGATTTGTAACTTTATTATTACCATTTGATGAGTCTCCCTATGCAGTTTAATAGAGAGCTTGGACCCGAAAGCTGCTTCGCGTGACGTCAGACTTAACAAGCAGATAGAACAATTCAATTCATCTGGTGAAATTATATTCATATTCCAATATATACCGCAGGAAAACTAAATTTTGCAAACACATGGAAGTTTCAACGTATTTGCTGCCCTTAAATAGATGGATCTCTGAGGGGAAAATGTAAACGTTTTATCTAGTCTTAAAGTCGAAATTGGACTGTTTCGTAATGTGTGTATTTGTATGTTTTAGTTGGTAAATGTCTTGTATAGTTGTGTGACCGTTACCACAATGGAAGTTTGCAAATATTTACTAGTGAACAACAGTGGCTCAAATTTGTGGATCACACACAGGTTATTTTTGGAGGGAATGGCTAAAGTCCCAAAATAAATCGATCTCTGTGGGGAAAAATGTCAAAAATTATTATGCGTCCAATGTTAAAGTCGAAAATGGTCTGTTTTGCAGTAATATTTGTGATTAGCATTTGTATGTTTTAATTGGTAAATGTCTTGTATAGTTGTGTGACTGTCAACACAATGAAAGTTTCCAAGTATTTACTGTTGAGTAGTGGTTTAAACACAGGTTATTTTTTGTAGGGAATTGCTGAAGTCACAAAATAAATAGATCTCTGTGGGAAAATATGTCATATACTATTATTCAGTATTAATGTTAAAAAGGGCTGTTTTGCAGTAATATTTGTGATTGGGCATTAGTATGTTTTAATTCAGTGGTTCTCAACCTTTTTCCCTGCAGGCCCACTACTTTCTCTGATTAATTTTCGAAGGCCCACCTGTTATTATAGGCCCACCTGGTTATTATACTATACTATATTACATTATTTTATATTACGTTATATTATACTATACTAACATTATATTATGTTATATTGTTATATTGTACTATACTATATATTATATTATACTAATACAGTATATGATACTATATTACATTATATTATATTATATTATATTATAATATACTAATATTATGTTATATTATACTATACTAATATTATATTATGTTATATTATACTAATATTATGTTATATTATGTTATATTATATTATACTATACTAATATTATATTATGTTATATTATATTATACTAATATTATGTTATATTGTACTATACTAGTATTATATTATGTTATATTATACTAATATTATATATATTATTAAAACAAATATATATTAAACATTTATAGCATTTTATAAAGAATATAATTTTATTTACATTTAAATATATGTAAAACTAAAATTTACTAAATATATTTTATTATTTATTTATTTTTTTTAAACATGCACAGATTCAAAGAGAACCACAGGTCAACAGGGATATTGCAAAAGACCAGCTTCTGCTTTAAACTTGACTCTCTGAATATCTACTATTATGTCTACTATTGTAAAATATACAGACAAATGTAAAATACAGTAAAACACCCTGAATCTGTTGAAGCATGTCGATCTGATGGCGGCTAGTTATTATTGGGAGATTGCTGACAGGAACAGTGAATAGCTCCGCCAGAGCGCATCTGAAGCTCACATGCAAGTTTATTTTACATTCTATGGCAGAAACACCATTGAGCCTCGCTAGATCCTCCTGTATGGGCGCGCGTCTGTTATAATACACTCACAGGACATTAATTTGGACAACTATGCGGATATATAAAATAGTTCACACAAAATACACAACAAAATACTTCACTTTCACTTCACACAGTTTTTGAATGAACAGACTTGCGTGAATAGTTGCAGACACGATCATGAGGCTGTTTTTTGCGCCGATTTTAAAGTAATCATCTGAGAGCAGGAGAAAGTGCATCAATTCGATCATTTTAATATAGCATATTATAACGAAATACAAAATTATAGTATAATACTAAGAGTTCATTTAATCTCGCGGCCCACCTGCAGGATCGCTGAGGCCCACCAGTTGAGAATCCCTGTTTTAATTGGTAAATGTCTTCTATGGTTGTGTGATAGTTGACACAATGGAGCTTCAACAATTGGTAAATCACACACAGGTTATTGTTTTTTGAAAGGAATTGCTGAAGTTTCAAATTGAGTGGATCTCTGTTGGAAAAAAATGTCAAGCTATTATTTATCTAATGTTAAAGTCAAAAACGGGCTGTTTTGCTGTAATAATTGTGGTTAAAGTTTCAAAGTATTTACTCCTGAACAGTGGTTCAAAAATTGGTGCATCACACACAGGGGTCATTTCTCAAGAACAGTAGCTGGAGAGTTTTTAAAACTTTACTTGTTAACAACATTCCTGCTGTTACTGAGGCACTATTTTTAAATCAAACTTTCCAGGAAACATCCTGTAATTTGAGCATTTTTAATAGAGCTGTACTGAAGCTCATAGTTCTGTTTTGTACAGTAAATTTGAAGTTGTTAATTTGAAACCTGACACAACAGGTAATATCTTAATTTTAGCATGTGATCTTTATGCTTTTTTTGTCCTTTATTGCTTTTGTCCCAAACATCATCTTGAATATAAATGTTAAAATAACCTAAGTGTTATTTTAAGCAGCAGATAAACTGAAAATGACAATATTTAGCCTTGCTCAGATTTCTATGCATATCAGATTGGAATTTGGTCTTCGATTTAATAATATATAATAATCCATCATGATGGAACATGTTGTCATTTAAGAAATCCTGTTGTTTGCTGTAGGAAAACCAACTCAACGTGCCACAATAACACTTGCTAAATCAGTACAGCTTACTTTTGGGTACTTTTCTTTTCTGTATTCTGTACCTGGTACATTTTTTTTAGCACCACATATGATGCATACACTCTGTTGATCACATATTGGTCAGAGAGAATCATCATTACCAGTGTCATTGACTTTGTGACACAAGATACCAAACAAATTTTCATATATTTAAATATTGTATATATATTTAAATTAGTAGCAAGCAAGCAGCCACTGATGTGTTTTTGGTTTTTCCCCCTGCAAGAAAATCACCTGAAATGACCTGGAATTAAAAAGTTTTTCAGGAAGTCATGGCAGATTCTCATATACTGATAATCCTTCTCACTTTAAATGGTACTAAACTGCAGTGTAAATAAAAATCAAACCAAGGAAAACTGAACTGAAGTGAGCCGTGCCAGACTTTACCATCACCTGTACTGGAAAAGCATTTTGATTTTTGCATATGGTGGCACCAACACCTGATTTGGTTGTGAGAATAAATTATTTTCTCTAAAGACTTTTTAGAAAAATATCCTGATATAATTAATTATAAGTCCATATCTCCCATCCCTAGCCAGTCCCTCCAGGAATTTGCGGGACTTTTTTCGGATTTATATACATATACAGTTGAAGTCATAATTATTAGCCCTCCTGAATTATTAGCCCCCTGTTTATTTTTTCCCCCAGTTTCTGTTTAACAGAGAGAAGATTTTCTTCAACACATTTCTAAACGTAATAGTTTTAATAACTCATCTCTAATAACTGATTTATTTTATCTTTGCTATGATGACAGTAAATAATATTTGACTAGATATTTTTCAAGACACCTCTATACAGCTTAAAGTGACATTTAAAGGCTTAACTAGGTTAATAAGGTTAATCAGGCAGGTTTGGGTAATTGGGCAAGTTATTGTATAACGATGGTTTGTTCTGTAGACTAATAATAAAAATATAGCTTAAAGGGGCTAATAAAATTGATCTTAAAATGGCTTTTAAAAATTAAAAACTGCTTTTATTCTAGCCGAAATAAAACAAAAAAGACTTTCTCTAGAGGAAAAAACATTATCAGACATACTGTGAAAATGTCCGTGTTCTGTTAAACATCATTTGGGAAATATTTAAAAAAGAAAAAAAATTCAAAGAGGGGCTAATAATTCTGACTTCAACTGTGTGTGTATAAGTCTTTTATTATATATATCTATTGCTTTTAGACCCAAACATTTGGTTCTGTAACTTATAAAAAAAAAAAACATTAATTTCAATTTTTCATTTGTAACCAAATAACAATTAAACTCAATTAAACAATTAAATCTTTTTTTTTTTTTTCATAGCTTGTTGCTATTTGTCAACTAGAGCTTCTGTTATGTGGTGTGCCCTCAACAAGTCTTCAAGTAATTTCACTTACCTCCATTTTTTGAAAGTCTTTCGGAGTAATATACTCATTGGTCAAGTGCACACGTATGGTCCGGCGCAACCTTCGCATGGCCCTCGCCATGGCTAATGCAGACGTTGACACACACCTCTCAAAAAATGAAACTACACATCGCAACGACGTAGCACAAGCTCTGTGATTGGTCGGCTTGGTTTTGGTGACAAGTGTGTGCGGTGCTGAGAGTCGCAAACCTGATAGAGGGAGTGTTTACAAGTGTTGAGCTCCAGATGGAAACCTTTGTTTTGTTTACCTTCATGAATAGTTACATGTCCGCCGGTTCCTAACTCTGAGCGAATTTGAGCTACTTGTAATGTTCAGAAAAAACAGAACACCCATGAAGAACTTTATAGAGAAGAACATAACCTAGCTAGCAATCCAGAGGTGTTACTGCAGAGCAACACAAACAGCATGCAGGTGGTCACTCGACGCGGAAGTATAGCCTTTATGCCTTTACAGACCAGCGTAAAGGTATATACTGCTACCTATGATATTGATGTGTGTAAAATTAAAAATCATGGCTTAGTGAGGGTTGTTTGCATCCACATGGCCTTTGTTTTGGGTGAATCCGCGTCGTAATGACCTCATAGAAAGCGTCTAGACCCTGAATGTGTGGAAAATCTGCAGCATTTCAGAAAAAAATGCGAGATCCGCAAAATTTTGCAGAGCTTGATTTTGCATTTCAATTCAGCAGTCGCAAAATCCTGGAGGGACTGCCTATCGCAGAGGTATGCAATCACATATTTTGACAGGCAGGTAGGACAGCCTATCGTAATGTTTGGACTTAATGCTTTGATTGGATGAGCTTTTCTTTGCCTTCCACCTTCCACATAATATTAGAATACGCTAATACAATTGGAAGGCTTAATTTAATGATTGCTATCAGGATGCTAGACTACAACCAGCATAATAAAACATGTTTTTCAAGACCATCACCTTTAATAGCAGCCCTTGCAAGTGTAATTACTATACTGTGAACAACAGTAGCCCTTCGGTTTGACTTGCTTTAACCTTCCACTATGCTGACAGCTATACCCTGAAATTGATCTTGGGAGGTACCGCTTGTAGAAAGTACTCGGATGGCAGAGTAAATGAACTCCGAGCCTGTTGCATGTCTGCTAGCGTAACGGTAGTAAGTCACTGCCTTCTTTGTAGACCCGCAGACATTTGCTAGATGTTAATGTTGTGTTTACTTGTTGACGCAGAGATCATAATCGTACTGAACTGTATTTCAGAGTTGACAAGGTAATTTAAAATTCATTGGATTGTGAAATTAGTTTTAATATTAGATGAACGCCAGTCCGAGGACCCTCCATGCTGCAGCATTAGGAAGCCAGCAAATTATAAATATGTAAACATGGCCTTAGTGATAATTGTGACCTTTTGGAATTGTTTTATCAGTTTGCCAATGCTATTATACAGAACTTTTTGAAAACATGTTTTGGACAATTGGAAAGTCCAATAGTGCATTGACAACAATCTGCCTGCTTTAGCATTCATGTCTACAGCAGAATGGTGCAGTACGATTTGCATGATGATGATTAGTATTTTAGCTTTGGGATATTCTAGCGCAAGCGCTGGTTACAGTGGTGCTTACCTTAGCAATTATCTACTTAAAATTGACTCCAACCAATATGGGTTTAAAGTTTATAATCTGAAGTTGAAAAGTTCTCTGTTTGTATTCAATGCAAAGGCGGAATCCTTCAGACTCATTTGAATAAATTAAAACTCATTAAACTGAGAACATAGCTCACAGTGCATTTTAATGCTAATCTCTTTTAAGTATTACCATATCAGCACCTGACACCTTTCTCAGGCCATTTGCTCCATCCAAACATTCGCCTTTTTTATTTTTTATCCGAGGTGTTTGTTCATGTAAGATAATGCACAAAGGATTTGACTTTTTAATGTGTTATTTACCTCCTCTGTGCTTTCTCCTGGGGTTTTTGGCCCGCTTCTGGTCCATTGTGCGCTAAGTCCTTTTCTGTTTATGGAGCATAATGCATTTCGTAAGGCAATGGGCAGAATTTCTTGGACTGTCCAAAGGAAAATCCTTTTTTCGACAAAACATTTGAAGGGTAGAGTCTGTCGGGAGTATTCTCTCCAGCTTTAGCATGGTGAGCAGTTTCTATAACTATAACTTTGTTCTTCTTCCCATTAATCTATTGCAGTTTTTACGCTCTAGAAATGATAGAAGTCCTACATGTTGCCATAAAACGTCCTATATTCATTCAGTCAGCAGCAGTGTTTCAGTCTTATGACCCTCTTCAGGCGATGATATTGTCGGTATGCTGTGCACCTGCTTGCGAACTTCCAGGTGTGTGTGTGTGGTTTTAGGGGTTTATGCAAGTAATAAATTAACTTCAGAGGTTTTTTTGAAGGAAAAGTCAGTCAATTAAACTTTCCTAAAGTCGTCAGAAAAAGGAAAAAATGTTCCTCATAACATTTTTTTTTAAAACTTGGTGTTCATTAGGTTGAGCCTGACAGTGCAGGTTTCACCGCAGCGCTCGCAGTGTCTCTCTCCCTTTCTCAGTGTGAATTATTTACAATGCTCTTAATGAAGCAGACAGAGCTGCCTTGGACTGTTGGATGGCAAATTCTGATGCTTGGTCTGTACCTGGGATCCAGGGCTATGTTTGTTTCTTGTTTTATAGTTAAAACTATAGATATTTTTTGGGACTTGTCACCTTTATCAGGCTTGTGTCTCTACTGCCAAATGGTACCTTTTTGGAGTACGACACTGTTGCAGTCTCACCACAATCAGACAAACCTGGGCTACCTAATCAAGCTTATGTTTTTTTTTTTTTTTTCATAAAAGATTTTTTTCATGTTTTTCACAACTCCTTTTATTTAGTTTTTAGGGCAGTAGTACATCCAGCAGAAAAGGAACCTCAACATCAAAAACTACTGGTCCAAAATATTTGAAGTGTTTCTTGATATAAAAATATATTATGTTGAATGTGGAAAAAAGTCATTGTTTTTTTTACTTAGGCATTTAAAAAGAACTTTATTTTGGAGCATCAATCACAATACCGTAAAACCGTGATATTTTTATCTAAGGTCATCCAGGATGTCTGCGGGGTCTAAAATTGTCTTAATGTCTTGTTTTAATTACAAAACTTTAGGCCTTAAATATTGACTAAAGTGTTAAAAAATGTTAAACAGATTTTAATTTTCCCATGTCCACGCAAAACTACCCAATAAGGCCAACAACTGTAAACAGTATACAGTCACCAACAATACATCTCAATAAAACTTAACAAAACTCTGTTTACAACTCTGTTTAACAATGTGGTTCTTCACAATAACATTTGTAAGTTCTCCATATGTTTATAGACCATACAGTATGTGGTGAGGACCCTGACCTGGACAGAATGTTGTGCGTTTAATTTATTATAGTTTTTAAAGCTTGTCAAAAGGTTAAAAATGGAAACGAAATAAAGTGTACATATTTGTTTTGACACTAAGTAATATTAAAGTAATTTGATTTTATTTATTTTAACGGGACAAGTAAAAATCTTTATGGTTTAGCCCTGTTTAAGTCTAAAATTTTATTCAAAATGGTCTTAAAAGCGTCTTAAATGGCCCATTTCCATTGAGTGGTACTGTACGGTTTTCTTCAGTACACTTTTATTGTGGTTTCACTTTCAAATGGTACCTAAAAGTGAACCGTATCGTACCACTTTTTGGGTACCCTTTGCAAAGGGTACCTAGCACGACAAAAGTGTACCTAAAGGCGGAGCTAGACATCCAGCTGAATGCTTTTACAGAGATGTGTCACTCGCTCGTGCAACAAGCCAGGTGAATGAAAACAAAGGAACTGCCATGTTTTAAATGCACAGCTGAGGCATTACACCAGGGGTCACCAAACTTGTTCGTGGAGGGCCGGTGTCCTGCAGATTTTAGCTCCGACCCTAATCAAACACACCTGAACAAGCTAATCAAGGACTTACTAGGTATACTTGAAACACCCAAGTTGGAGCTAAACCCTGCAGGGACACCGGCCCTCCAGGACCGAGATTGGTGACCCTGCATTACACCATAATAATGTATACATATAATAACGAGCCATGGTCGACCCAAGCTCAAACAAACCTTGTGGTCGTCTTGATGAACAGCCACAAAGCCAAGAAGAAGAGCAGAATCTACCCTATGCCCTGTATTTTTTTTACAAGGCCGTCTAAAGCACAAGTGGTTTCGCTTTCTCGTGTGCGTTCACCACGCATCTATATTTGAAATAACTTACTTGTTGAGCTGATGATAATAACGTGTGCATGATTATTGAAGCACGTCTGACACCCGATACTTTCAGAAATGGACAAACGCGAGACTGACGCGTGAAAAAACAAAAGAGCAAATGATTCTTTCGGAAAACTAAAAGATGAACAAACTGCCATGTTTAACTATTATCTTTACCTTTTGGACTATTATGAATGACTGAATTACTTTCTAATAGAGGTTACATGTGCTAGTGAAGATTAAATACCCTATATATATGTGGCTATGTGTTGTTTTTCAACCCAAATAAGGACTAAATGTATGCTGTGTGTAGTGTATCTGTAATTTGTAACATATCAGAGACTGTAAGGGTCTGAATGTGTTCATATGTGCGGCATTTATATTTATTTTATATAAAAGCCTACTGTAACGTCTGCAATTTCACACTGTCATTGATCTGCAGTTATAATCATGTTCATAGAAAGGTTAGAAATGAAGTATTTATGTGTATAAAGCTTCTGTTTAGTGAGAAGTGCTTCTCATATAATATGTGAACGACCCGTACAGCTTTACTGTAGACATTTCCTCGAGCGAGAATGACGTTAACTGAAACAGTTGACGTTGAGTCATACACCACCATTGGTACCCTTTTAGCAGTGGAAATGCAAGCCTGATAAAGGTGACCCACACCGTACTGTACCACTCAGTGGAAACAGGCCAAAAAACGTGCAGAAACCCTACTATCATACCATTAGAATCTTATACCAGCCAATGCCTAACCGGGACATTAATTTGTAAGATTTAAACACGCATTTTATTGGATATTTATGTCAGGGTGGCCCTAGCTGCTGAATGTTCAAGAAGTGTTTGTGCATCAAACACTTACTTACAAAAAACATGTACAGAAAAAAAATGTACGTAATGTCCTTTGCTGTTTATGTTATTGCTTTGTTTTGCATTTCATGTAGTCCTCAGGTCGTGGTTTATGTATTCAGTGGAGAAACTCTGGTTTAATGGGACAAATTGCTGCATCTTGGATGCTTTTAGTGGAAATGCGACAATTGCCTTGGAGTTATGGCGCTTCCACACATGTGCCTGTTTTATTCAGCTTTGCTGCTCTTGTAGCCTCAGAGCTTGGGAGGAAAAGCAACTGCGCTACTCTGTCATAATTACAGCAAGTACATTGTATGCTTCCATGAAGTCTGAACACTGCTAGAAAAAACATAGTTATATAAACAATGAATAGATTAGATTGTTTGCTGTTTAAAAAAATAAATAAAATAAAATCCTGTCCTTGTGTTGAGGGCACAGAATTGTCGATGAAGCTTTTCCTGAAGCTATTTTCACATAAAACATTCCTAATGATTTTGATGCCTGTATTGAACAGTACAATCCATTCGCACTACAGAACACAGACAAAAAACCACTTGAAGACCAAAAATGCTTTTAGATTTACAACTTGTTTATATTCAACCTTCAAGGTTCCTGTCGAAAGTTGAAACTGCATTTGTTTTGAGCTGCTTCTGCTGATATTTAGTTTTTTCTTGCAAAATTTCTCATTTATTATATTGGAGAAAGGTTGTGAAATACAATGGAACTGCCTACTCGCCTCTTTAAATGCTGTTTCCCCTTTCACTAGCCTTCGTTTGTCCTGATTTAAAGGCAGAACTTCTTCTGTAATTACTGTACTGTGTGCACTGGTCCCTTGGTTTGACTCTCTTTAACCTTCCTCTTTGCTGACAGCTCTGCCTTGAAAATGATCTGCATGGCTGATCAATGGCGCACTCTTAGACGGCTACATTTTTTTTTTGCGCTTTTCCCTGAATTCTAGGATGTCTCAGAGCCATTTAGCAGTCTAGAATTAAAGTATTCCTATTCCAGCCTCCATCTGAAGAGGAATTATCTCTTATGGAGGGTAGCACTAATTAAAGTTTACATTGAAATCACATCATTTAAAGAGTCATTGCGTGCTAGCTTTAGCATACAAATGATGGAGCATGCATTAATCTTCTTTAACTACCCTGAGTAGGGCTGCCTGAGTAACATTGCAATATTTTTTTATTTTTGTGATGTGTATTGCGATATGAATACAGTTTCACTATATGATTTAAAGGGCACCTATGGGGAAAAATCTACTTTTCAAGCTGTTTGGACAGACATATGTGTAGGTATAGTGTATAGACCGTCATATTAGGGTGATATAAATGCACCCAGTCCTTTTTTTTTTTAATTTAACAGTATAAAAACGGTGGACCAATTGGAGCGGTCTTCAGATCGACCGCAACTTGACGTAGGAGTGCGGTCCCCCCGCCCACCAATATTAATTGACAGGCGCGCATCACCATATCCTCAGTTTGTTGTGTTTCACATCGGCCATTTTCAACCTGTGAGTCAAAGCGATATCACTAAAGGAACATGCTTGCTCTGTTTTTAGATGTAAGGCTCATTGTGCTCAACACAAGATCAACATTCACCACATGATCGCTCTAATCGGAATTATTGTTTGTAACTTAGTTTGTTTGTAGGTAGGTTTGCAAACGTGTACTTTTCATTGCGTCTATCTTTAAAGTTTAGCCGTTTGCATTTCTCGCAGACACAGAAGCTCCCTGTGATCTTAACTAGGTGCAGCTGGAAAGTGCGAGCGCGTTGCCTCGTGTGCTTCCCTCCATTGGAAATAAAATAACAAATTTGCCTGCGGGTCGCACCCTAGAAACAGTGTCGCGCCACGCAGCACCATGCATTTCAGAATGCTAAACATGGGTTTCTATCAGGGTACACACAACCGCACTTCAAGTCGGTGGCTTCCGCCCAGCCACGATTCGGGACACTTCATATTTCTGCTACGCCACAGAGTGCCATCTGAATAGTATCATTTTTAACAACATCCGAATGTGCGTGTCTGAGTGTGCCGCATCCTGGCTCTGGTGCCTCAGTCAAAGTTAATTCAGTGTGCGTGGTTATTGGTCTCGGAACTTTAAACTAGCGCACAGTTGGCTGTAAAACTATACAAAGACACAAATGATTTTGTACTCTCTGCTTGGTCTGTGTCCGACTCGTACATGTACAGCTGAATGCTGGTTCTCTCACTCATGTTGCTTCTCTCTGTCTGCTGCTAAACACTCTCTTTGTCTGCTCTTGGCTCTGCCCCCTTGTTACGTTGGGCGGGAAGTCTAAACTAATTTTCATGTGAAGCCACACGCCCCTGAAACGGCTGCCTGTGTACACAGCCCCAAAATGAAAGTTTTTAACATTATAATAAAACAATCTGAATTGCGTTTTGAACTGAACCTAAACTTGCACACTAAGAAGAACCATAATATTAATATTAACTCTTATAAAAGGGGTAAACTATGTGCCCTTTAATCTATTTATTTGCAATAAATTTTATATGCGTACGCAAGCCCCGCACCTCCATTGGAAATAACAAACTTATGTGAATGGCCCTTAAAATTATAATATTGGCCCCTTCAGGTGCTCACAAATTAGCTCTAGGTCTTTAAGGGTTAATAGCCTCAGCTATAGTTAAAATCAGCCTTTAATCCAGTGTGCGAACGTATTGTGTATAAACTCGGAACTTTAAACTAGTGCACAGTTAGCATAACTTTTATTTGCAGCCAGTTTGTTCTGTGCAGAAATGTGGTGTTGAGAAGCCTTTACTGTTAATTAACCGTGACGAATTAAAGTGAGGTTAATAGTGAAATCAGGTATACGTTGCATCCCTAGTCCATCCCCAGTGCATTTTTGTGTTTGCATGTGTTGAGAGTATTTTCATGTTGGGTTGACCGATTGATCGAAAAGTAATGGCAATCGACATTCAGAACCTATAATCGATCTAATTTTTCTAGGTCAGTTTTTTTCAATGTGTGGTCATGTGTGGAGTCACATGACCCGGCTCTGTTTACACTTCTGCAACGAGCACAGCATATGGTCTGGCGCAGCCGTCATGCGGTCGCATGCTTCTCGCCGTCTAATGCCAATGCTGACCTCTCAAAAAATGCAATTAGAGGTCGCGACAATGCATAGCGCAAGCACTGTGATTGGTCAGCTTGGTAGCGTTGACGAGTGTAGGCGGCACGGAAAGGATAACTATATTATTATTAATGAACGTTTGTTTTATTAATTGAGTTAAATGAAATGTTCAATTAATCGAAATTTAGATTTTTTTTTTTACACCAAATTGCCCACCCTATTTTCATGCAGAACCATCTATAAATACAATCAAGAAAATAGATACAATTAAAAGAGTTTTATTATTTCCTGAGTCTAACAGCATTCGAGTACAATAACTGAATGATATTAATAAAACTAATTAAATCAAATTAATCATAGTTGAGGTCACAAATGGTACAATTTCTTATACCTAAATGATTTTAAAATCATTATACAATCACAGGCATCAAAAACGCATGCAAATGATAAATCATAACACAAACTCAACATTGCATATCCTACGATATAACTATTGCCAATTATCCCATTGCGATATCAATGCTGAAACTATATATTGTGTAGCCCTAACCTTTTTGAAAACAACTAGATGTTTAATGGTTTCTGAAGCAAATGCGAGTTCTTTTGCTCATGATTTTACTTTGTGGTTGATGAACTATTTTGGGTTGTAAATTTGCGATGATAATCTGGTCTCCAGGTCCCTCCTTTCATTGTCTGCAAGTAGTAAATCATAATTCGGATCTCTTGGGATAGCTCTTCACAACGAACCACATGACTTGAGGTATGATTCATGTTTGAGGTTTAATAATTAGAGTTTGGGATTTCAATATGCACAGTAGCTCTTACGAATTCTGGAGTGGGTGATTCAAATTGGTTGTTGCTTAAGAGTGTTTATATACCAATAAAAAGATCCCTTCCTGTTTGCAATCCACCCCATTTTTGATGTTTTTATGAAAACCCTGTTTCTGTATCATCCCGAGTCACTGGATCAGTATTTTCCCATTGTTTGGCACTCTCTTAATGTCTCTGTCAAGTGTATGTTGGTGTGTGTGTGCCCATTCACTCCGTGCCAGTTTCCCACCCCTGCCAGTTAATCTCATTTCATAGCGACATCCTTTCGTGATCCCCATGAGGACTCCAAGAGGACAGACAGCCGTTTTTAATCAGGGAGCGTTCACAGGTACGATTTACCGGATGAGCTTGAGCCCGAGACTTACATGGTCCATGGCCCCCTATCCCACTTTCCCATTTAAGATTAAGGTTTTACTCCCTTTGTGCGCAGGACATGGGGCTCCTGCTGGTAAACTGAGTACAGCAAAGCAGTAAATCCCAAAATGATAAGACGGGAGCAGTCGGTCACCAGAGCCTCCCCAATAAAAACGGCAGTAAACTGACAGGAGTGGTTTCAGCGCAGTGATGGACTTAGATTGTTTTGCACCTACCAAATGGAAAAGGTGGGAAAATGTACTTCTATTAAATTACTTTGAGTTCAAGGCAGCGGCCCGCTAGCTGACTCGAAACAACTCAATTTTAGCAAGGGATGTCCTACTGACTTCTTTCTGACTTGTCTTGCCCTCGTCTGTTAGAGGTCTGCCATGCCCACAGATTTAAAAAGAAATCGAGTTGATAGACTAAATGGGTGTGTTAGATGCTGTACTTGGTCCCTTTCAAAATGGGATATTTTGAGGAATGTCGAAATGACACGTTAACTCTTAATGTATGCCCAGACATTTTATTTTGAACAGATCTCTGCTTTTGTGTTCGGTAGAAGAAACATTTGCACAGTTTTGGGAAAACAGATGAGCATACAAGCACTCATACGAATAATGATCATCCTATTTTTTTTCAGCACAAAAGAAACGGTGGACTGTTTTATTTTTTGTTGATGGATACTTGGTTACAACGCATTGAGTGCTTCAGGAAAAGGGATATAGAGTGACAAAATAACAGGGAAGTGTCTTAAAATCCGAACACCAGTAGATATGAGACTTATTTGAACATGATTGAATGGATCACTTAAAAGTGAAGGTTAAGGATTGACTATCGAGCCTAAAGGCTGATCTAAATCGTGCTCTAAATAAAAGCAACGGCACATGATAGAATATTTTCCACATTAAAATTTTTTGTGCTAACTAACACCTGAAATTTATACTTTAGAAATATCTCCTATTTCTTGCAGCTGAAGTATAGAATACTATGATAATGATTGCTAATATTGTGAGTTTGAATGCCATTTTACATCACAAGTATTGCCATACTACTGAAAGCAGCAGCAGATAATTCACCTCAGATCTTGAAAATAAAATAA
>NC_079441.1:8932255-8959755 GCF_903798145.1 Danio aesculapii
AGATAGCTTCTAATACATTGATTCATTGCCAATTTTCAGCTTAAAAATCCATAAAAATCGGTGCTGGAATCATCTACTTTCTACAATAATCCACAAGCCAGTGGGAAAGAGCTATCCTGGTCTGCCCACAAAATCACCCCTGGAGCACTTCATGGGGCTTACTGTTGAACATATGCATCCGTGCACCGCTTTAGCAAGGAGGAAAAAAAAATTTCTATTCGGTAAACAGACTGTTCTGCCCTCACTTTTGTAAGGCTTTTAAGTGTAGTAAAGCCCTTCAGTATAACAACCAGCATTTTCTAAGCGAAACATTTAGACCAGATCCAAGCAGTATGGTAGATTATCAGTTTGTCAGCGTGAGAAGCAGATCATCGTCTCTGCCAAGATCTCGAGAGTCCATCCCAGACTACTTTAAAGCTAGTCTGAAGTTATGTTTTGAGTCTGCACGGCTATTAAGTAACGCAGCAGGGAGCTGTGCTACTGGAGCTGTTAACGCTCACCCGCTGAGACATGCAGCTCCATCCCCCTCCGATTCTTCAACTAGTCTGTCAATGAGGCTTATGACTGAGAATCGGCTAGCGAGACGCCGACATCAGAGTCATTCAGAGACGTGGCTTGAGAGGAAAGGAAGCAAGTGTATTCTGCCGTGAAGCGTGGACTAATTTTTAACTGCCCGCGGTTTGTGTGACAGACACACAGCAACTATAAAACCCGGCTCGTCCTCCTCCGCTTTTCACACCTACGCAGTTTTTACCGCAGTTCATCTCTCCCTGCTGATCTTTTTATATTTGCTTCCTTCCCTTCTAGCGGTCCTTTCCAGTTCTCTGAATGTGTTTCTGTCACTGACTGCATGTTAACAGCACCTGCAGGCTCGGGCAGGTGTCTTCTACATCCTGTAGTCTGGATGTTGGAATAACACTCCCGTGTACCCGAGGTCAGGAAAGAAACCTTCAGTTTTGGATTCGATTCGCATCTGATTGGGTCTCTGGTGTCGGCTGTGGATTTTCAACCGTGACTCATTGTTCCTAACATAACTAGGATGGAATTTCTGTGGATGTCCTTTATTACTGAAGCATTTACAGTGAAATGTATTCCAGTTGGCTTGCGACTGACATGCTGGAGGTTGTATTACTCTGTAACAATATTTCTCAAACTTTTTTGACTCCGAGGCCCTAGACCAGGGGTTCCCAATCCTGTTTCTGGAGCTCTACTTTTCTGCAGAGTTCAGTCGCAACCTTGGTCAGCTGTCTTTAGTTACCAAGTGCTCCTCCAGATCCTACTTTAGCCATGACCACATGTACACAGGTATTTTTATAAACAGTTTTTCCTGCTTTTGTTTTTTTTTTAAATCTAAAAGATTCTTAGTATGACAATCTCATGGCCGCCAGCGACTCAGATCGCGTCTTTGATAGTTCACACTGTGTGATTGTTACTCGCGTGAATGAGCACCAATTTGCCTGTGATTTCAGGCATTAGTCTGCGATTTCTCAACCTATCGGCGAGTAAAAATCGGGGCTAAAATCATGCAGTCTGAAATCGGCATAAGACACGGGGCCATTATAGCATTTTTTTTGAGGCAGCATGTGAAATTAATTTGAAATGAGATTTAAAAAAAACTTATTGTAATGGGCATCTTGTCAGGGAAACTCGTGTCTGTAATCAGTTGTAAATCTCCGAAGGCAGGAGGATGCTCGCATGGAAACTGCAAGTTCGCCACAACGAAGAGACATCGTTGAACTTTAATTGCTTTTATTGATTCTCCTTGACTGATGAAAAACACAACTATGAAATCATGATTTATTTCTAAATTTCGACTGAAGTTATGTGGTATTTTCATGTGTTTTCAGATCAGCCACAACACAGAGCTATATGTCACTGAGAAGTGACTCAACTGTCAAATCACAGAACAATTCTGATAAAATTCTGATTTTTTTTATTTTTTTTTTTTAGGATTGTGCTGAATTCTTTCGATCTTTTGCGAAGCTTGTCAGTGAACTATGTTTCTGTGTAGTAAATGCTTCTCCATCTGAAAGCAGCTACTGGAGATGTTTTGGCGCCTAGACTGCAGCTCTCCACAAGATGTTTTGCCAAATGAGTAATGGTTGAGCCCAACTGAGCTAGGTTTCTCCACCGTTTTTATTTATTGATTTATTTTTTTTATTTCCTTCACTTTCGGCCATTGGTAAAGTTTTTTTTTTTTTTTTTTTTTTTTTTTTCTCGCCGCTGTCGCCACTGGCTTGCATAATTCGGGACTTGTAGAGTTGCGCATCGATGGATTACTCTTCAGTGTTTGAACTCTCAGCAGTGAATATTAAAACACATTGAACTGAACTGAACTTAAACTCTGAAAACTGAACTACACCGTTTCAATTCACTATAATCTTCTATGTGAAGGTGCTTTGATACAATCTACATTGTAAAAGCGCTATACAAATAAAGATGATTTGAATTGAAATTTAGGTTTACATTTTTGGTTTTTATTTTTATGTAATATTAACTGTTTTTGCTGTCTTTTTAAGGTTACAAACCTGATGTTTATCAATTGTATCTTTTTTTTGTTGTTTTTTTTTGTCATGAAATAGCCGCTGAAGCTGAAACACAATAAACTCACGTCTCTCTCAGCCTTGATAATTTGTAGCACTTTAAGGCTGGCTATCTTCACTTTATAGTTCCTAATGACGGTAAAATATCAATTAGCGTTGGGCGATGTCGACCAATTTGACATTGTACAATGTCTAATGTGAAATATTGAGATGGTCGATGGCATCGTCATTGTAGTCGGCAGTGAATAAACTCATTTATGAATAATTAACTGATTCATAAGGAATTAATTATTTGTAGCCTACAGTTTTAACTACCTGACCCGCATGGTCTTTGTTTTACCCATAAACAAATCACAAATAAATAAAGATAAGTTTACACACATAATTACCAACTGTCAATCACCTTTTCCGTGGGACTCTGGCATGAATAGGCAGAGTGATCTGTGTCAATATAATGGCGTTGGTACAAAGGTGCAACCAATCAGCAGTACGAAGATTGAAGCAGTGTACTGACGCTGACAAACGTTATCTGATAGATTCAAAAGACCAAAGAGTCGTTAGATTAATTAAATATCACATTTAACAACTATAGTGAGACGCCATCCAGCGATTACATCCTTGATAAACTGTCCGACATGCACTGCTGTCTGGGGTTTTGTGCTCAAAGCACCTGCTGACCACTGGAGCTCAGACGCACACATACCCTGCAGCGCATGACAGAGTGTGTGGACGTGGATCGTTTTTGTTCTAAAATGCCATTTTAAAACTAGGACGTATTAGTGTAAACAGAGCCGTGTTTATTTTTCTCAAGCGGGTTGCTTCTGCGACAGGGACAGGGCGGAGGATTGCGATGCCGGCTCAGCGTTGTGATGTCTATCAACCATCTGTGATGGACGATGTCATCATCTATCGACCCAACCCTAATATGAATACATTGCTTAAAGTACTTTCTGAACTGTGATTTGACATTGGACCATCTCCAATTGTTTACACACCTCTTGCACCGGTATCATCCACATGTGATTTAGATTGATGAAATGATGTCTTGATTCTAGATGTAAACAGGCCTGAGATGTTCTTAAAATAAGAATCTTTTGCTTTTCACTGATAAAACAAAGTCAGGTTTTCATTGCTATTCCATTTTGTTTCTTTTAAAGAGACATTTTAACCTGGGCAACTTCACATTTGCTTGAGCATTTGCAATTTATTGCATGTGTGTGATGTTTGACTCCATTGAGAAAAGAAATCTCATGAACCTGAGGTAAGCTGGTGTTGGCAGGTCATTCTTGACTGCGCAGGAAAGCAGTAAAAGGATTTTAAAGTGCTTTAGGAGCTCGTCTCCATGCATTAAATTAAACCCTTCTGTAACATTTACATGTGGAGTCTCTCTTTAAAGAGGCACGTGAGGTCAGAGGACAAACTCTTAAAACAGCTGGTTCTTGCTGCCGGCACACACACACAGGTAAAAGCATTCATGTCACACCATTACTGCGAATTTTCACTACAGTTCTTATCAGGAGGCAGTCATTTTTCCCTTGAGCACACAGAATAACCTGCCATGACAGTTTAGATTTGAGTAGTTGGTGTCAGTTGTAGGATTGGCGTTTTGCGGGGATTATTTGTAATTGCAAGTGGGATTGGCATACCGGGTAGAATGAAATTCGTGTTTGGTATTCAGTAGCTGTGTTCTAAAACCAAATGAGGTTGCTGTCTGCTTCCTACATAGGCAGCATCCTAACTGCAATTGATTTATGAAGCTTTACATGGAGAAGACTGTGTGCATCATACAAATAGCACTGCATCACGTTGGAGACCTAATTTATTGTTAATTTCCATCAAGTTTGACAAACATCATCAATGCTTGTACTATTTTAGAAATTTTAGGGCTGGGACAGTCTCTGCCAGCCGTTACACATAATTTAATGAAAACATTGTAAGTGAATTACAAGAGTGTGAGTTTTTTGTGAGGTTTTTACATTAGTGTGTAAACATTAATGGAATTAAAGCTGTGGTGCAAATACATTTTACCACTTGCAGTACATGACTGCTGAATATACTAAGAGTTTACCATAAAAATTATGTTTAAAAACTAGCCTACAGTGCAGTGTACTGTTAAATACTAGCATAAAGTATTGTCTTCTGTTAAAAGCTAGCCTAGAGCGCTGTCTGCTGTTTTAAAAATCGATTATAGCACTGTTTGCTGTTAAAAACTAGCTTAGAGCACCATTAGCTGTTTAAAACTGGCCTAGCAAGCTGTTTGCTGTTAAAAAAACTAGCCTAGAGTGCCATTTGCTGTTTATAAACTAGCCTAGAGCGTTGTCTGCTGTTAAAATTATCCTAGAGCGCCATCTGCTGTTTGAAATCTAGCCTAGAGCGCCATCTGCTTTTAAAAACTAGCCAAGAGCACCATCTGCTGTTAAAAACTAGCCTAGAGCATCATCTGCTGTTAAAAACTAGCCTAGAGCACCATCTGCTGTTATAAGCTAGCCTAGAGCGCCGTCTGCTGTTAGCGCTGTCTGCTGTTAGCGCTGTCTGCTGTTTAAAATCTAGTCTAGAGCGCAACCTTATGTTAAAAAATAGCCCTGAGCACCATCTGCTGTTAAAAACTGGCCTAGAGCACCGCCTGCTATTAAAAACTAGCCTAGAGCGTCGTCTGCTGTTAAAATTATCCTAGAGCGCCATCTGCTGTTTAAAATCTAGCCTAGAGCGCCATCTGCTTTTAAAAACTAGCCTAGAGCACCATCTGCTGTTAAAAACTAGCATAGAGCACCATCTGCTGTTAAAAACTAGCCTAGAGCACCATCTGCTGTTATAAACTAGCCTAGAGTGCCGTCTGCTGTTAGCGCTGTCTGCTGTTAGCGCCGTCTGCTGTTTAAAATCTAGTCTAGAGCGCAACCTTATGTTAAAAAATAGCCCTGAGCACCATCTGCTGTTAAAAACTGGCCTAGAGCACCGCCTGCTATTAAAAACTAGCCTAGAGCGTCTTTCTGCTGTTAAAATCTAGCCTAGAGCGCCATCTGCTGTTTAAAATCTAGCCTAGAGCGCCATCTGCTTTTAAAAACTAGCCTAGAGCACCATCTGCTGTTAAAAACTAGCCTAGAGCATCATCTGCTGTTAAAAACTAGCCTAGAGCACCATCTGCTGTTATAAACTAGCCTAGAGCGCTGTCTGCTGTTAGCGCTGTCTGCTGTTAGCGCTGTCTGCTGTTTAAAATCTAGTCTAGAGCGCAACCTTTTGTTAAAAAATAGCCCTGAGCACCATCTGCTGTTAAAAACTGGCCTAGAGCACCGCCTGCTATTAAAAACTAGCCTAGAGCATCGTCTGCTGTTAAAATTATCCTAGAGCGCCATCTGCTGTTTAAAATCTAGCCTAGAGCGCCATCTGCTGTTTAAAATCTAGCCTAGAGCGCCATCTGCTTTTAAAAACTAGCCTAGAGCACCATCTGCTATTAAAAACTAGCCTAGAGCTTCTTTCTGCTGTTAAAATCTAGCCTAGAGCGCCATCTGCTGTTTAAAATCTAGCCTAGAGCGCCATCTGCTTTTAAAAACTAGCCTAGAGCACCGTCTGCTGTTAGCGCTGTCTGTTGTTTAAAATCTAGTCTAGAGTAAACCTTATGTTTAAAAATAGCCCTGAGCACCATCTGCTGTTAAAAACTGGCCTAGAGCACTGCCTGCTATTAAAACTAGCCTAGAGCGTCGTCTGCTGTTAAAAACTAGCCTAGAGCACCATCTGTTGTTTAAAAACTAGCCTAGAGCGCCGTCTGCTGTAAAAAAAAAAACTAGCGCCTGCTGTTAAAAACTAGCCTAGAGTGTCGTCTGCTGTTAAAATTAGCCTAGAGCACCGTCTGCTGCTAAAAACTAGCCTAGCATCACCTGCTGTTAAAAACTAGCTGAGAGCGCCATCTGCAGTTAAAATCACCCTAGAGCACAGTCTACTGTTAAAAACTAGCTTAGAGCGCAATCTGCTGTTTAAAATCTAGCCTAGAGCGCCGTTTGCTGTTTAAAATCTATCCTAGAGCGCTGTCTGCTGTTTAAAATCTAGCCTAAACTAGCCAAGAGTCGATGTCTGCTGTTTAAAAACTAGCCTATAGCTCCATCTGCGGTTAAAAAAACAAAGCTCAATCAATTCCAGAGAGAATTGCAACATTGACAAGAATTGATCCATGAATCAAAATACATTGAATAATCGTCCCAGCTCTAATCAGTATAAATATTTAGAATTTTTAATGTAATTACTTTAAATACGTTGTTGAATTGTCTACTTTGGACTCATGCAGTGTTTTAATATTCTGCATACATGTGCATCTCACTTGACTTTGGAACTGATCCAGTCTCACGCATGATGTGAATAAAGTTTCAAATCTTCGTCAGAGCTGTTTAGCTGGGGCTAAACAAACGCCCATGAATTTTAACCTTCCTCAGGCACCGAACTGCTTTGGATTCCTCTCGCAATGCACAAAAAGTGTTTGTCTGAGCGAAGACAGCTAATGAATTGCCTCAAAATTAGTTATGGATAAAGCTCAAGTTATTATCAGTAATGCCGGCTAATTAAAATGCCCTTTTCACCCACAGTCAGGAATACTGAGGCACATTCGGGTGGCATTCATTTACAGCAGAGCGAAAAATATGAGGTGCGGATGAAGATGCATGACGTCTTGTAATCCTGCACAGCTGGAAAGTCATGTTAAGAGGGATTTCAGTAGCAAATTAACAGCGGCTTGTAAATGGTGTTTGGTTGCTGTTGTTTGTGGTTTTGGTCAGTGCACACTCGCAACTTTTTTCTTCTCCTTTTGTAACTCATCTTTCTATTTTGTGGAGTTGAGGAAGTTCATTAGGTCAGCGTTTACTGTGTGCAAGGAAGTTCATAAAGTTTGAACTCTAGCTGACTCTGTGCTCTTGCACCTTTTTTGTCTGTTTGTTATTCTTGTCAGTGCTTTTTGGATTTTACAGTGGATATATCGCTAAGTCATAAAAAAACCTTACACTCCCAATAAACAGTACTGAACTTTGAGAAAACCAACATTAACAGTAGGGCCGGCAATTTGGGTCAAAATATCTAATAGTTTTTTAAATTTTATTTATTTATTTTTATTATTATTTATTTATTTATTTTTTTGACATGTATTACGATTTGATTTGTGATTTATTTTTGTAGTCAAGCTTTAGCTCAGTAATCTGTATCGTAGAATCGTACTGCTAAAATGCAGTGAGTG
Source organism: Danio aesculapii (assembly GCF_903798145.1). Lineage (NCBI taxonomy): Eukaryota > Metazoa > Chordata > Actinopteri > Cypriniformes > Danionidae > Danio > Danio aesculapii. The sequence goes on from NC_079441.1 coordinate 8,940,011, forward strand.
TTAGTTAAAAAAGGATCTGAAAAGATATTAAGGGTGCCTTGACACTTGGTTAATTGCCTGGACTGTACCCACGTTCGATTGTCCCCCCCCCCCCCCCCCCCCCCCCCCCCCTTGCCACCTTTTCGGTTGGTTTGTGTTCACACATTGCCTTTTTTTTTTCTTTCTTTCTTATTGTTAATCCCGGTACGCTTGCGTCATTAAGCTTGCAAGCATTGAATATGTTATAAAAACGATAGTTTGTTGTACTGTTGGTGGGTCACTTCTGTTTTGGTTTTTGATTGCATTCATACCAGAAGTGGACCGGAGTTCACGCGAATCGTACCCCAGACCACCTCTTTCAGGTGGACTCAGGTACGGTTCACGGGTGCGAACCAGAGTTCAGAAGACAGTATTCACACTAGCTAAACATACCATACTCTGTCAAACAAACCCGGGTGTGGACCTAAAGTGCTAGTGTGAAAGCACCCTTACTTAAACATTTATTCAATAATAATAATAATAGTAATAATTCCTTTTATACAGCGCTTTTCTAGACACTCAAAGCACTTTACATACATTGGGGAGAATCACCACACACCAGCCGATTGGTGGAGAGGAGACGGTGATGAATCAAATTATGAAATGGGGATGGTTAGGAGACCATGATGGACAGAGGCTAGTCTGCAAATTTAGCCAGGATGAAGTGGTTAAACCCTTACTCTTTTTCGAAGGGCATTCTGGTATTTTTTTTTTTTACAACCACAAAGTCAGGACCTCGATTATAACGTCTCATCCGTAAGATGGCGCTCGCTGAGCTGTATAGTGTCCCCTTCACTATACTGTGGCGTTAAAACCTTCACAGACCACAGGTTAAGCGCCCCCTGCTGGCCTCACTAACACCATTTCCGGCAGCACAAGATTGCCCTTTCCCATGTGGTCTCCCATCCAGGTACTTACCAGGTGCAGCCCTGCTTGGCTTCAGTGGATGAATTCAAATAAATTTACATTTATTTTAAATATCCAGAAATGAAACACTTTTCTCTAGAGCGAACCGTAAACACAAATAAAATGACCTTACCTTTCTGTAAACAAGTTGAACTCAAATTAGGGAGAGAGTGTAGCTTATACAAACAAAATAGTAATCATTATAAAAAACAGAACATGGCTGAAATAATGCTGAAATTGTACTTTGCTTTTACTTGCTACTAGATTGAGTGTCACTGGCAATGCCTTCAGTTGACTTAAGCAAGACACTCATCACTCAATTGCTAGTAAGACTATCACACACAGACAGCAGTCACGCGTTTGCTCTGGGCAATCTACTTACTATGAAATTAAATAATGCATATTATTTAAGACCCCTTGTGATTTGGCTAATCGCAATGTTACAAATTGCGATTGCGATTCAATTTGGTAATAAAAAAAAACAACCTTAATAAACAATGTAAAAATATTTAATGTGCAAAACTAAACATGTAAATGTGACTGTTAATTATTTTAATAAAATGTGACATTCCAAATTAGGGCTGCACTATATTGAGAAAATCTGACAGCGATATTTAGTTTTTCTGCGATATTGCGACATGCAGGGTTTACATTATAATAAGTTACAAGCATGTATAAATACATATAAAAGCAATATTCAATAATCTTTATTTCTATAGCGTACAATATAGCATACAAGCATATATAGCATACAAGTTGTAGTAAATTGAAACAGTCAGTCCAGTTTTCAGAGTTGGAGTTCAGTTTAGTTCAGTTTAGTGTGGTTTAATTTTCACTGCTAAAAGTCCAAACACTGAAGATCGAATCCATCGATGCGCAGCTCCACATGTCCCGAACTAAGCAAGCCAGTGGCGACTGGTGAGGAACAAATTTCACCAATTGACGAAAGTAAAGGAAAAAGAAACCAGGCACAGTTGGGCGCAACCATTTCTCCTCTTGCCAAACTTCTTGTGCAGAGTTGCATTCTATGTGCCGGAGGCTGGAGAACACTTGATGTGCATTGTGGAGAAGCTGCAGGTGTGATTAGGTCACCGGCAGGTGTTCAGGCTGGCCCATGGGATCAATGCGGAGACCCGTCTTTCAGGAATCATTCTCTCCACTCCATGACCACCACAGTATCTGCCCAGAATATGGCCTGGTCCATAAAATGGAGACCTCTAGAAGTCCTTTATGGTTGGCATTATCTCTTCGTATGTGTTGTCCTTAAGGTCCTCGATGGCATCAATCGCGTTTACGATTTAATTTGGTTTAATCACCAAACCCAAAAAACAGGGTCGCTGGCCACCACCATTTTCAATAAGATTTCATGGTTTTAATAGATCCAGTATCCAATTAAACTTGCTCAAAGGGAAAACACATAGCAGCTTACATTGCCTTTAATGTTGCACCTTTGCACACTTTTCCAGCATGAGCTGCTTTGCTTGTTCTATTTTTGATAGTTCGTCCCAAGTCTAGAGCCCTCTCAAAACTTGTGAAAATGTTTGCCAGGATGCAAGGTTACTTCTAATTAACTACCAGTACAAACTGTGCATTCCAGTAGGATACCTTTAGCCTGCTCCTGCATCCAATCTCTGAAATAAACAACACTGCTACTCCCTTACATACATCAGCACTTGCTTGAGGTGTCATTTACATATCCATAATTCATCTGCATATGGATTATTCACGAGTTTGTAAGGCATAGACATCTGTTTCTATGCATATCCAGTCAGAGAGAAGCCTTATTTTTGGGGGTAAACCTTTTGGGTTGGCAATAGCATGTGAATTTCAGCCCAAAATCCGTCTGTAAATGTTTGCTTTGGCTGAATAGATGATTTCATGAAACGGACTACTGTGTTTGCACCATCCGTTCAGTGCAGAATTGCAAACCACCACCACTATTTTTTATTTTTTTTTTAATTTTATTTTTTTAACCAGATTAACATTTGTGCACAAAAATGCACATCTCTTTCCAACACTCTCTTTGAGTTTGCCATATTGTTTCAGCTCATGCCAAATCACTCGCGAGCGTAGCATGTTTGTGCCGCTTTGCCTATAAACACAGAAATGTGCTTTCGGTTCCAGTTGTTCCATGGAATCGGATCCCGGCGCTTGTTTGGACAAGCCATTTCTCATTGCTTTAATTCAGGCTAAGGAAACACAGCATTTGCATCAACTTGTGTGTTTTTGCTTGTGCGCACATGCTTGTGTTTTCAGTAGTTTTCCACATTGGGGAAAAAAATGCTTGTGCTAGATGCAGTGTGTTTGTCCTGGCTCCAAAAGTTTTCCCTCCTTTCAGAGTTTGACTTGGGATCAATCTCTGATGTTTTCTCAAATGGATTAATTTTGGCAGATCTCTCAGGTATTATCACACCCTTGTACTCGCTGTCTTTCCTGAGATGCGATTTGACATCTGATAAGAATAATTAACTTCCCTGCACTGGGTTTATTTTCTCTTTCCAGAAATTGAACCGAAGCTCAATCTGCGGTTCATTGCATGAGTGACAGAAAGCACATTTGAGAGCTTGAAAAGAGTCTCTGATTGGTTTATTTTGGCTTGGTTTGCTTTCCAAACCAACGCTCATCCATACTAATCTTTGCCTCACCCAGGTGTCCTTGTGTTCATTCTCCCAAGTTGTTAGCATTCAGAAAAAGTTGCATTTCTAGTTTCTGTGCTGTTGGATATTCAACCTTGTGTTTGGGGTCATTGTGTTGCATAGCTGACGATTGTTTGAGCTCTTCCAGCTCGGCTTTCAGCTGTGGAGTTTTTGTGGTATGTGGTGTTTCTCTCTAAACATAACAGCGTGTACTTTTCACCAGAAAGTTCAACTTTTGTCCTCTCCGCTCGCACACCATCGAGGTGAAGCGGTGCTGTTGAATGTCTTGGTGGTCTTATGTTGGACACCAGTATGTTCTGGTCTTCTGTAGCTTCCTGTGCTGTGTTTTCGTTGGATTCTGCTGGATTTGTGAATTATCGAGAGATAAGAGAGACTCCTGAGCACACAGACGGTTTCTGATCCTCGGACAACTTTGTAAATAAAGAACATGACTAGAAGATCCCTCTGGTAGGCTTTTGGACTCTGCTGTCAGCCAAGGGTGTTTGGATCTTCTCTGAAGACTTCATGATATGCCCTTGCATTGATCTTTGTAGGACACTTACTCCAAGGGGAGTAGCAAATGCTTTGGCTTGTTGAGAATATTATTAATATTATTAAGACAAAAACTTTTCTCAGTTGTATTTCCATGTGCCCACAGACCAGTCAGAAATTGGAATAAATATTATAAACTAAAAGTACTTAGTTGCCATTTTTGGAGCTTGGTTACCTACTAAACCAGTGATTTTCAACCACTGTGTCGCGGCACACTAGTGTGCCGTGAGAGATCGTCAGGTGTGCCGTGAGAAATTATCCAATGTCACTTTTTTAAAATGTTAAATTTTATAAAACATTTATTAATAATTTTCTGCAAATATTATGTCATTGTCCGGTGTCCGTGCGGTAAAGACTGGGAAGGTAATTTAATATTCGTCCGTGTAGCAACACGTAGCTGATTGCCTTGTTCCTCCGAGAGACTTAATGATGCATGTGAGAGGTCGTGGTGACAGTCATGGAGAAGTTTTTAAAAAGGACAACTGCAAACTCTGAATTGGGCATTGTACAAGATTCGGTGAGCTCAAGGCAGAATAGTAAAAGCTTTCTTTTGTATGAAAGATTTCAGGTTTCACACTGACTGAGTATAAATAAATTGAGAAATTATATTGTAATTAAATATACTGTTCAGAGTGTCATTTTATAACATTTTTGGTTAGTGGTGTGCCGCAAAATTTTTCCAATGTAAAAAATGTGCCCTGGCTCAATAAAGGTTGAAAAACACTGTACTAAACCATACAAAAAAATATGTTAATTAACAGTTTTTGTATTTTGTTATTCACAAGTGTTTTCCTTTTTATTTACGGTTGTGAATTGCGTTATGAGATGTTGATCTCTGCTCTGTCCACTTTCGATGTTGAAAATTTAACTTACAGTTTAACAAATTAACTTTTATTCACATTCAAGTTTGTGACAGTAAATTGTTTAAGCAAAATGGGAAAGAAAAAACATTATTTACAAAATTCGAAAAACCCTCAATTTACACACATTTTCCAGTGTGTGTGTGTGTATATAGTAAACTGTTTATATATATTAATCAGAGACCATAATTGCAATTTAATGGGTTTATTTATTTTTTCGACTTATTTTACTTGACAGCCCTAATATATATTTAGATCTGTCGATTGACTAAAAATAAATTTACAACCTAAATCACAATCATGGTTTCTGATTAATCTAGACCAAGGGTTCTGTCTCGGTCCTGGAGGTCCAGTGTCTTGCAGATTTTAGCTCCAACCCCAGTCAGACACACCTGGGCTAGCTAATCAAGCACTTACTGGCTTTCTAGAAACATCCTTGCAGGTGTGTTGAGGCAAGTTGGAGAAAATTTGCAGGACACAGGCCCTCCAGGACAGAGTTTGAGAACCCCTGTTCTAGACCATAGGTCACAAACTTGACTCCTGGAGGTCCGCAGCTCTGCACATTTTTGCTCCAACCCTAATCAAATAATCCAACTAATCAAGGTGTTCGAGACTACTAGAGAGTTGGAGGACCAGTTTTTGTGGTCAACGCACTGGAATTTTTGCGAATATTTGCTTCACATACCTGAGAAATATATTCACATAAAGCTTGAATTTTCTACTTCTAAATGAACCAACTACACTCGAAAACAAAATAGTTTTTTGGTTTTATTATCAGAATGAAAAAAATGTCAAAACGGCTTGCCATACATGCACAGCAAGCTGGAGAGTGTGTGCCACACATGGCAGGCCAGGGAAATCTGCATCTCTCATTGCTTTGTGCATGTTTTTGCTGTTGTCTGTTAATTGCGTGGATTTCTTCTTTTTTTTTTGAATCCCCTGTGACTGAAACATGCCGCCAAATGCGTTCACCAAAGCCTCCGCAGAATGTGACCGTGTGAAATCCTGACAGTGTAGCACAATGTTGTGTCTTTCGAAGTCTGAGTCAATAAAGTGTGCTGTTAAGCTTAGCAGGGACATTGGACAAGCGTCTGCACCACATATATCACAGGTTGTTCATCGAGGCAAAAATAATTCCATAATTCTGAACGCAATGTCTTTCTGCCTCATACCAGCCCAGCTGTATGTTTCACATAGTTTAAATGCATCACTCACAGTCGGCTAGTTGAGGGATGGGAATGTTGTTGGCTTCGTTTGGTTTAGCTTCTCATACTCTGCATGTTCAGTTGTATGGTGTGTTTTAAGATGCCTAATCATGTTAGTGCTGTTGCTTGCTTCCACCACAAGGGATTTCATCACGACATGTATTGCAAACGGCTAACTTTACGTCTTTATTGGACACTTTGAAAAAGACGGGAGAACTCATGTTGCCACTGGTAAGCTCCGCTCTCCTGTTGTTTACCTCTGTGCCGTGCATGCACGTGTGAAAAAGTTGTGCGAGTAATTTACGTCAAGTGATCGGCTTTTTTGATCGGCCCTTTTGGGGTTAGCCGATTAAGCTATTTTTAGCCAATATTAGCCAATCGTGATCGGTGACCGATCAATCGGCGCATCACTTGAAACTTATGAGACGGTAATAGTTTAATTTTATTGGTGATTCCAATTATGTAAAGTAATAGTAAGCTTGGCTAACAGTTTTGGAGATTCTGATGTTTCCACATTCAGACAGAATGCCCGAGAGGCGTTTCAAAGATGGTCGCCGAGTGAAAAGACTTGTCTTGAAGAGACTTTGATTATATTCCATCTTGATCCATCCTGTATTATCATATTATCCATCCCACAATAATACAGTTGTGATGACAGGAAGCTCGGGTCAAACAATAAATTTGCTCTAAAGAAATATTAACATGTTAACCTTTTCAGAGTAATCGCATGCGTTAATGTGCTATTGTTGACAGCCCTTATTTGCAATTTTACTCTATTTTACTCCAAATGGTTCACAAACACATTTTCCCAGCTGACGCACAAAATAGATTGCTCTTGATGGAGACAAATTTACCTTGCTGATGTGTTTTCTCTCTGCTCTCATCTATGGAAACTTGATTTTCCTGCCTGAATTTCACACTGTCTATCAGCCCGGTCACATGGGTGCTTGTTTATTTACAGGAGCGATTTTTCTGCCTGTGTAATATCAGTCTGTGTGTGAGATGGAGATGGAGACCTCATGTTCTGTTACCTGATAAAATCTGACCAAAGCTCTTGCTGGAGTATTAGAGTTCACAGGCTTATGTAGCCAGTCATCTCAACCATATATTTTGTATCAGTGTTTTCAAAAGTATTTATATTTTGATATTTAATTCATGTTTATTTCTATTGCGCTTTTACAATGTAGATTGTGTCAAAGCAGCTTAACATAGAAATTTGTAAATCTAAATAAATATATAAATATTTATATATATATATATATATATATATATAGATAGATAGATAGATAGATAGATAGATATCTTCAAAAATACTTTATTTTCATTTCAGAGCACCTTTAATGTTTTAACTTTGTTAGAGATTACTAATATTATATAAGTATTGCCTTTTTTTAGGGTATCGTATTGAAAATTGTAGTATCTTGACAACACTAGTTTGTACTACTATGTGATATCTAGCTCGCAGCTGCTTTTTTCTGCGCTCAGCCCTGGGCAAGCCTACGGTAAAAACCTGATCTGAGGTCAGACATCAAATGTGTTTTGTTTCTGTGTGTAACCTGGTGCACTCCTCACAGCCGCTGCCGCTGATCAAGTGTCAGGACCCACTGCTAAGCCAGCCGGAAGAATCTGAGATGAAAACCTAAAGAGCATATCAGGGTGTTTTTCCCTTCTTTTTTTCTCTCTGTCTGCACCTTGACTTCTTGCTCGACACCTCTAGCAATTTCTTTGAGCGCATCTTAAATCGTTAAAGCTTCAGTCACTGTAGAGCTGCATGAGTTTGGAAACTGATACTAATATTTAGTTTTCTGCAAAACCCATTATGATATTAAAGGGGTCGTTAACACAATTTAAATTACCGCATTATTTAGTGTGTGTTTTTTTTTTTTTTTCTTCCTTTTGTTGAACACAAGAAGATATTTTGAAGAATGCACCCATCGACTTCCAAAGCAGGACAAAATTGTATGGAAGTCAATGGGTGCCAGTTACCAGCATTTTTCAAATTATCTTTCATTCAAGTTTGTGTGGCGCTTTTTACAATGATAGTTTCGAAGTAGCTTTACAAAAGGTGCACATAACTGCATTACAATCAGATAAAGTTAAAGTTAAGTATAAGTTTTATTATAAGTAAAGTTAAATATAAGTAATTATTGGCATCATCTCTTTGTATGTGTTGTCCTTGAGGTCCACAATGGTTGTCATCATCTCTTCAAAGGTCATGGATCACATCAATGGAGGCCTTGGGATTAGTATCCCCTGGTGGAAATAAAGAAAACAATTAGCGTAGGTACTGTTTAGAATGTATGTGAACGAGATATTAAATATCGATGCAAAAATGAAGTGCTATAAATGAAAATAGCAGGTAAATAAACAAACATGTAAAGCATATGAGTGTTTCTAACAAAATGCCTGATCCATTCAGATGGGAGTGTGTCCTACAGGTGGCTGTCAAGCCCACTCACCTGCGTGGAGAACACTCATGCATCATACCGCTATGTGATGCACTGTGCGTATGCTTAATTAAAAAGATCTTTATTTAGTTTTGAGCTGAGAGAGAGTGTCTTAGCCTCAGATACTATCAGGAAGGCTGCTCCAGAGTTTAGGAGCCAATAATGAGAAGGCTCGACCTCCTTTAGTGGACTTTGGTACTACCAGAAGCCCTGAGTTTTGAGATATTAAAGAGCGGGTTGGATTGTAGCGAGACGGTTAGATAAACTGGAGCTAGATTATTTAAAGCTTAACAATTAACACGACTATTATGATGCATTTAACGGTCATCAGCATCCTCAATACTTTTTGTTTTAGCAATAAAAAAACACTTTTGAACATTTATTTGTATTTTTGTATGTATTAAATCAGTGTTTCTCAACCACGTTCCTGGAGGACAACCAGCTCTGCACATTCTCTATGTCTCCTTAACCAAACACACCTGATTCAGATCACCAGCTCATTAGACATCCAAAACATGCAGTGTTGGTGGTCCTCCAGGAACTTGGTTGAGAAACACTGTATTATATCATCTTTGCATCAAATCACAAGAAGCGAGGTGTTTGAAATGTCTCTATGGGGCAGGACAGTAAAGTTAAAATAACATCATTAGGGAGGTTTTTTTATTTCAGCAAATAGGATTGTAATTATATATTTATATGTAATTCATAATATATTTATAAAAAAAAGACCTCTTGGGTGCATATCAATGTATAATTTGATTTTTGTAAATCAGGCAGCACTGTTTCACAAGCTTTGAAACTTGCTATAAGGAGTGTACACCTTTATTTCCATGCTCATGTCTCTATTTTTAATGCTTTCTCTGCTGTTCTTGACCCAACATGCCGTTTCATCCAATTGGATTATCTAACAAAATGCCTTGATGGAAATGTTTTTTGCCACACATCATAATGTTGCTATAGACACAAGTGCAGCTCAAATAAACAGCACAAGATGTTTGTGTTGCAGTGTCATTTCTGCCGAGTTCACCCACATGGAGACGTGAGGATGCCAGATTTGTACCACGCTTGTAATGCTGATTTTGAAATGTGACGATTTACAGCTGTTTTTCTTCTCTGTCATGTGAAGGTATGGAGTGACTCCTGAAAACATCATCCTGTATGGTCAGAGTATAGGGACGGTGCCAACTGTAGACCTGGCATCCCGGTACGAATGCGCAGCGGTCATCCTCCACTCGCCTCTCATGTCCGGCCTACGTGTGGCCTTTCCTGACACCCGCAAAACCTACTGCTTTGATGCATTTCCAAGGTAAGAGCCAAACCTTTTTTTTTTTTTTTTTACAAAACCGAATTAGACATTTAGGCAGGGCTTGACACTTACTATTTTCGGAAAGAGCACATGAAAGACTTTCAGGGGCACAGTGAAATTGTATTAAATATAGGGATAAACAATATATCGGCGACCATATCGTTATCGGATGATAAATGCTATTTTTAAGGTTGTCATTATCGATCTGATATCAAAATTAGGCCAATATCTTTAAGCCGAGAGGTTACGCAGTTGAACAGAACTGCCGCCCCACGCATGTGTGGGTCGAATTTTTTCAGACTTGTCCAGTGTACTATAACGGAGCTTTCATCACATTGTTTGTTCCTTCAAAGTCCATCCTTTCTTTGTGTGGTATTGCTGTGCATTAATAACTCGGTAAGTAAACATTCCTTATCATTGAAGATTTGTTTGATATGTCATTGTGTATTTTGGTTTAAATCGCCTCAGGAAAAATATTACACGTGTAAGCATAATAGCAGCGATGCACATGTGCTAAACAACTCGTTGGGTTGTTTGTAATCTTTTATGTTAAATTATGAATATAGGTCTATATAACCACCTGGCAATTTCGATATTATTGTTTTTTGTTCATAAGATCAGTTCAAATTTTTATGTTTTTAAAATAAAATCACTTGTTCACTGTATAAAAATAAAACTTTTTGAAATATTAATATTTATTGGCTAATATATCGGTTATCGTTATCGGCCAAAAAATCCATATCGGTGCATCCTTAATTAAATAAATTGTGTTTTTCCTAATAAAGGGACACAAGGTGAACTTTAAAAGAAAAGCAACTTCATTTATTTGAGTTCAATAAGTACACCAGTTTTTATTTTACTGTTACAAAATCTGTCTCTTTTTAAATAGTATTTAATAATTTATCATTTAAGCTGCATGGAGTTTAGCCAGGACTGGGATCAAATTGGCCCTCTAAACTGATCTGAATTAAGTTGTGGGCTAGTTCAGTTCAGTTTTGGACATGCCTTGGTCTTGATTCGGTTTTGTGCAGAATTTTATTTATTTATTTATTTATTTATTTATTTACACTGGGCAGCAGAAATAGAGTAATTATTAAGGTAATTAAGAATATACAATATCACATGGTTAGCTTAAAGTCACATGACCAGAGCAGATTAATTTGTGTTTGTATCATAAGAAGATGATGGCTGCATCAATGGTCCAAAACAAAACGTTATTAATTTTATAATAATCACTGCCAAGGACTAGCAAACTATTCTGGAGGACCTTATGCATCCTATGGTTCAAACATTGTATCTTGAAGGTGGTGCCGTGTATCGGGATGATATTGTGCCAATACACACAGCAAGACTGGTGACAGAGCGGTTTGATGAACATGAAAGTGAAGTTGAATATATCCCATGACCTACACAGTCGCCTGATCCAAATATTATTGAGCACTTGGGTTTTGATGGGTCGAGTCAGGAAATGTTTTCTTTCACCAGCATCACGTAGTGACCTGCTGCTGATCTGCAAGAAGAATGGCTCAAAATCCATCTGGCCACTGTGCAGGACTTGTATTTGTCATTCCCAAGATTAACTGATCCTGTATTGGCCGAAAAAGTAGGCCCTACACCATACTAATGAATTATTGTGGTCTAAAAAAAGGCGTTTTTCAGTTTCGTTACCCAACCCCTGCACATTTGACTTGCATGTGCTGCCAGATAGCTTTATAGATTTATATTCTTGTATTTTATTTTTAGAAAATACATATTATGAGTGGTTACTAAGTTTTGTAGGAAAACGTATGTTAACTATTGTGCATTTCTTGTGTGCGTGGTGCAAGGAATTAAATAAAAGAAATGTCTTGGCTTTTTAGTACTGCTAAAAAAAAAGAAGAAAGAAAATGCTAATGGAAACAAGCCTATAATAGACTTAAACCCAAACAATTTATTTTGGAAATAAACCACAAACCTAAATATTTATTAACGCCGTAAACTGGTATTGATTAAAAGCCAAAGATGCTTAAGCGTCGGGTATTATAAGGGACTCCAAGAGTGTGTTCTTCTAAGCTTTACGAACATACAAACACGTGAATGGTTTAGATCAAATTGACAACCAGTCTGGCCTCTCATGAGGACACGAAAAGATGAAGTTTATCTTCAGAGCTGCTCTCACAGTCAAATACAAACTGGAAATAAAAGATCGACATGACAAATCATCAAAAAACGGTCTTATAATATAAAAATAATAGTAATTTTTAATTGGTTTGTTTAAAAAGCAGCCAGGTTTTATTTGTTCATTTTCTTTATTTTAAACTGATTATTTTCAACTGACACTTGTAAAATATTGATTACATTTGCTTTAATAATTTCCTCTAATTAAATATCATTGAAAATCATATCGAAGGTTCATTCAGATGTGGTGTCCCTTGATTAATAAGGGAATAAGCCGAGGGAAAAGTAATGAATGAAAATCAAATCATAATTAATCAAATCAGTCAGATCAAAATTATTAGAGTTCACAAGATTTTATAGGGAACTACATTTAAAATGTAGTGTACCCTGTCAAGTTTAATTGTGAACAAACAAATAGTGTTTGCTATGAAAAGTTTTTTTCTTTTCCATTAATGATAATTGAAAATGGAGATGAATTCAATAACTCGTATTATGGAAAAAAAATATTATATGTAAATGTTTTTTATTTTATTTCTAAATTTTATTTAATTTTTTTTTTTTTATTTGTTGCTTATTTTATTTTTATTTATATAATTTTTTACCTCATGTATTTTTTTTCATTCATTTTATTATGTATGTATTTTAATTTATTTTATTAAATTTTGCACATAAAACCATTTGCTTTGCAATTAAATGTAATGAGTCTAAATGGGCATTTTGATAGCATTTTAATCAATTTTTAGTTCATCAACATTACCTAGATAAGTTAACAAACTAAAGTATTCATTAAATTTATAATTAAAATTTACAGCTGTATCCCTACACATGCGTTAATATGCATAATTGCCGCATGCGTTGCCGCATTTTTGTTGTTGCATTATGCCTTTCAAAGCATTCTGAGAATAAGGTGTCTCGTTGTCCACAAAAAAAATAGATATAACTCTTGGACATGGGTATTTTTTTCTCTTTCTTGACCATCCAATCTGCATGATTTCTGGGTCATGTAGTGGAGTGTAGTGTTGGCATGTAGGATTTCTTTTTAATTACAGTTTTTATTTACTATTTTATTTATTACATTTTTTTTATCATTTATTTTTTTTATAAATTTTTTATTTTATTTTGCACATAACTACTTTAAGTGAAAATTTTGAGAGGATTTTACAGCAATTTTACATTCATCTAAATTACCTAGATAACTTTACAAACAATAAATGAAAAATACATTGTAGGCAGTTTTAATTTTTGCATAATGCAAGTTGTAATCTCTACCAATACATTATTAAAATGAAAAGCAGAATTTCTTTATATGGGGTTATATGCCAATTGCGGTGTTGCCAACATTTTTGTTGCATTTTTTGTCTCAAATTAAATAATAATAATAATAATTATATATATATATATATATATATATATATATATATATATATATATATATATATATATATATATATATATATATATATATATATATATATATATATATATATATATATATATATATATATATATAGTATCTGCCTTTTATGCCATGTTTTTCTGTTGTAGTGTAAAATATGCTGTAGATGATCCACGTATTGGCTTCGGGTGGGTTGTTGGCATTTTTATCTTTTATTTCATTTTTTATTTACTTTTTATTATTTTCTTTTTTATTTAATTTTATTTTCATTAATTTTTATTTTAATTGTAATTTTCTTTTTATTACTTTATTTTAATTTATTTTAAATTTTAATTTTATTTTATTATTATTTATAATTTTTTTTACATGTCATTTTTTTAAAGAAATTTGTTATTTATAATTTATTACTACTATTTATTTTAATTATTATTTCATTTTGTATTAATTGTTGTTTTTATTTAAGTTATTTTATTTTTATTATTATTTTATTTTAATCTTTATTATGATTATTAATTTGTATTTCGTTTTAATTTTATTTTTTATTTATTTCAATTATTATTTAATTTTTATTTAAATTTTATTTTTTATAATTTTTTATTTTAATTATTTAATTTTTTATTAATTTTAATTTTATTTAATTTAATGTATTTTATTTTTTAACAACTTTTTGGTTTACAATAAATGTAATGATAGTTTAAATGTGCGTTTTGATAGCATTTTACAACAATTTTGCGTTCAACATTACAAGTTACACTATAAAAGAAAAATACATTTTAAGCAGTTATTCATTTTGCATATTGCAAGTACGAAAAGCTGTATACCTTCAAATGGATTAATGTGCCTATTTGCTGTGCTGCCAACTTTTTTATTGTTGCATTATGCCATTAATCTTAAAATGATTGTGCTACTAAAGAATCCTTAGTGTCCCGTTACGCACAAAAGATCATATATATATATATATATATATATATATATATATATATATATATATATATATATATATATATATATATATATATATATATATATATATATATAAAACTCTTTTCAACACTAAATAGAAAGCAATAATACTGAAGAAATCAGCCTTTTATGCATTGCTTTCCAGTGTTATAGTGTAAAATATGCTGTAGCTGATCCCCATATTGGCTTCGGGTGGATTGTTAGCATGTAGGATGAAACCAGTAACCAGTAAAGCGCCTGAAGGTGTACATAGCATCCACAAAGTATCCGCAGGAACATCAGGAAGCTCTGAATGCCCTCATAACTCATAAAAAAAAGGAATCTGAACTAGTGGAGAGTTGTATCGGAGTCAGCGCTGCAAATTTTCCTTGACACAAAGAACCACAGTTACATCCTCTAAACCACATCCAGCGTTCGCTCCAGCTTTGTTCCCTCACCTCCTCTCTTTTCCATTTGTACAGTTTATTTTCGCTGCTTCTACACTTTTGTAACCACTCAGAGTTTTATTGTGTGGAAGTGACTTGCGTTTTACCACACTGAACTAGAAAGGGCTAAAAGCGAAACCATTTGCCTTCCTTTTAGCAGTTCCAGCGATGGCTTTCAAGTCTCACAGAATTTTTCTTTTTTCCTCAGGTTGTGGATGCTGAGTATTGTAATGGAAATTGAGGTTTGAGCTTGGTTGGTGAATATAATTTTGCAGATTTTTGCATGTTTGGACTGGAGTATTGCCAGTATGCAGATTGGTTTTAGTTTTCATCAGTCTTGGGCAGTCACATAGTGTATAATATACATATGCTAAAGAGATATACATGTAGTATACATATGCTAAAGAGATTATCTTGAGTTTAGATGCAAAAACCTCTGAAATCATCTAAAATTTTCATCTAAAATTAGCATTATTCTCAGGCTGTTGTGTGTAGTTTCAGTTATTGTTCTCTTAATCCAAACTATAGGTTATTTTCATTGCATATAAAGTGAAATAACTGATAGGATAAACATAGGCGGCTGAGAAAAATCACATAAAAGCAGGGCCTCGAATTAGAAAAAAATAGACATGTAAAGTAATCTAGCTTTTCCTATATTAAGCCGTCTTTCCCCAGTAAGTGACACTGTAATGCTGCATTGCTACTTTTCAGTGGGATTTTTCTGTTGAGCAACTTCACTGGTAAGTGAGCTGAAGGGACGATCATGTTCCTCTAAACATCCCCGTTTCATGCAAAAGCAGAAATGTTCGCTTGGTCAGTTCATGTAAATGAGCGGACTTGGAACCGGTTTTGGCTCCGTTTTTGCATTGTGGATTATTTTATTCAAAGCTGCCTTTCATCAGTTTTTTTTTCAGTTCAGCGAGTGTGTTTGTTAAACAGTATTTACCTTAAATTGATTGTCAGCAGTTTTATTTCAGTGTTTTTAATTATTTATTTGTTCTTTCATACTATTGATCTTAGTTTACTTTTAAGTAGCATTGTGTTGTGTGTAGTATTATTATTAATATAAAATTTTAACTGTATTTTATTTATCTATTTATTTATTTGTAATGTAATGTGTGTGTGTGTGCGCGTGTGTGTGTGTGTGTGTGTGTATAGCACATTTATATTGTACCAAAGTGCTTCACAATCATAAATGAGGGGTCTCTCCACACCACCACCAGTGTGCAGCATCCACTTAAATGAAGCAACTGTAGCCACAGGACAACGCACCAGTGCGCTCGCCACACACCAGCTATAGGTGGAGTGGAGAGACCAAGATCGAGCCAATTTGGTGAATGGGGATGATTGGTGAGGGCCGATGGAGGGAATTTGGCCAGGACATCAGGCTTACACCACTACTATTTAAGAAGTGCCATGGGATTTTTAATGACCACAGAGAGTCAGCACCTCGGTTTAACATCTCATCCGAAAGATGGCACTCAATGACAGTATAGTGTCCCCTTCGCTGTATTGGGGCATTAGGACTCAGGACAAAGACTGCAGGTTAAGCACTTCAGACTGGCCTCATTAACACCACTGCCAACAGCAACCTAGTTTTCCCATGTGGTCTCCCATCCAGGTAGTGACCAGGCTCAACCCTGCTTAACTTCAGTGAGTAACGGGTCTTGGGCTGCAGGGTGATATGACTGGGTGTTAATCAACATTCCCCAAGAACGTAAATGTACCCAAATAAGCCTAAAGACTAGTTTTCATTCGTGGTCCTTTTGCCAGATGCTAAAGGCTTCTACCAATGAAAACCTTCGTTCGTTCATTCATCATTCCTTTGTTCCATCGTTCCTTTGTTCGTTCCTTTGTTCCATCATTCCTTCCTTCCTTCGTTCTTATTTTTAGCAATTAATTAATCAGTTTTTCCTCAATTTCAATATACTGGCTGTAAGGCATTAGAGATTTCATTTCTGAAAAAGAATATGTTTTTGCCAGAAAAAATATACTAAGTAGTTTTTACCTCGTTCATGTTATCTTCTAAAAACATAATTTAATGTGTTTTTTGGTACAATATAGCTATTTTTATATGGATATTTTTCTTTATGTATACAGTGGGGGAAAAAAATGTTTAACGCGCCGTGTTTTTTTTTATGAATAATATTTCTAAAGCAGCTGTTGACATGGAATTGAACCAAATTTTGGTAAAAACCCAAACAATACAAACATACAAATAAAACAAAAATAAAATCCGAAAAATGAGTTGTATGTAATAACAAAGAAATAATACAAGGAGAAATCACTGAATTACTGAAACGTATTTAATACTTGATATAAAAGGCTTTTTTGGTGATGGCAGCTCAAAGACGCCTCTCATAAGGAGAATGAAGACACATGCATTGCTCAGGTGTGAGTTTTTTTCACAGACTTCAACAGTGTGAAAATCTTGATGGTTCTTTGAGTCTCGTCGTTCCAGTCTGATCTGTAATTTGAATTTTTTATCGGATTCAGGTCAGGTGATTGGCTGGGCCATTCTACAGCTTGATTTTCTTTCTCTGAAGTTTCCTTGGCTCTGTTTTGGTTCATTGTCTTGCTGAAATGTCCGCCCTGTTTTCATCTTCATCCTCCTGTTAATGTAGATGTTGGACTGAAGCAGCTTATATTTATTTACACTGATGAAGGGCAGAGGGTTGCTGAAGAACTACTGAGAGATTTCAGCTGCAGTCTGGGCTTTCACTGCCTTTCTACACCTCCCTTTCCTCATGTGTTCAATACTTTTTCCCTACGTCATTTAATTTTATCATGCATAACTTCATTTGTAAACTAGTTAGATTTGTTTTCTTTGCATATATGGATTTATTTGGATGTTACCAACATCTGAGAAAATGTTCAAGTCAATCTTTAGAAATATGTTTTGTAAGAAAAATGGTGATGTTCAATACTTATTTTCCCTGCTGTGTGTATGTATTCATTAAATAATCCCTGCATATTTACAAAAATATTAAACTGATTATGAAGAATATAAAAAAAATATCAGTATTCACAATAATTATTTCTTCTTCAGCATAAGATAATGATATTAGAAGGATTTCTAAAGGATCACACTGCACCAAACACTGGAGTCATGATGCTGAAAATTCCACTTTGAATCCCAAAACTAAATATTTTAAAACCCATTCAAATTGAAATCCTTTCTTTAATAGTAATAACTTAAAAAATAAATAAATTAATAAATTCACAATATTACCATTTTGTTCTGCATATGAAATAATTTCAGCCTCCAAAAGACGTTTAAAAGATCAAACCTCCTGCTTTTGAACTGTACCGTATGCTGTCATCTTGACGTACATTGTGGATGAAATAAAGAGAAAGAAAAGACCAGCTGCCTGTTGTACTGTGCTTCTATTCTAAGATCTGAATGATGGGATTTTAATGCGTGCCTAATATGACAGGTCTACAATTAACATTCATCGGTGACTTATACAGTATAAATGCGCAAATACACTCACACACACAGACTGTATTTCAGTCCCAAGCTTTGACCCGTGCTGTCAGAATGTAAATCTCTCACTAAATCCTCTCTAAGGCATAAACTACAGGACGTCTGTGCTTAAACTGAAGGTGTGTTTTTGCTTGGACATGTTGTCGCAAACTACTATATGAGTAATTGCTCATAAAAGCCACCTTTGTAACGGTCGCTAAACTCTTGAACGGCAGTACAGGACTCCAGTTTCTCACAGTTTGAGACACGTCAGATTACACAGATTATCTTCAAGTGTTCCTGGTAAAACCGAAGGAGTTCTTTTCGAAATCCCCCTGTCGCGATTGTTGACAACCTTGACTGTTTCTGAGAATGTATATTGCTTTTTTTTTTTCCTTTTCTTCCTTAAATTGTTGGGTGACGTGCGTTTTCTTTCCCTTGATCTCAACCTGTAACTAACCGTGTCTGGCTCTTGAGATAAAGCTGGTGAAAAACAGCCATGCGTGTACAAGTTCAACTGTTCAGCGGAGAACACCTATCTTTATTCAGCACTCACTTCCATCCGTCATGATATATACTCTCATCACGACCTGCCAAAGCCGCTCGGCATCTAAAACTCTGCTGTTTTGCTAGGGCTGCACGATATTGGGAAAAATCTGATATTGTGCCATTTAGTCTTTCTGCTATTTTATATATAATTCTTGCTTTTTATTTATTTAAATTACAATTATAACTTCCAAGTTCTGTTTGTTAAAACCAAAAATTTCTTGCAAATTATATTTGTCTCCTTTCTTTTTTTGCTGATCCGAAAAATGGTCCAAACTCTTCGGATTCATCTTCAATGCCTCCTCCTTGAACTTACCCTAGACATGCTCAATAAAGTTCTTGTCTGGTGACTGGGCTGGCCAATCCTGGAGCACCTTGACCTTTGCCTTCGGATATTTTGATGTGGAGGCTGAAGTATGAGAAGGAGCGCTATCCTGCTGAAGAATTTGCCCTCTCCTGTGGTTTGTAATGTAATAGGCAGCACAAATGTCTTGATACCTCAGGCTGTTGATGTTGCCATCCACTCTGCAGATCTCTCGCACACCCACATACTGAATGTAACCCCAAACCATAATTTTTCCTTGACCAAACTTGACTGATTTCTATGAGTGCATGCCGGTTCCAATAGGTCTTCTGCAGTATTTGTGATGATTGTGATGCAGTCTTCCTTTACCCTTCTCTCGTGACCTTGAAAATATGATTGGCTGAATCGTAGAATAGCTGAATTAAGATTATGTGTAGGATCGAATCAAGATCGCCATCTTTTTTGATTAATCGTGCAGCCCTAAATGGGTTGATTCATCTGAAAAATCTAACGTCTGCCACTAGTTGATCATTGATCATCAGAAGTCAAGTTATTTTT